>NW_026600238.1:0-600000 GCF_029448725.1 Salvelinus fontinalis
GTTTAGATACTACATGACGGGTTTAGATACTAGATGACAGGTTTAGATACTAGATGACGGGTTTAGATACTACATGACGGGTTTAGATACTACATGACGGGTTTAGATACTACATGACGGGTTTAGATACTACATGACGCGTTTAGATACTACATGACGGGTTTAGATACTAGATGACAGGTTTAGATACTAGATGACGGGTTTAGAAACTACATGACGGGTTTAGATACTACATGACGGGTTTAGATACTACATGACGGGTTTAGATACTACATGACGGGTTTAGATACTAGATGACAGGTTTAGATACTAGATGACGGGTTTAGATACTAGATGACGGGTTTAGATACTAGATGACAGGTTTAGATACTAGATGACGGGTTTAGATACTAGATGACGGGTTTAGATACTACATGACAGGTTTAGATACTACATGACGGGTTTAGATACTAGATTATATGTTTAGATACTCCATGATATGTTTAGATACTACATGACGGGTTTAGATACTAGATGACAGGTTTAGATACTAGATGACGGGTTTAGATACTACATGACGGGTTTAGATACTAGATGACAGGTTTAGATACTAGATGACGGGTTTAGATACTAGATGACAGGTTTAGATACTACATGACAGGTTTAGATACTAGATGACGGGTTTAGATACTAGATGACAGGTTTAGATACTAGATGACAGGTTTAGATACTACATGACGGGTTTAGATACTACATGACGGGTTTAGATACTAGATGACGGGTTTAGATACTACATGACGGGTTTAGATACTACATGACAGGTTTAGATACTAGATGACAGGTTTAGATACTACATGACGGGTTTAGTTACTACATGACAGGTTTAGATACTAGATGACAGGTTTAGATACTACATGACGGGTTTAGATACTACATGACGGGTTTAGATACTAGATGACGGGTTTAGATACTACATGACGGGTTTAGATACTACATGACGGGTTTAGATACTAGATGACAGGTTTAGATACTACATGACGGGTTTAGATACTACATGACAGGTTTAGATACTAGATGACGGGTTTAGATACTAGATGACAGGTTTAGATACTAGATGACTGGTTTAGAAACTACATGACGGGTTTAGATACTACATGACGGGTTTAGATACTACATGACGGGTTTAGATACTACATGACGGGTTTAGATACTACATGACGGGTTTAGATACTACATGACAGGTTTAGATACTAGATGACGGGTTTAGATACTAGATGACTGGTTTAGAAACTACATGACGGGTTTAGATACTACATGACGGGTTTAGATACTACATGACGGGTTTAGATACTACATGACGGGTTTAGATACTACATGACGGGTTTAGATACTACATGACGGGTTTAGATACTAGATGACAGGTTTAGATACTAGATGACGGGTTTAGATACTAGATGACGGGTTTAGATACTAGATGACGGGTTTAGATACTACATGACGGGTTTAGATACTAGATGACGGGTTTAGAAACTACATGACGGGTTTAGATACTACATGACGGGTTTAGATACTACATGACGGGTTTAGATACTACATGACGGGTTTAGATACTACATGACGGGTTTAGATACTACATGACAGGTTTAGATACTAGATGACGGGTTTAGATACTAGATGACAGGTTTAGATACTAGATGACGGGTTTAGAAACTACATGACGGGTTTAGATACTACATGACGGGTTTAGATACTAGATGACGGGTTTAGATACTAGATTATATGTTTAGATACTACATGATATGTTTAGATACTATATGACGGGTTTAGATACTACATGACGGGTTTAGATACTAGATGACGGGTTTAGATACTACATGACGGGTTTAGATACTACATGACGGGTTTAGATACTACATGACGGGTTTAGATACTACATGACGGGTTTAGATACTAGATGACAGGTTTAGATACTAGATGACGGGTTTAGAAACTACATGACGGGTTTAGATACTACATGACGGGTTTAGATCCTACATGACAGGTTTAGATACTAGATGACAGGTTTAGATACTAGATGACGGGTTTAGACACTACATGACGGGTTTAGAAACTACATGACGGGTTTAGATACTACATGACGGGTTTAGATACTACATGACGGGTTTAGATACTACATGACGGGTTTAGATACTACATGACGAGTTTAGATACTACATGACGGGTTTAGATACTACATGACGGGTTTAGATACTACATGACGGGTTTAGATACTAGATGACAGGTTTAGATACTAGATGACGGGTTTAGATACTACATGACGGGTTTAGATACTACATGACGGGTTTAGATACTACATGACGGGTTTAGATACTACATGACGGGTTTAGATACTACATGACGGGTTTAGATACTAGATGACAGGTTTAGATACTAGATGACGGGTTTAGAAACTACATGACGGGTTTAGATACTACATGACGGGTTTAGATACTACATGACGGGTTTAGATACTACATGACGGGTTTAGATACTAGATGACGGGTTTAGATACTAGATGACGGGTTTAGATACTAGATGACGGGTTTAGATACTAGATGACGGGTTTAGATACTAGATGACGGGTTTAGATACTAGATGACGGGTTTAGATACTAGATGACGGGTTTAGATACTACATGACGGGTTTAGATACTAGATGACGGGTTTAGATACTACATGACGGGTTTAGATACTACATGACGGGTTTAGATACTAGATGACAGGTTTAGATACTAGATGACGGGTTTAGATACTACATGACGGGTTTAGATACTAGATGACGGGTTTAGATACTAGATGACAGGTTTAGATACTACATGACAGGTTTAGATACTACATGACGGGTTTAGATACTAGATGACGGGTTTAGATACTACATGACGGGTTTAGATACTACATGACGGGTTTAGATACTAGATGACGGGTTTAGATACTAGATGACGGGTTTAGATACTACATGACGGGTTTAGATACTACATGACGGGTTTAGATACTAGATGACGGGTTTAGATACTAGATGACAGGTTTAGATACTAGATGACAGGTTTAGATACTACATGACGGGTTTAGATACTACATGACGGGTTTAGATACTAGATGAGGGGTTTAGATACTACATGACGGGTTTAGATACTACATGACGGGTTTAGATACTAGATGACAGGTTTAGATACTACATGACGGGTTTAGATACTACATGACGGGTTTAGATACTAGATGACGGGTTTAGATACTAGATGACAGGTTTAGATACTAGATGACGGGTTTAGAAACTACATGACGGGTTTAGATACTACATGACGGGTTTAGATACTACATGACGGGTTTAGATACTACATGACGGGTTTAGATACTACATGACGGGTTTAGATACTACATGACAGGTTTAGATACTAGATGACGGGTTTAGATACTAGATGACTGGTTTAGAAACTACATGACGGGTTTAGATACTACATGACGGGTTTAGATACTACATGACGGGTTTAGATACTACATGACGGGTTTAGATACTACATGACGGGTTTAGATACTACATGACGGATTTAGATACTAGATGACAGGTTTAGATACTAAATGACGGGTTTAGATACTAGATGACAGGTTTAGATACTAGATGACGGGTTTAGATACTACATGACGGGTTTAGATACTAGATGACGGGTTTAGAAACTACATGACGGGTTTAGATACTACATGACGGGTTTAGATACTACATGACGGGTTTAGATACTACATGACGGGTTTAGATACTACATGACGGGTTTAGATACTACATGACAGGTTTAGATACTAGATGACGGGTTTAGATACTAGATGACAGGTTTAGATACTAGATGACGGGTTTAGAAACTACATGACGGGTTTAGATACTACATGACGGGTTTAGATACTAGATGACGGGTTTAGATACTAGATTATATGTTTAGATACTACATGATATGTTTAGATACTATATGACGGGTTTAGATACTACATGACGGGTTTAGATACTAGATGACGGGTTTAGATACTACATGACGGGTTTAGATACTACATGACGGGTTTAGATACTAGATGACGGGTTTAGATACTACATGACGGGTTTAGATACTACATGACGGGTTTAGATACTACATGACGGGTTTAGATACTACATGACGGGTTTAGATACTACATGACGGGTTTAGATACTACATGACGGGTTTAGATACTAGATGACAGGTTTAGATACTAGATGACGGGTTTAGAAACTACATGACGGGTTTAGATACTAGATTATATGTTTAGATACTACATGATATGTTTAGATACTACATGACGGGTTTAGATACTAGATGACGGGTTTAGATACTAAATGACGGGTTTAGATACTACATGACGGGTTTAGATACTACATGACGGGTTTAGATACTACATGACGGGTTTAGATACTACATGACGGGTTTAGATACTACATGACGGGTTTAGATACTAGATGACAGGTTTAGATACTAGATGACGGGTTTAGAAACTACATGACGGGTTTAGATACTACATGACGGGTTTAGATCCTACATGACAGGTTTAGATACTAGATGACAGGTTTAGATACTAGATGACGGGTTTAGACACTACATGACGGGTTTAGAAACTACATGACGGGTTTAGATACTACATGACGGGTTTAGATACTACATGACGGGTTTAGATACTACATGACGGGTTTAGATCCTACATGACGAGTTTAGATACTACATGACGGGTTTAGATACTACATGACGGGTTTAGATACTACATGACGGGTTTAGATACTAGATGACAGGTTTAGATACTAGATGACGGGTTTAGATACTACATGACGGGTTTAGATACTACATGACGGGTTTAGATACTACATGACGGGTTTAGATACTACATGACGGGTTTAGATACTAGATGACAGGTTTAGATACTAGATGACGGGTTTAGATACTACATGACGGGTTTAGATACTACATGACGGGTTTAGATACTACATGACGGGTTTAGATACTACATGACGGGTTTAGATACTACATGACGGGTTTAGATACTACATGACAGGTTTAGATACTAGATGACGGGTTTAGATACTAGATGACGGGTTTAGATACTAGATGACGGGTTTAGATACTACATGACGGGTTTAGATACTACATGACGGGTTTAGATACTAGATGACGGGTTTAGATACTACATGACGGGTTTAGATACTACATGACGGGTTTAGATACTAGATGACGGGTTTAGATACTAGATTATATGTTTAGATACTACATGATATGTTTAGATACTAGATGACGGGTTTAGATACTACATGACGGGTTTAGATACTACATGACGGGTTTAGATACTACATGACGGGTTTAGATACTACATGACGGGTTTAGATACTACATGACGGGTTTAGATACTACATGACGGGTTTAGATACTACATGACGGGTTTAGATACTAGATGACAGGTTTAGATACTAGATGACGGGTTTAGAAACTACATGACGGGTTTAGATACTACATGACGGGTTTAGATCCTACATGACAGGTTTAGATACTAGATGACAGGTTTAGATACTAGATGACGGGTTTAGACACTACATGACGGGTTTAGAAACTACATGACGGGTTTAGATACTACATGACGGGTTTAGATACTACATGACGGGTTTAGATACTACATGACGGGTTTAGATACTACATGACGAGTTTAGATACTACATGACGGGTTTAGATACTACATGACGGGTTTAGATACTACATGACGGGTTTAGATACTAGATGACAGGTTTAGATACTAGATGACGGGTTTAGATACTACATGACGGGTTTAGATACTACATGACGGGTTTAGATACTACATGACGGGTTTAGATACTACATGACGCGTTTAGATACTACATGACGGGTTTAGATACTAGATGACAGGTTTAGATACTAGATGACGGGTTTAGAAACTACATGACGGGTTTAGATACTACATGACGGGTTTAGATACTACATGACGGGTTTAGATACTACATGACGGGTTTAGATACTAGATGACGGGTTTAGATACTAGATGACGGGTTTAGATACTAGATGACGGGTTTAGATACTAGATGACAGGTTTAGATACTAGATGACGGGTTTAGATACTAGATGACAGGTTTAGATACTAGATGACGGGTTTAGATACTACATGACGGGTTTAGATACTACATGACGGGTTTAGATACTAGATGACGGGTTTAGATACTAGATTATATGTTTAGATACTACATGATATGTTTAGATACTACATGACGGGTTTAGATACTAGATGACGGGTTTAGATACTAGATGACGGGTTTAGATACTACATGACGGGTTTAGATACTACATGACGGGTTTAGATACTACATGACGGGTTTAGATACTACATGACGGGTTTAGATACTACATGACGGGTTTAGATACTAGATGACAGGTTTAGATACTAGATGACGGGTTTAGATACTAGATGACAGGTTTAGATACTACATGACAGGTTTAGATACTAGATGACGGGTTTAGATACTAGATGACAGGTTTAGATACTAGATGACAGGTTTAGATACTACATGACGGGTTTAGATACTACATGACGGGTTTAGATACTAGATGACGGGTTTAGATACTACATGACGGGTTTAGATACTACATGACAGGTTTAGATACTAGATGACAGGTTTAGATACTACATGACGGGTTTAGATACTACATGACAGGTTTAGATACTAGATGACAGGTTTAGATACTACATGACGGGTTTAGATACTACATGACGGGTTTAGATACTAGATGAGGGGTTTAGATACTACATGACGGGTTTAGATACTACATGACGGGTTTAGATACTAGATGACAGGTTTAGATACTACATGACGGGTTTAGATACTACATGACAGGTTTAGATACTAGATGACGGGTTTAGATACTAGATGACAGGTTTAGATACTAGATGACGGGTTTAGAAACTACATGACGGGTTTAGATACTACATGACGGGTTTAGATACTACATGACGGGTTTAGATACTACATGACGGGTTTAGATACTACATGACGGGTTTAGATACTACATGACAGGTTTAGATACTAGATGACGGGTTTAGATACTAGATGACTGGTTTAGAAACTACATGACGGGTTTAGATACTACATGACGGGTTTAGATACTACATGACGGGTTTAGATACTACATGACGGGTTTAGATACTACATGACGGGTTTAGATACTACATGACGGGTTTAGATACTAGATGACAGGTTTAGATACTAAATGACGGGTTTAGATACTAGATGACAGGTTTAGATACTAGATGACGGGTTTAGATACTACATGACGGGTTTAGATACTAGATGACGGGTTTAGAAACTACATGACGGGTTTAGATACTACATGACGGGTTTAGATACTACATGACGGGTTTAGATACTACATGACGGGTTTAGATACTACATGACGGGTTTAGATACTACATGACAGGTTTAGATACTAGATGACGGGTTTAGATACTAGATGACAGGTTTAGATACTAGATGACGGGTTTAGAAACTACATGACGGGTTTAGATACTACATGACGGGTTTAGATACTAGATGACGGGTTTAGATACTAGATTATATGTTTAGATACTACATGATATGTTTAGATACTATATGACGGGTTTAGATACTACATGACGGGTTTAGATACTAGATGACGGGTTTAGATACTACATGACGGGTTTAGATACTACATGACGGGTTTAGATACTAGATGACGGGTTTAGATACTACATGACGGGTTTAGATACTACATGACGGGTTTAGATACTACATGACGGGTTTAGATACTACATGACGGGTTTAGATACTACATGACGGGTTTAGATACTACATGACGGGTTTAGATACTAGATGACAGGTTTAGATACTAGATGACGGGTTTAGAAACTACATGACGGGTTTAGATACTAGATTATATGTTTAGATACTACATGATATGTTTAGATACTACATGACGGGTTTAGATACTAGATGACGGGTTTAGATACTAAATGACGGGTTTAGATACTACATGACGGGTTTAGATACTACATGACGGGTTTAGATACTACATGACGGGTTTAGATACTACATGACGGGTTTAGATACTACATGACGGGTTTAGATACTAGATGACAGGTTTAGATACTAGATGACGGGTTTAGAAACTACATGACGGGTTTAGATACTACATGACGGGTTTAGATCCTACATGACAGGTTTAGATACTAGATGACAGGTTTAGATACTAGATGACGGGTTTAGACACTACATGACGGGTTTAGAAACTACATGACGGGTTTAGATACTACATGACGGGTTTAGATACTACATGACGGGTTTAGATACTACATGACGGGTTTAGATCCTACATGACGAGTTTAGATACTACATGACGGGTTTAGATACTACATGACGGGTTTAGATACTACATGACGGGTTTAGATACTAGATGACAGGTTTAGATACTAGATGACGGGTTTAGATACTACATGACGGGTTTAGATACTACATGACGGGTTTAGATACTACATGACGGGTTTAGATACTACATGACGGGTTTAGATACTAGATGACAGGTTTAGATACTAGATGACGGGTTTAGATACTACATGACGGGTTTAGATACTACATGACGGGTTTAGATACTAGATGACAGGTTTAGATACTAGATGACGGGTTTAGATACTAGATTATATGTTTAGATACTACATGATATGTTTAGATACTACATGACGGGTTTAGATACTACATGACGGGTTTAGATACTACATGACGGGTTTAGATACTACATGACGGGTTTAGATACTAGATGACAGGTTTAGATACTAGATGACGGGTTTAGAAACTACATGACGGGTTTAGATACTACATGACGGGTTTAGATACTAGATGACGGGTTTAGATACTAGATTATATGTTTAGATACTACATGATATGTTTAGATACTATATGACGGGTTTAGATACTACATGACGGGTTTAGATACTAGATGACGGGTTTAGATACTACATGACGGGTTTAGATACTACATGACGGGTTTAGATAATACATGACGGGTTTAGATACTACATGACGGGTTTAGATACTACATGACGGGTTTAGATACTAGATGACAGGTTTAGATACTAGATGACGGGTTTAGAAACTACATGACGGGTTTAGATACTACATGACGGGTTTAGATCCTACATGACGGGTTTAGATACTACATGACGGGTTTAGATACTACATGACGGGTTTAGATACTACATGACGGGTTTAGATACTACATGACAGGTTTAGATACTAGATGACGGGTTTAGATACTAGATGACTGGTTTAGAAACTACATGACGGGTTTAGATACTACATGACGGGTTTAGATACTACATGACGGGTTTAGATACTACATGACGGGTTTAGATACTACATGACGGGTTTAGATACTACATGACGGGTTTAGATACTAGATGACAGGTTTAGATACTAAATGACGGGTTTAGATACTAGATGACAGGTTTAGATACTAGATGACGGGTTTAGATACTACATGACGGGTTTAGATACTAGATGACGGGTTTAGAAACTACATGACGGGTTTAGATACTACATGACGGGTTTAGATACTACATGACGGGTTTAGATACTACATGACGGGTTTAGATACTACATGACGGGTTTAGATACTACATGACAGGTTTAGATACTAGATGACGGGTTTAGATACTAGATGACAGGTTTAGATACTAGATGACGGGTTTAGAAACTACATGACGGGTTTAGATACTACATGACGGGTTTAGATACTAGATGACGGGTTTAGATACTAGATTATATGTTTAGATACTACATGATATGTTTAGATACTATATGACGGGTTTAGATACTACATGACGGGTTTAGATACTAGATGACGGGTTTAGATACTACATGACGGGTTTAGATACTACATGACGGGTTTAGATACTAGATGACGGGTTTAGATACTACATGACGGGTTTAGATACTACATGACGGGTTTAGATACTACATGACGGGTTTAGATACTACATGACGGGTTTAGATACTACATGACGGGTTTAGATACTACATGACGGGTTTAGATACTAGATGACAGGTTTAGATACTAGATGACGGGTTTAGAAACTACATGACGGGTTTAGATACTAGATTATATGTTTAGATACTACATGATATGTTTAGATACTACATGACGGGTTTAGATACTAGATGACGGGTTTAGATACTAAATGACGGGTTTAGATACTACATGACGGGTTTAGATACTACATGACGGGTTTAGATACTACATGACGGGTTTAGATACTACATGACGGGTTTAGATACTACATGACGGGTTTAGATACTAGATGACAGGTTTAGATACTAGATGACGGGTTTAGAAACTACATGACGGGTTTAGATACTACATGACGGGTTTAGATCCTACATGACAGGTTTAGATACTAGATGACAGGTTTAGATACTAGATGACGGGTTTAGACACTACATGACGGGTTTAGAAACTACATGACGGGTTTAGATACTACATGACGGGTTTAGATACTACATGACGGGTTTAGATACTACATGACGGGTTTAGATCCTACATGACGAGTTTAGATACTACATGACGGGTTTAGATACTACATGACGGGTTTAGATACTACATGACGGGTTTAGATACTAGATGACAGGTTTAGATACTAGATGACGGGTTTAGATACTACATGACGGGTTTAGATACTACATGACGGGTTTAGATACTACATGACGGGTTTAGATACTACATGACGGGTTTAGATACTAGATGACAGGTTTAGATACTAGATGACGGGTTTAGATACTACATGACGGGTTTAGATACTACATGACGGGTTTAGATACTAGATGACAGGTTTAGATACTAGATGACGGGTTTAGATACTAGATTATATGTTTAGATACTACATGATATGTTTAGATACTACATGACGGGTTTAGATACTACATGACGGGTTTAGATACTACATGACGGGTTTAGATACTACATGACGGGTTTAGATACTAGATGACAGGTTTAGATACTAGATGACGGGTTTAGAAACTACATGACGGGTTTAGATACTACATGACGGGTTTAGATACTAGATGACGGGTTTAGATACTAGATTATATGTTTAGATACTACATGATATGTTTAGATACTATATGACGGGTTTAGATACTACATGACGGGTTTAGATACTAGATGACGGGTTTAGATACTACATGACGGGTTTAGATACTACATGACGGGTTTAGATAATACATGACGGGTTTAGATACTACATGACGGGTTTAGATACTACATGACGGGTTTAGATACTAGATGACAGGTTTAGATACTAGATGACGGGTTTAGAAACTACATGACGGGTTTAGATACTACATGACGGGTTTAGATCCTACATGACAGGTTTAGATACTAGATGACAGGTTTAGATACTAGATGACGGGTTTAGACACTACATGACGGGTTTAGAAACTACATGACGGGTTTAGATACTACATGACGGGTTTAGATACTACATGACGGGTTTAGATACTACATGACGGGTTTAGATACTACATGACGAGTTTAGATACTACATGACGGGTTTAGATACTACATGACGGGTTTAGATACTACATGACGGGTTTAGATACTAGATGACAGGTTTAGATACTAGATGACGGGTTTAGATACTACATGACGGGTTTAGATACTACATGACGGGTTTAGATACTACATGACGGGTTTAGATACTACATGACGGGTTTAGATACTACATGACGGGTTTAGATACTAGATGACAGGTTTAGATACTAGATGACGGGTTTAGAAACTACATGACGGGTTTAGATACTAGATGACGGGTTTAGATACTAGATGACAGGTTTAGATACTAGATGACGGGTTTAGATACTAGATGACGGGTTTAGATACTAGATGACAGGTTTAGATACTAGATGACGGGTTTAGATGATAGATGACAGGTTTAGATACTACATGACGGGTTTAGATACTAGATGACAGGTTTAGATACTAGATGACGGGTTTAGAAACTACATGACGGGTTTAGATACTACATGACGGGTTTAGATACTAGATGACGGGTTTAGATACTAGATTATATGTTTAGATACTACATGATATGTTTAGATACTATATGACGGGTTTAGATACTACATGACGGGTTTAGATACTAGATGACGGGTTTAGATACTACATGACGGGTTTAGATACTACATGACGGGTTTAGATACTACATGACGGGTTTAGATACTACATGACGGGTTTAGATACTACATGACGGGTTTAGATACTAGATGACAGGTTTAGATACTAGATGACGGGTTTAGAAACTACATGACGGGTTTAGATACTACATGAAGGGTTTAGATCCTACATGACAGGTTTAGATACTAGATGACAGGTTTAGATACTAGATGACAGGTTTAGACACTACATGACGGGTTTAGAAACTACATGACGGGTTTAGATACTACATGACGGGTTTAGATACTACATGACGGGTTTAGATACTACATGACGGGTTTAGATACTACATGACGAGTTTAGATACTACATGACGGGTTTAGATACTACATGACGGGTTTAGATACTACATGACGGGTTTAGATACTAGATGACAGGTTTAGATACTAGATGACGGGTTTAGATACTACATGACGGGTTTAGATACTACATGACGGGTTTAGATACTACATGACGCGTTTAGATACTACATGACGGGTTTAGATACTAGATGACAGGTTTAGATACTAGATGACGGGTTTAGAAACTACATGACGGGTTTAGATACTACATGACGGGTTTAGATACTACATGACGGGTTTAGATACTACATGACGGGTTTAGATACTAGATGACAGGTTTAAAAACTAGATGACGGGTTTAGATACTAGATGACGGGTTTAGATACTAGATGACAGGTTTAGATACTAGATGACGGGTTTAGATACTAGATGACAGGTTTAGATACTAGATGACGGGTTTAGATACTACATGACGGGTTTAGATACTAGATTATATAGTTAGATACTCCATGATATGTTTAGATACTACATGACGGGTTTAGATACTAGATGACAGGTTTAGATACTAGATGACGGGTTTAGAAACTACATGACGGGTTTAGATACTACATGACGGGTTTAGATACTACATGACGGGTTTAGATACTACATGACGGGTTTAGATACTAGATGACAGGTTTAAAAACTAGATGACGGGTTTAGATACTAGATGACGGGTTTAGATACTACATGACGGGTTTAGATCCTACATGACAGGTTTAGATACTAGATGACAGGTTTAGATACTAGATGACGGGTTTAGACACTACATGACGGGTTTAGAAACTACATGACGGGTTTAGATACTACATGACGGGTTTAGATACTACATGACGGGTTTAGATACTACATGACGGGTTTAGATACTACATGACGAGTTTAGATACTACATGACGGGTTTAGATACTACATGACGGGTTTAGATACTACATGACGGGTTTAGATACTAGATGACGGGTTTAGATGATAGATGACAGGTTTAGATACTACATGACGGGTTTAGATACTAGATGACAGGTTTAGATACTAGATGACGGGTTTAGAAACTACATGACGGGTTTAGATACTACATGACGGGTTTAGATACTAGATGACGGGTTTAGATACTAGATTATATGTTTAGATACTACATGATATGTTTAGATACTAGATGACGGGTTTAGATACTACATGACGGGTTTAGATACTAGATTATATGTTTAGATACTACATGATATGTTTAGATACTACATGACGGGTTTAGATACTACATGACGGGTTTAGATACTACATGACGGGTTTAGATACTACATGACGGGTTTAGATACTAGATGACAGGTTTAGATACTAGATGACGGGTTTAGAAACTACATGACGGGTTTAGATACTACATGACGGGTTTAGATACTAGATGACGGGTTTAGATACTAGATTATATGTTTAGATACTACATGATATGTTTAGATACTATATGACGGGTTTAGATACTACATGACGGGTTTAGATACTAGATGACGGGTTTAGATACTACATGACGGGTTTAGATACTACATGACGGGTTTAGATACTACATGACGGGTTTAGATACTACATGACGGGTTTAGATACTACATGACGGGTTTAGATACTACATGACGGGTTTAGATACTAGATGACAGGTTTAGATACTAGATGACGGGTTTAGAAACTACATGACGGGTTTAGATACTACATGACGGGTTTAGATCCTACATGACAGGTTTAGATACTAGATGACAGGTTTAGATACTAGATGACGGGTTTAGACACTACATGACGGGTTTAGAAACTACATGACGGGTTTAGATACTACATGACGGGTTTAGATACTACATGACGGGTTTAGATACTACATGACGGGTTTAGATACTACATGACGAGTTTAGATACTACATGACGGGTTTAGATACTACATGACGGGTTTAGATACTACATGACGGGTTTAGATACTAGATGACAGGTTTAGATACTAGATGACGGGTTTAGATACTACATGACGGGTTTAGATACTACATGACGGGTTTAGATACTACATGACGGGTTTAGATACTACATGACGCGTTTAGATACTACATGACGGGTTTAGATACTAGATGACAGGTTTAGATACTAGATGACGGGTTTAGAAACTACATGACGGGTTTAGATACTACATGACGGGTTTAGATACTACATGACGGGTTTAGATACTACATGACGGGTTTAGATACTAGATGACAGGTTTAGATACTAGATGACGGGTTTAGATACTAGATGACGGGTTTAGATACTAGATGACAGGTTTAGATACTAGATGACGGGTTTAGATACTAGATGACAGGTTTAGATACTAGATGACGGGTTTAGATACTACATGACGGGTTTAGATACTAGATTATATAGTTAGATACTCCATGATATGTTTAGATACTACATGACGGGTTTAGATACTAGATGACAGGTTTAGATACTAGATGACGGGTTTAGATACTACATGACGGGTTTAGATACTAGATGACAGGTTTAGATACTAGATGACGGGTTTAGATACTAGATGACAGGTTTAGATACTACATGACAGGTTTAGATACTAGATGACGGGTTTAGATACTAGATGACAGGTTTAGATACTAGATGACAGGTTTAGATACTACATGACGGGTTTAGATACTACATGACAGGTTTAGATACTAGATGACAGGTTTAGATACTACATGACGGGTTTAGATACTACATGACGGGTTTAGATACTAGATGACGGGTTTAGATACTACATGACGGGTTTAGATACTACATGACGGGTTTAGATACTAGATGACAGGTTTAGATACTACATGACGGGTTTAGATACTACATGACAGGTTTAGATACTAGATGACGGGTTTAGATACTAGATGACAGGTTTAGATACTAGATGACGGGTTTAGAAACTACATGACGGGTTTAGATACTACATGACGGGTTTAGATACTACATGACGGGTTTAGATACTACATGACGGGTTTAGATACTACATGACGGGTTTAGATACTACATGACAGGTTTAGATACTAGATGACGGGTTTAGATACTAGATGACTGGTTTAGAAACTACATGACGGGTTTAGATACTACATGACGGGTTTAGATACTACATGACGGGTTTAGATACTACATGACGGGTTTAGATACTACATGACGGGTTTAGATACTACATGACGGGTTTAGATACTAGATGACAGGTTTAGATACTACATGACGGGTTTAGATACTACATGACAGGTTTAGATACTAGATGACGGGTTTAGATACTAGATGACAGGTTTAGATACTAGATGACGGGTTTAGATACTACATGATAGGTTTAGATACTACATATTAGGTTTAGATACTACATGATAGGTTTAGATAATACATGACAGGTTTAGATACTACATGATAGGTTTAGATACTACATGATAGGTTTAGATACTAGATACTACATGACGGGTTTAGATACTACATGACGGGTTTAGTTACTACATGACGGTTTTAGATACTACATGACGGGTTTAGATACTAGATGACGGGTTTAGATACTAGATGACAGGTTTAGATACTAGATGACAGGTTTAGATACTACATTATATGTTTACATACTACATTATATGTTTAGATACTACATGACAGTTTTAGATACTACATTATATGTTTAGATACTACATGATAGGTTTAGATACTACATGATATGTTTAGATACTACATGACGGGTTTAGATACTACATGACGGGTTTAGATACTACATGACGGGTTTAGATACTACATGACGGGTTTAGATACTAGATGACAGGTTTAGATACTAGATGACAGGTTTAGATACTAGATGACAGGTTTAGATACTACATGATAGGTTTAGATACTACATATTAGGTTTAGATACTGCATTATATGTTTAGATACTACATGACAGGTTTAGATACTACATGACAGGTTTAGATACTACATATTAGGTTTAGATACTACATGATAGGTTTAGATAATACATGATAGGTTTAGATACTAAATGATAGGTTTAGATACTACATGATAGGTTTAGATACTACATGATAGGTTTAGATACTACATGATAGGTTTAGATACTACATGATAGGTTTAGATACTACATGATAGGTTTAGATACTACATATTAGGTTTAGATACTACATGATAGGTTTAGATAATACATGATAGGTTTAAATACTAAATGACAGGTTTAGATACTACATGATAGGTTTAGATACTACATGATAGGTTTAGATACTACATGATAGGTTTAGATACTACATGATAGGTTTAGATACTAGATACTACATGACGGGTTTAGATACTACATGACGGGTTTAGTTACTACATGACGGTTTTAGATACTACATGACGGGTTTAGATACTAGATGACGGGTTTAGATACTAGATGACAGGTTTAGATACTAGATGACAGGTTTAGATACTACATTATATGTTTACATACTACATTATATGTTTAGATACTACATGACAGTTTTAGATACTACATTATATGTTTAGATACTACATGATAGGTTTAGATACTACATGATATGTTTAGATACTACATGACGGGTTTAGATACTACATGACGGGTTTAGATACTACATGACGGGTTTAGATACTACTTGATGGGTTTAGATACTAGATGACAGGTTTAGATACTAGATGACAGGTTTAGATACTACATGATAGGTTTAGATACTACTTGATGGGTTTAGATACTAGATGACAGGTTTAGATACTAGATGACAGGTTTAGATACTACATTATATGTTTAGATACTACATGATAGGTTTAGATACTACATGATAGGTTTAGATACTACATGATAGGTTTAGATACTAGATACTACATGACGGGTTTAGATACTACATGACGGGTTTAGTTACTACATGACGGTTTTAGATACTACATGACGGGTTTAGATACTAGATGACGGGTTTAGATACTAGATGACAGGTTTAGATACTAGATGACAGGTTTAGATACTACATTATATGTTTACATACTACATTATATGTTTAGATACTACATGACAGTTTTAGATACTACATTATATGTTTAGATACTACATGATAGGTTTAGATACTACATGATATGTTTAGATACTACATGACGGGTTTAGATACTACATGACGGGTTTAGTTACTACATGACGGGTTTAGATACTACATGACGGGTTTAGATACTAGATGACAGGTTTAGATACTAGATGACAGGTTTAGATACTAGATGACAGGTTTAGATACTACATGATAGGTTTAGATACTACATATTAGGTTTAGATACTACATGATAGGTTTAGATAATACATGATAGGTTTAGATACTACATGATAGGTTTAGATACTACATGATAGGTTTAGATACTACATGATAGGTTTAGATACTACATGATAGGTTTAGATACTACATGATATGTTTAGATACTACATGACGGGTTTAGATACTACATGATGGGTTTAGTTACTACATGACGGGTTTAGATACTACATGACGGGTTTAGATACTACATGACGGGTTTAGATACTAGATGACGGGTTTAGATACTAGATGACAGGTTTAGATACTAGATGACAGGTTTAGATACTAGATGACAGGTTTAGATACTACATTATATGTTTAGATACTACATTATATGTTTAGATACTACATGACAGGTTTAGATACTACATGATAGGTTTAGATACTACATTATAGGTTTAGATACTACATGATAGGTTTAGATACTGCATGATTTGTTTAGATACAACATGATATGTTTAGATACTACATGATAGATTTAGATACAACATGATAGGTTTAGATACTACATGATAGGTTTAGATACTACATGATATGTTTAGATACTACTTGATAGGTTTAGATACTACATGATATGTTTAGATACTAGATGACAGGTTTAGATACTAGATGACAGGTTTAGATACTAGATGAGAGGTTTAGATACTACATGACAGGTTTAGATACTAGATGATAGGTTTAGATACTAGATGACAGGTTTAGATACTAGATGACAGGTTTAGATACTACATTATATGTTTATATACTACATGATATGTTTAGATACCACATGACGGGTTTAGATACTACATGACGGGTTTAGATACTACATGACGGGTTTAGATACTAGATGACAGGTTTAGATACTAGATGAGAGGTTTAGATACTAGATGACAGGTTTAGATACTAGATGACAGGTTTAGATACTACATTATATGTTTAGATACTACATGATATGTTTAGATACTACATGACGGGTTTAGATACTACATGACGGGTTTAGATACTACATGACGGGTTTAGATACTAGATGACAGGTTTAGATACTAGATGAGAGGTTTAGATACTAGATGACAGGTTTAGATACTAGATGACAGGTTTAGATACTACATTATATGTTTAGATACTACATGACAGGTTTAGATACTACATGATAGGTTTAGATACTACATGATAGGTTTAGATACTAAATGATAGGTTTAGATACTACATGATAGGTTTAGATACTACATGATATGTTTAGATACTACATGATAGGTTTAGATACTACATGATAGGTTTAGATACTACTTGATAGGTTTAGATACTACATGATAGGTTTAGATACTACATGATAGGTTTAGATACTACATGACGGGTTTAGATACTACATGATATGTTTAGATACTACATGACGGGTTTAGATGCTACATGACGGGTTTAGATACTACATGACGGGTTTAGATACTAGATGACAGGTTTAGATACTAGATGACAGGTTTAGATACTACATTATATGTTTAGATACTACATGATAGGTTTAGATACTACATGATAGGTTTAGATACTACATGATAGGTTTAGATACTAGATACTACATGACGGGTTTAGATACTACATGACGGGTTTAGTTACTACATGACGGTTTTAGATACTACATGACGGGTTTAGATACTAGATGACGGGTTTAGATACTAGATGACAGGTTTAGATACTAGATGACAGGTTTAGATACTACATTATATGTTTACATACTACATTATATGTTTAGATACTACATGACAGTTTTAGATACTACATTATATGTTTAGATACTACATGATATGTTTAGATACTACATGACGGGTTTAGATACTACATGACGGGTTTAGTTACTACATGACGGGTTTAGATACTACATGACGGGTTTAGATACTAGATGACAGGTTTAGATACTAGACGACAGGTTTAGATACTAGATGACAGGTTTAGATACTACATGATAGGTTTAGATACTACATATTAGGTTTAGATACTACATGATAGGTTTAGATAATACATGATAGGTTTAGATACTACATGATAGGTTTAGATACTACATGATAGGTTTAGATACTACATGATAGGTTTAGATACTACATGATAGGTTTAGATACTACATGATATGTTTAGATACTACATGACGGCTTTAGATACTACATGATGGGTTTAGTTACTACATGACGGGTTTAGATACTACATGACGGGTTTAGATACTACATGACGGGTTTAGATACTAGATGACGGGTTTAGATACTAGATGACAGGTTTAGATACTAGATGACAGGTTTAGATACTAGATGACAGGTTTAGATACTACATTATATGTTTAGATACTACATTATATGTTTAGATACTACATGACAGGTTTATATACTACATGATAGGTTTAGATACTACATTATAGGTTTAGATACTACATGATAGGTTTAGATACTGCATGATTTGTTTAGATACAACATGATATGTTTAGATACTACATGATAGATTTAGATACAACATGATAGGTTTAGATACTACATGATAGGTTTAGATACTACATGATATGTTTAGATACTACTTGATAGGTTTAGATACTACATGATAGGTTTAGATACTACATGAAAGGTTTAGATACTACATGACATGTTTAGATACTACATGATAGGTTTAGATACTACATGATAGGTTTAGATACTACATGATAGGTTTAGATACTAGATGACAGGTTTAGATACTAGATGACAGGTTTAGATACTAGATGAGAGGTTTAGATACTACATGACAGGTTTAGATACTAGATGATAGGTTTAGATACTAGATGACAGGTTTAGATACTAGATGACAGGTTTAGATACTAGATGACAGGTTTAGATACTAGATGACAGGTTTAGATACTACATTATATGTTTATATACTACATGATATGTTTAGATACTACATGACGGGTTTAGATACTACATGACGGGTTTAGATACTACATGATGGGTTTAGATACTAGATGACAGGTTTAGATACTAGATGAGAGGTTTAGATACTAGATGACAGGTTTAGATACTAGATGACAGGTTTAGATACTACATTATATGTTTAGATACTACATGATATGTTTAGATACTACATGACGGGTTTAGATACTACATGACGGGTATAGATACTACATGACGGGTTTAGATACTAGATGACAGGTTTAGATACTAGATGAGAGGTTTAGATACTAGATGACAGGTTTAGATACTAGATGACAGGTTTAGATACTACATTATCTGTTTAGATACTACATGACAGGTTTAGATACTACATGATAGGTTTAGATACTACATGATAGGTTTAGATACTAAATGATAGGTTTAGATACTACATGATAGGTTTAGATACTACATGATATGTTTAGATACTACATGATAGGTTTAGATACTACATGATAGGTTTAGATACTACTTGATAGGTTTAGATACTACATGATAGGTTTAGATACTACAGGATAGGTTTAGATACTACATGACGGGTTTAGATACTACATGACGGGTTTAGATACTAGATGACAGTTTTAGATACTAGATGAGAGGTTTAGATACTAGATGACAGGTTTAGATACTAGATGACCGGTTTAGATACTACATTATATGTTTAGATACTACATGATAGGTTTAGATACTACATGATATGTTTAGATACTACAAGACGGGTTTAGATACTACATGACGGGTTTAGTTACTACATGACGGGTTTAGATACTACATGACGGGTTTAGATACTACATGACGGGTTTAGATACTAGATGACGGGTTTAGATACTAGATGACAGGTTTAGATACTAGATGACAGGTTTAGATACTAGATGACAGGTTTAGATACTACATTATATGTTTAGATACTACATTATATGTTTAGATACTACATGACAGGTTTAGATACTACATGATAGGTTTAGATACTACATGATAGGTTTAGATACTACATGACAGGTTTAGATACTACATGATAGGTTTAGATACTACATGATAGGTTTAGATAATACATGATAGGTTTAGATACTACATGATAGGTTTAGATACTACATGATAGGTTTAGATACTACATATTAGGTTTAGATACTACATGATAGGTTTAGATAATACATGATAGGTTTAGATACTACATGATAGGTTTAGATACTACATGATAGGTTTAGGTACTACATGATAGGTTTAGATACTACATGATAGGTTTAGATACTACATGATATGTTTAGATACTACATGACGGGTTTAGATACTACATGACGGGTTTAGTTACTACATGACGAGTTTAGATACTACATGACGGGTTTAGTTACTACATGACGGGTTTAGATACTACATGACAGGTTTAGATACTACATGACGGGTTTAGATACTAGATGACGGGTTTAGATACTAGATGACAGGTTTAGATACTAGATGACAGGTTTAGATACTACATGATAGGTTTAGATACTACTTGATGGGGTTAGATACTAGATGACAGGTTTAGATACTAGATGACAGGTTTAGATACTACATTATATGTTTAGATACTACATGATAGGTTTAGATACTACATGATATGTTTAGATACTACATGACGGGTTTAGATACTACATGACGGGTTTAGTTACTACATGACGGGTTTAGATACTACATGACGGGTTTAGATTCTACATGACGGGTTTAGATACTAGATGACGGGTTTAGATAATAGATGACAGGTTTAGATACTAGATGACAGGTTTAGATACTAGATGACAGGTTTAGATACTACATTATATGTTTAGATACTACATTATATGTTTAGATACTACATGACAGGTTTAGATACTACATGATAGGTTTAGATACTACATGATAGGTTTAGATACTACATGATAGGTTTAGATACTACATGATACGTTTAGATACTACATGATATGTTTAGATACTACATTATATGTTTAGATACTACATTATATGTTTAGATACTACATGACAGGTTTAGATACTACATGATAGGTTTAGATACTACATGATAGGTTTAGATACTACATGATAGGTTTAGATACTACATGATACGTTTAGATACTACATGATATGTTTAGATACTACATGATAGGTTTAGATACTACATGATATGTTTAGATACTACATGATAGGTTTAGATACTACATGAAAGGTTTAGATACTACATGATAGGTTTAGATACTACTTGATAGGTTTAGATACTACTTGATAGGTTTAGATACTACATGATAGGTTTAGATACTACATGATAGGTTTAGATTCTACATGATAGGTTTAAATACTACATGACGGGTTTAGATACTAGATGACAGGTTTAGATACTAGATGAGAGGTTTAGATACTACATGACAGGTTTAGATACTTGATGATAGGTTTAGATACTAGATGACAGGTTTAGATACTAGATGACAGGTTTAGATACTACATTATATATTTTTAGATACTACATGATATGTTTAGATACTACATGACGGGTTTAGATGCTACATGACGGGTTTAGATACTACATGACGGGTTTAGATACTAGATGACAGGTTTAGATACTAGATGATAGGTTTAGATACTACTTGATGGGTTTAGATACTAGATGACAGGTTTAGATACTAGATGACAGGTTTAGATACTACATTATATGTTTAGATACTACATTATATGTTTAGATACTACATGACAGGTTTAGATACTACATGATAGGTTTAGATACTACATGATAGGTTTAGATACTACATGATAGGTTTAGATACTACATGATAGGTTTAGATACTACATGATAGGTTTAGATACTACATATTAGGTTTAGATACTACATGATAGGTTTAGATAATACATGATAGGTTTAGATACTACATGATAGGTTTAGATACTACATGATAGGTTTAGGTACTACATGATAGGTTTAGATACTACATGATAGGTTTAGATACTACATGATATGTTTAGATACTACATGACGGGTTTAGATACTACATGACGGGTTTAGTTACTACATGACGGGTTTAGATACTACATGACGGGTTTAGTTACTACATGACGGGTTTAGATACTACATGACGGGTTTAGATACTACATGACGGGTTTAGATACTAGATGACGGGTTTAGATACTAGATGACAGGTTTAGATACTAGATGACAGGTTTAGATACTACATGATAGGTTTAGATACTACTTGATGGGTTTAGATACTAGATGACAGGTTTAGATACTAGATGACAGGTTTAGATACTACATTATATGTTTAGATACTACATGATAGGTTTAGATACTACATGATATGTTTAGATACTACATGACGGGTTTAGATACTACATGACGGGTTTAGTTACTACATGACGGGTTTAGATACTACATGACGGGTTTAGATTCTACATGACGGGTTTAGATACTAGATGACGGGTTTAGATAATAGATGACAGGTTTAGATACTAGATGACAGGTTTAGATACTAGATGACAGGTTTAGATACTACATGACAGGTTTAGATACTTGATGATAGGTTTAGATACTAGATGACAGGTTTAGATACTAGATGACAGGTTTAGATACTACATTATATGTTTAGATACTACATGATATGTTTAGATACTACATGACGGGTTTAGATGCTACATGACGGGTTTAGATAATACATGACGGGTTTAGATACTAGATGACAGGTTTAGATACTAGATGATAGGTTTAGATACTACTTGATGGGTTTAGATACTAGATGACAGGTTTAGATACTAGATGACAGGTTTAGATACTACATTATATGTTTAGATACTACATTATATGTTTAGATACTACATGACAGGTTTAGATACTACATGATAGGTTTAGATACTACATGATAGGTTTAGATACTACATGATAGGTTTAGGTACTACATGATAGGTTTAGATACTACATGATAGGTTTAGATACTACATGATATGTTTAGATACTACATGACGGGTTTAGATACTACATGACGGGTTTAGTTACTACATGACGGGTTTAGATACTACATGACGGGTTTAGTTACTACATGACGGGTTTAGATACTACATGACGGGTTTAGATACTACATGACGGGTTTAGATACTAGATGACGGGTTTAGATACTAGATGACAGGTTTAGATACTAGATGACAGGTTTAGATACTACATGATAGGTTTAGATACTACTTGATGGGTTTAGATACTAGATGACAGGTTTAGATACTAGATGACAGGTTTAGATACTACATTATATGTTTAGATACTACATGATAGGTTTAGATACTACATGATATGTTTAGATACTACATGACGGGTTTAGATACTACATGACGGGTTTAGTTACTACATGACGGGTTTAGATACTACATGACGGGTTTAGATTCTACATGACGGGTTTAGATACTAGATGACGGGTTTAGATAATTGATGACAGGTTTAGATACTAGATGACAGGTTTAGATACTAGATGACAGGTTTAGATACTACATGACAGGTTTAGATACTTGATGATAGGTTTAGATACTAGATGACAGGTTTAGATACTAGATGACAGGTTTAGATACTACATTATATGTTTAGATACTACATGATATGTTTAGATACTACATGACGGGTTTAGATGCTACATGACGGGTTTAGATACTACATGACGGGTTTAGATACTAGATGACAGGTTTAGATACTAGATGATAGGTTTAGATACTACTTGATGGGTTTAGATACTAGATGACAGGTTTAGATACTAGATGACAGGTTTAGATACTACATTATATGTTTAGATACTACATTATATGTTTAGATACTACATGACAGGTTTAGATACTACATGATAGGTTTAGATACTACATGATAGGTTTAGATACTACATGATAGGTTTAGATACTACATGATAGGTTTAGATACTACATGATAGGTTTAGATACTACATATTAGGTTTAGATACTACATGATAGGTTTAGATAATACATGATAGGTTTAGATACTACATGATAGGTTTAGATACTACATGATAGGTTTAGGTACTACATGATAGGTTTAGATACTACATGATAGGTTTAGATACTACATGATATGTTTAGATACTACATGACGGGTTTAGATACTACATGACGGGTTTAGTTACTACATGACGGGTTTAGATACTACATGACGGGTTTAGTTACTACATGACGGGTTTAGATACTACATGACGGGTTTAGATACTAAATGACGGGTTTAGATACTAGATGACGGGTTTAGATACTAGATGACAGGTTTAGATACTAGATGACAGGTTTAGATACTACATGATAGGTTTAGATACTACTTGATGGGTTTAGATACTAGATGACAGGTTTAGATACTAGATGACAGGTTTAGATACTACATTATATGTTTAGATACTACATGATAGGTTTAGATACTACATGATATGTTTAGATACTACATGACGGGTTTAGATACTACATGACGGGTTTAGTTACTACATGACGGGTTTAGATACTACATGACGGGTTTAGATTCTACATGACGGGTTTAGATACTAGATGACGGGTTTAGATAATAGATGACAGGTTTAGATACTAGATGACAGGTTTAGATACTAGATGACAGGTTTAGATACTACATTATATGTTTAGATACTACATTATATGTTTAGATACTACATGACAGGTTTAGATACTACATGATAGGTTTAGATACTACATGATAGGTTTAGATACTACATGATAGGTTTAGATACTACATGATACGTTTAGATACTACATGATATGTTTAGATACTACATGATAGGTTTAGATACTACATGATATGTTTAGATACTACATGATAGGTTTAGATACTACATGAAAGGTTTAGATACTACATGATAGGTTTAGATACTACTTGATAGGTTTAGATACTACTTGATAGGTTTAGATACTACATGATAGGTTTAGATACTACATGATAGGTTTAGATTCTACATGATAGGTTTAGATACTACATGACGGGTTTAGATACTAGATGACAGGTTTAGATACTAGATGAGAGGTTTAGATACTACATGACAGGTTTAGATACTTGATGATAGGTTTAGATACTAGATGACAGGTTTAGATACTAGATGACAGGTTTAGATACTACATTATATGTTTAGATACTACATGATATGTTTAGATACTACATGACGGGTTTAGATGCTACATGACGGGTTTAGATACTACATGACGGGTTTAGATACTAGATGACAGGTTTAGATACTAGATGATAGGTTTAGATACTACTTGATGGGTTTAGATACTAGATGACAGGTTTAGATACTAGATGACAGGTTTAGATACTACATGATAGGTTTAGATACTACTTGATGGGTTTAGATACTAGATGACAGGTTTAGATACTAGATGACAGGTTTAGATACTACATTATATGTTTAGATACTACACGATAGGTTTAGATACTACATGATATGTTTAGATACTACATGACGGGTTTAGATACTACATGACGGGTTTAGTTACTACATGACGGGTTTAGATACTACATGACGGGTTTAGATTCTACATGACGGGTTTAGATACTAGATGACGGGTTTAGATAATAGATGACAGGTTTAGATACTAGATGACAGGTTTAGATACTAGATGACAGGTTTAGATACTACATTATATGTTTAGATACTACATTATATGTTTAGATACTACATGACAGGTTTAGATACTACATGATAGGTTTAGATACTACATGATAGGTTTAGATACTACATGATAGGTTTAGATACTACATGATACGTTTAGATACTACATGATATGTTTAGATACTACATGATAGGTTTAGATACTACATGATATGTTTAGATACTACATGATAGGTTTAGATACTACATGAAAGGTTTAGATACTACATGATAGGTTTAGATACTACTTGATAGGTTTAGATACTACTTGATAGGTTTAGATACTACATGATAGGTTTAGATACTACATGATAGGTTTAGATTCTACATGATAGGTTTAGATACTACATGACGGGTTTAGATACTAGATGACAGGTTTAGATACTAGATGAGAGGTTTAGATACTACATGACAGGTTTAGATACTTGATGATAGGTTTAGATACTAGATGACAGGTTTAGATACTAGATGACAGGTTTAGATACTACATTATATGTTTAGATACTACATGATATGTTTAGATACTACATGACGGGTTTAGATGCTACATGACGGGTTTAGATACTACATGACGGGTTTAGATACTAGATGACAGGTTTAGATACTAGATGATAGGTTTAGATACTACTTGATGGGTTTAGATACTAGATGACAGGTTTAGATACTAGATGACAGGTTTAGATACTACATTATATGTTTAGATACTACATTATATGTTTAGATACTACATGACAGGTTTAGATACTACATGATAGGTTTAGATACTACATGATAGGTTTAGATACTACATGATAGGTTTAGATACTACATGATAGGTTTAGATACTAGATGATAGGTTTAGATACTACATATTAGGTTTAGATACTACATGATAGGTTTAGATAATACATGATAGGTTTAGATACTACATGATAGGTTTAGATACTACATGATAGGTTTAGGTACTACATGATAGGTTTAGATACTACATGATAGGTTTAGATACCACATGATATGTTTAGATACTACATGACGGGTTTAGATACTACATGACGGGTTTAGTTACTACATGACGGGTTTAGATACTACATGACGGGTTTAGTTACTACATGACGGGTTTAGATACTACATGACGGGTTTAGATACTACATGACGGGTTTAGATACTAGATGACGGGTTTAGATACTAGATGACAGGTTTAGATACTAGATGACAGGTTTAGATACTACATGATAGGTTTAGATACTACTTGATGGGTTTAGATACTAGATGACAGGTTTAGATACTAGATGACAGGTTTAGATACTACATTATATGTTTAGATACTACATGATAGGTTTAGATACTACATGATATGTTTAGATACTACATGACGGGTTTAGATACTACATGACGGGTTTAGTTACTACATGACGGGTTTAGATACTACATGACGGGTTTAGATTCTACATGACGGGTTTAGATACTAGATGACGGGTTTAGATAATAGATGACAGGTTTAGATACTAGATGACAGGTTTAGATACTAGATGACAGGTTTAGATACTACATTATATGTTTAGATACTACATTATATGTTTAGATACTACATGACAGGTTTAGATACTACATGATAGGTTTAGATACTACATGATAGGTTTAGATACTACATGATAGGTTTAGATACTACATGATACGTTTAGATACTACATGATATGTTTAGATACTACATGATAGGTTTAGATACTACATGATATGTTTAGATACTCGATGATAGGTTTAGATACTACATGAAAGGTTTAGATACTACATGATAGGTTTAGATACTACTTGATAGGTTTAGATACTACTTGATAGGTTTAGATACTACATGATAGGTTTAGATACTACATGATAGGTTTAGATTCTACATGATAGGTTTAGATACTACATGACGGGTTTAGATACTAGATGACAGGTTTAGATACTAGATGAGAGGTTTAGATACTACATGACAGGTTTAGATACTTGATGATAGGTTTAGATACTAGATGACAGGTTTAGATACTAGATGACAGGTTTAGATACTACATTATATGTTTAGATACTACATGATATGTTTAGATACTACATGACGGGTTTAGATGCTACATGACGGGTTTAGATACTACATGACGGGTTTAGATACTAGATGACAGGTTTAGATACTAGATGATAGGTTTAGATACTACTTGATGGGTTTAGATACTAGATGACAGGTTTAGATACTAGATGACAGGTTTAGATACTACATGATAGGTTTAGATACTACTTGATGGGTTTAGATACTCGATGACAGGTTTAGATACTAGATGACAGGTTTAGATACTACATTATATGTTTAGATACTACATGATAGGTTTAGATACTACATGATATGTTTAGATACTACATGACGGGTTTAGATACTACATGACGGGTTTAGTTACTACATGACGGGTTTAGATACTACATGACGGGTTTAGATTCTACATGACGGGTTTAGATACTAGATGACGGGTTTAGATAATAGATGACAGGTTTAGATACTAGATGACAGGTTTAGATACTAGATGACAGGTTTAGATACTACATTATATGTTTAGATACTACATTATATGTTTAGATACTACATGACAGGTTTAGATACTACATGATAGGTTTAGATACTACATGATAGGTTTAGATACTACATGATAGGTTTAGATACTAGATGACAGGTTTAGATACTACATTATATGTTTAGATACTACATTATATGTTTAGATACTACATGACAGGTTTAGATACTACATGATAGGTTTAGATACTACATGATAGGTTTAGATACTACATGATAGGTTTAGATACTACATGATAGGTTTAGATACTACATGATATGTTTAGATACTACATGATATGTTTAGATACTACATGATAGGTTTAGATACTACATGATAGGTTTAGATACTACATGATAGGTTTAGATACTACATGAAAGGTTTAGATACTACATGATAGGTTTAGATACTACTTGATAGGTTTAGATACTACTTGATAGGTTTAGATACTACATGATAGGTTTAGATACTACATGATAGGTTTAGATTCTACATGATAGGTTTAGATACTACATGACGGGTTTAGATACTAGATGACAGGTTTAGATACTAGATGAGAGGTTTAGATACTACATGACAGGTTTAGATACTTGATGATAGGTTTAGATACTAGATGACAGGTTTAGATACTAGATGACAGGTTTAGATACTACATTATATGTTTAGATACTACATGATATGTTTAGATACTACATGACGGGTTTAGATGCTACATGACGGGTTTAGATACTACATGACGGGTTTAGATACTAGATGACAGGTTTAGATACTAGATGATAGGTTTAGATACTACTTGATGGGTTTAGATACTAGATGACAGGTTTAGATACTAGATGACAGGTTTAGATACTACATTATATGTTTAGATACTACATTATATGTTTAGATACTACATGACAGGTTTAGATACTACATGATAGGTTTAGATACTACATGATAGGTTTAGATACTACATGATAGGTTTAGATACTACATGATAGGTTTAGATACTAGATGATAGGTTTAGATACTACATATTAGGTTTAGATACTACATGATAGGTTTAGATAATACATGATAGGTTTAGATACTACATGATAGGTTTAGATACTACATGATAGGTTTAGGTACTACATGATAGGTTTAGATACTACATGATAGGTTAGATACCACATGATATGTTTAGATACTACATGACGGGTTTAGATACTACATGACGGGTTTAGTTACTACATGACGGGTTTAGATACTACATGACGGGTTTAGTTACTACATGACGGGTTTAGATACTACATGACGGGTTTAGATACTACATGACGGGTTTAGATACTAGATGACGGGTTTAGATACTAGATGACAGGTTTAGATACTAGATGACAGGTTTAGATACTACATGATAGGTTTAGATACTACTTGATGGGTTTAGATACTAGATGACAGGTTTAGATACTAGATGACAGGTTTAGATACTACATTATATGTTTAGATACTACATGATAGGTTTAGATACTACATGATATGTTTAGATACTACATGACGGGTTTAGATACTACATGACGGGTTTAGTTACTACATGACGGGTTTAGATACTACATGACGGGTTTAGATTCTACATGACGGGTTTAGATACTAGATGACGGGTTTAGATAATAGATGACAGGTTTAGATACTAGATGACAGGTTTAGATACTAGATGACAGGTTTAGATACTACATTATATGTTTAGATACTACATTATATGTTTAGATACTACATGACAGGTTTAGATACTACATGATAGGTTTAGATACTACATGATAGGTTTAGATACTACATGATAGGTTTAGATACTACATGATACGTTTAGATACTACATGATATGTTTAGATACTACATGATAGGTTTAGATACTACATGATATGTTTAGATACTCGATGATAGGTTTAGATACTACATGAAAGGTTTAGATACTACATGATAGGTTTAGATACTACTTGATAGGTTTAGATACTACTTGATAGGTTTAGATACTACATGATAGGTTTAGATACTACATGATAGGTTTAGATTCTACATGATAGGTTTAGATACTACATGACGGGTTTAGATACTAGATGACAGGTTTAGATACTAGATGAGAGGTTTAGATACTACATGACAGGTTTAGATACTTGATGATAGGTTTAGATACTAGATGACAGGTTTAGATACTAGATGACAGGTTTAGATACTACATTATATGTTTAGATACTACATGATATGTTTAGATACTACATGACGGGTTTAGATGCTACATGACGGGTTTAGATACTACATGACGGGTTTAGATACTAGATGACAGGTTTAGATACTAGATGATAGGTTTAGATACTACTTGATGGGTTTAGATACTAGATGACAGGTTTAGATACTAGATGACAGGTTTAGATACTACATGATAGGTTTAGATACTACTTGATGGGTTTAGATACTCGATGACAGGTTTAGATACTAGATGACAGGTTTAGATACTACATTATATGTTTAGATACTACATGATAGGTTTAGATACTACATGATATGTTTAGATACTACATGACGGGTTTAGATACTACATGACGGGTTTAGTTACTACATGACGGGTTTAGATACTACATGACGGGTTTAGATTCTACATGACGGGTTTAGATACTAGATGACGGGTTTAGATAATAGATGACAGGTTTAGATACTAGATGACAGGTTTAGATACTAGATGACAGGTTTAGATACTAAATTATATGTTTAGATACTACATTATATGTTTAGATACTACATGACAGGTTTAGATACTACATGATAGGTTTAGATACTACATGATAGGTTTAGATACTACATGATAGGTTTAGATACTAGATGACAGGTTTAGATACTACATTATATGTTTAGATACTACATTATATGTTTAGATACTACATGACAGGTTTAGATACTACATGATAGGTTTAGATACTACATGATAGGTTTAGATACTACATGATAGGTTTAGATACTACATGATAGGTTTAGATACTACATGATATGTTTAGATACTACATGATATGTTTAGATACTACATGATAGGTTTAGATACTACATGATAGGTTTAGATACTACATGATAGGTTTAGATACTACATGATATGTTTAGATACTACTTGATAGGTTTAGATACTACATGAAAGGTTTAGATACTACATGAAACGTTTAGATACTACTTGATAGGTTTAGATACTACTTGATAGGTTTAGATACTACATGATAGGTTTAGATACTACATGATAGGTTTAGATACTACATGATAGGTTTAGATACTACATGACGGGTTTAGATACTAGATGACAGGTTTAGATACTAGATGAGAGGTTTAGATACTACATGACAGGTTTAGATACTTGATGATAGGTTTAGATACTAGATGACAGGCTTAGATACTAGATGACAGGTTTAGATACTACATTATATGTTTAGATACTACATGATATGTTTAGATACTACATGACGGGTTTAGATGCTACATGACGGGTTTAGATACTACATGACGGGTTTAGATACTAGATGACAGGTTTAGATACTAGATGAGAGGTTTAGATACTACATGACAGGTTTAGATACTAGATGATAGGTTTAGATACTATATGACAGGTTTAGATACTACATGATAGGTTTAGATACTACTTGATGTGTTTAGATACTACATGACGGGTTTAGATACTAGATGACAGGTTTAGATACTAGATGATAGGTTTAGATACTACTTGATGGGTTTAGATACTAGATGACAGGTTTAGATACTAGATGACAGGTTTAGATACTACATGATAGGTTTAGATACTACTTGATGGGTTTAGATACTAGATGACAGGTTTAGATACTAGATGACAGGTTTAGATACTACATTATATGTTTAGATACTACACGATAGGTTTAGATACTACATGATATGTTTAGATACTACATGACGGGTTTAGATACTACATGACGGGTTTAGTTACTACATGACGGGTTTAGATACTACATGACGGGTTTAGATTCTACATGACGGGTTTAGATACTAGATGACGGGTTTAGATAATAGATGACAGGTTTAGATACTAGATGACAGGTTTAGATACTAGATGACAGGTTTAGATACTACATTATATGTTTAGATACTACATTATATGTTTAGATACTACATGACAGGTTTAGATACTACATGATAGGTTTAGATACTACATGATAGGTTTAGATACTACATGATAGGTTTAGATACTACATGATACGTTTAGATACTACATGATATGTTTAGATACTACATGATAGGTTTAGATACTACATGATATGTTTAGATACTACATGATAGGTTTAGATACTACATGAAAGGTTTAGATACTACATGATAGGTTTAGATACTACTTGATAGGTTTAGATACTACTTGATAGGTTTAGATACTACATGATAGGTTTAGATACTACATGATAGGTTTAGATTCTACATGATAGGTTTAGATACTACATGACGGGTTTAGATACTAGATGACAGGTTTAGATACTAGATGAGAGGTTTAGATACTACATGACAGGTTTAGATACTTGATGATAGGTTTAGATACTAGATGACAGGTTTAGATACTAGATGACAGGTTTAGATACTACATTATATGTTTAGATACTACATGATATGTTTAGATACTACATGACGGGTTTAGATGCTACATGACGGGTTTAGATACTACATGACGGGTTTAGATACTAGATGACAGGTTTAGATACTAGATGATAGGTTTAGATACTACTTGATGGGTTTAGATACTAGATGACAGGTTTAGATACTAGATGACAGGTTTAGATACTACATTATATGTTTAGATACTACATTATATGTTTAGATACTACATGACAGGTTTAGATACTACATGATAGGTTTAGATACTACATGATAGGTTTAGATACTAGATGATAGGTTTAGATACTACATGATAGGTTTAGATACTAGATGATAGGTTTAGATACTACATATTAGGTTTAGATACTACATGATAGGTTTAGATAATACATGATAGGTTTAGATACTACATGATAGGTTTAGATACTACATGATAGGTTTAGGTACTACATGATAGGTTTAGATACTACATGATAGGTTTAGATACCACATGATATGTTTAGATACTACATGACGGGTTTAGATACTACATGACGGGTTTAGTTACTACATGACGGGTTTAGATACTACATGACGGGTTTAGTTACTACATGACGGGTTTAGATACTACATGACGGGTTTAGATACTACATGACGGGTTTAGATACTAGATGACGGGTTTAGATACTAGATGACAGGTTTAGATACTAGATGACAGGTTTAGATACTACATGATAGGTTTAGATACTACTTGATGGGTTTAGATACTAGATGACAGGTTTAGATACTAGATGACAGGTTTAGATACTACATTATATGTTTAGATACTACATGATAGGTTTAGATACTACATGATATGTTTAGATACTACATGACGGGTTTAGATACTACATGACGGGTTTAGTTACTACATGACGGGTTTAGATACTACATGACGGGTTTAGATTCTACATGACGGGTTTAGATACTAGATGACGGGTTTAGATAATAGATGACAGGTTTAGATACTAGATGACAGGTTTAGATACTAGATGACAGGTTTAGATACTACATTATATGTTTAGATACTACATTATATGTTTAGATACTACATGACAGGTTTAGATACTACATGATAGGTTTAGATACTACATGATAGGTTTAGATACTACATGATAGGTTTAGATACTACATGATACGTTTAGATACTACATGATATGTTTAGATACTACATGATAGGTTTAGATACTACATGATATGTTTAGATACTCGATGATAGGTTTAGATACTACATGAAAGGTTTAGATACTACATGATAGGTTTAGATACTACTTGATAGGTTTAGATACTACTTGATAGGTTTAGATACTACATGATAGGTTTAGATACTACATGATAGGTTTAGATTCTACATGATAGGTTTAGATACTACATGACGGGTTTAGATACTAGATGACAGGTTTAGATACTAGATGAGAGGTTTAGATACTACATGACAGGTTTAGATACTTGATGATAGGTTTAGATACTAGATGACAGGTTTAGATACTAGATGACAGGTTTAGATACTACATTATATGTTTAGATACTACATGATATGTTTAGATACTACATGACGGGTTTAGATGCTACATGACGGGTTTAGATACTACATGACGGGTTTAGATACTAGATGACAGGTTTAGATACTAGATGATAGGTTTAGATACTACTTGATGGGTTTAGATACTAGATGACAGGTTTAGATACTAGATGACAGGTTTAGATACTACATGATAGGTTTAGATACTACTTGATGGGTTTAGATACTCGATGACAGGTTTAGATACTAGATGACAGGTTTAGATACTACATTATATGTTTAGATACTACATGATAGGTTTAGATACTACATGATATGTTTAGATACTACATGACGGGTTTAGATACTACATGACGGGTTTAGTTACTACATGACGGGTTTAGATACTACATGACGGGTTTAGATTCTACATGACGGGTTTAGATACTAGATGACGGGTTTAGATAATAGATGACAGGTTTAGATACTAGATGACAGGTTTAGATACTAGATGACAGGTTTAGATACTACATTATATGTTTAGATACTACATTATATGTTTAGATACTACATGACAGGTTTAGATACTACATGATAGGTTTAGATACTACATGATAGGTTTAGATACTACATGATAGGTTTAGATACTAGATGACAGGTTTAGATACTACATTATATGTTTAGATACTACATTATATGTTTAGATACTACATGACAGGTTTAGATACTACATGATAGGTTTAGATACTACATGATAGGTTTAGATACTACATGATAGGTTTAGATACTACATGATAGGTTTAGATACTACATGATATGTTTAGATACTACATGATATGTTTAGATACTACATGATAGGTTTAGATACTACATGATAGGTTTAGATACTACATGATAGGTTTAGATACTACATGAAAGGTTTAGATACTACATGATAGGTTTAGATACTACTTGATAGGTTTAGATACTACTTGATAGGTTTAGATACTTCATGATAGGTTTAGATACTACATGATAGGTTTAGATTCTACATGATAGGTTTAGATACTACATGACGGGTTTAGATACTAGATGACAGGTTTAGATACTAGATGAGAGGTTTAGATACTACATGACAGGTTTAGATACTTGATGATAGGTTTAGATACTAGATGACAGGTTTAGATACTAGATGACAGGTTTAGATACTACATTATATGTTTAGATACTACATGATATGTTTAGATACTACATGACGGGTTTAGATGCTACATGACGGGTTTAGATACTACATGACGGGTTTAGATACTAGATGACAGGTTTAGATACTAGATGATAGGTTTAGATACTACTTGATGGGTTTAGATACTAGATGACAGGTTTAGATACTAGATGACAGGTTTAGATACTACATTATATGTTTAGATACTACATTATATGTTTAGATACTACATGACAGGTTTAGATACTACATGATAGGTTTAGATACTACATGATAGGTTTAGATACTACATGATAGGTTTAGATACTACATGATAGGTTTAGATACTAGATGATAGGTTTAGATACTACATATTAGGTTTAGATACTACATGATAGGTTTAGATAATACATGATAGGTTTAGATACTACATGATAGGTTTAGATACTACATGATAGGTTTAGGTACTACATGATAGGTTTAGATACTACATGATAGGTTTAGATACCACATGATATGTTTAGATACTACATGACGGGTTTAGATACTACATGACGGGTTTAGTTACTACATGACGGGTTTAGATACTACATGACGGGTTTAGTTACTACATGACGGGTTTAGATACTACATGACGGGTTTAGATACTACATGACGGGTTTAGATACTAGATGACGGGTTTAGATACTAGATGACAGGTTTAGATACTAGATGACAGGTTTAGATACTACATGATAGGTTTAGATACTACTTGATGGGTTTAGATACTAGATGACAGGTTTAGATACTAGATGACAGGTTTAGATACTACATTATATGTTTAGATACTACATGATAGGTTTAGATACTACATGATATGTTTAGATACTACATGACGGGTTTAGATACTACATGACGGGTTTAGTTACTACATGACGGGTTTAGATACTACATGACGGGTTTAGATTCTACATGACGGGTTTAGATACTAGATGACGGGTTTAGATAATAGATGACAGGTTTAGATACTAGATGACAGGTTTAGATACTAGATGACAGGTTTAGATACTACATTATATGTTTAGATACTACATTATATGTTTAGATACTACATGACAGGTTTAGATACTACATGATAGGTTTAGATACTACATGATAGGTTTAGATACTACATGATAGGTTTAGATACTACATGATACGTTTAGATACTACATGATATGTTTAGATACTACATGATAGGTTTAGATACTACATGATATGTTTAGATACTCGATGATAGGTTTAGATACTACATGAAAGGTTTAGATACTACATGATAGGTTTAGATACTACTTGATAGGTTTAGATACTACTTGATAGGTTTAGATACTACATGATAGGTTTAGATACTACATGATAGGTTTAGATTCTACATGATAGGTTTAGATACTACATGACGGGTTTAGATACTAGATGACAGGTTTAGATACTAGATGAGAGGTTTAGATACTACATGACAGGTTTAGATACTTGATGATAGGTTTAGATACTAGATGACAGGTTTAGATACTAGATGACAGGTTTAGATACTACATTATATGTTTAGATACTACATGATATGTTTAGATACTACATGACGGGTTTAGATGCTACATGACGGGTTTAGATACTACATGACGGGTTTAGATACTAGATGACAGGTTTAGATACTAGATGATAGGTTTAGATACTACTTGATGGGATTAGATACTAGATGACAGGTTTAGATACTAGATGACAGGTTTAGATACTACATGATAGGTTTAGATACTACTTGATGGGTTTAGATACTCGATGACAGGTTTAGATACTAGATGACAGGTTTAGATACTACATTATATGTTTAGATACTACATGATAGGTTTAGATACTACATGATATGTTTAGATACTACATGACGGGTTTAGATACTACATGACGGGTTTAGTTACTACATGACGGGTTTAGATACTACATGACGGGTTTAGATTCTACATGACGGGTTTAGATACTAGATGACGGGTTTAGATAATAGATGACAGGTTTAGATACTAGATGACAGGTTTAGATACTAGATGACAGGTTTAGATACTACATTATATGTTTAGATACTACATTATATGTTTAGATACTACATGACAGGTTTAGATACTACATGATAGGTTTAGATACTACATGATAGGTTTAGATACTACATGATAGGTTTAGATACTAGATGACAGGTTTAGATACTACATTATATGTTTAGATACTACATTATATGTTTAGATACTACATGACAGGTTTAGATACTACATGATAGGTTTAGATACTACATGATAGGTTTAGATACTACATGATAGGTTTAGATACTACATGATAGGTTTAGATACTACATGATATGTTTAGATACTACATGATATGTTTAGATACTACATGATAGGTTTAGATACTACATGATAGGTTTAGATACTACATGATAGGTTTAGATACTACATGATATGTTTAGATACTACTTGATAGGTTTAGATACTACATGAAAGGTTTAGATACTACATGAAACGTTTAGATACTACTTGATAGGTTTAGATACTACTTGATAGGTTTAGATACTACATGATAGGTTTAGATACTACATGATAGGTTTAGATACTACATGATAGGTTTAGATACTACATGACGGGTTTAGATACTAGATGACAGGTTTAGATACTAGATGAGAGGTTTAGATACTACATGACAGGTTTAGATACTTGATGATAGGTTTAGATACTAGATGACAGGCTTAGATACTAGATGACAGGTTTAGATACTACATTATATGTTTAGATACTACATGATATGTTTAGATACTACATGACGGGTTTAGATGCTACATGACGGGTTTAGATACTACATGACGGGTTTAGATACTAGATGACAGGTTTAGATACTAGATGAGAGGTTTAGATACTACATGACAGGTTTAGATACTAGATGATAGGTTTAGATACTATATGACAGGTTTAGATACTACATGATAGGTTTAGATACTACTTGATGTGTTTAGATACTAGATGACAGGTTTAGATACTAGATGACAGGTTTAGATACTACATTATATGTTTAGATACTACATGATAGGTTTAGATACTACATGATATGTTTAGATACTACATGACGGGTTTAGATACTACATGACGGGTTTAGTTACTACATGACGGGTTTAGATACTACATGACGGGTTTAGATTCTACATGACTGGTTTAGATACTAGATGACGGGTTTAGATAATAGATGACAGGTTTAGATACTACATTATATGTTTAGATACTACATTATATGTTTAGATACTACATGACAGGTTTAGATACTACATGATAGGTTTAGATACTACATGATAGGTTTAGATACTACATGATAGGTTTAGATACTACTTGATGTGTTTAGATACTAGATGACAGGTTTAGATACTAGATGACAGGTTTAGATACTACATTATATGTTTAGATACTACATGATAGGTTTAGATACTACATGATATGTTTAGATACTACATGACGGGTTTAGATACTACATGACAGGTTTAGATACTACATGATAGGTTTAGATACTACATGACGGGTTTAGATGCTACATGACGGGTTTAGATACTACATGACGGGTTTAGATACTACATGACGGGTTTAGATACTACATGACGGGTTTAGATACTAGATGACAGTTTTAGATACTAGATGAGAGGTTTAGATACTAGATGACAGGTTTAGATACTAGATGACCGGTTTAGATACTACATTATATGTTTAGATACTACATGATATGTTTAGATACTACATGATATGTTTAGATACTACATGACGGGTTTACATACTACATGACGTGTTTAGTTACTACATGACGGGTTTAGATACTACGTGACGGGTTTAGATACTACATGACGGGTTTAGATACTAGATGACGGATTTAGATACTAGATGACAGGTTTAGATACTAGATGACAGGTTTAGATACTAGATGACAGGTTTAGATACTACATTATATGTTTAGATACTACATCATATGTTTAGATACTACATGATAGGTTTAGATACTACATGATAGGTTTAGATACTACATGATAGGTTTAGATACTACATGATAGGTTTAGATACTACATGATAGGTTTAGATACTACATGATAGGTTTAGATACTGCATGATAGGTTTAGATACTACATGATAGGTTTAGATACTACATGATAGGTTTAGATACTACATGATATGTTTAGATACTACATGACGGGTTTAGATACTACATGACGGGTTTAGTTACTACATGACGGGTTTAGATACTACATGACGGGTTTAGTTACTACATGACGGGTTTAGATACTACATGACGGGTTTAGATACTACATGACGGGTTTAGATACTAGATGACGGGTTTAGATACTAGATGACAGGTTTAGATACTAGATGACAGGTTTAGATACTACATGATAGGTTTAGATACTACTTGATGGGTTTAGATATTAGATGACAGGTTTAGATACTAGATGACAGGTTTAGATACTACATTATATGTTTAGATACTACATGATAGGTTTAGATACTACATGATATGTTTAGATACTACATGACGGGTTTAGATACTACATGACGGGTTTAGTTACTACATGACGGGTTTAGATACTACATGACGGGTTTAGATTCTACATGACGAGTTTAGATACTAGATGACGGGTTTAGATAATAGATGACAGGTTTAGATACTAGATGACAGGTTTAGATACTAGATGACAGGTTTAGATACTACATTATATGTTTAGATACTACATTATATGTTTAGATACTACATGACAGGTTTAGATACTACATGATAGGTTTAGATACTACATGATAGGTTTAGATACTACATGATAGGTTTAGATACTACATGATAGGTTTAGATACTACATGATATGTTTAGATACTAGATGATATGTTTAGATACTACATGATAGGTTTAGATACTACATGATAGGTTTAGATACTACATGATAGGTTTAGATACTACATGATAAGTTTAGATACTACTTGATAGGTTTAGATACTACATGAAAGGTTTAGATACTACATGATAGGTTTAGATACTACTTGATAGGTTTAGATACTACTTGATAGGTTTAGATACTACATGATAGGTTTAGATACTACATGATAGGTTTAGATACTACATGATAGGTTTAGATACTACATGACGGGTTTAGATACTAGATGACATGTTTAGATACTAGATGAGAGGTTTAGATACTACATGACAGGTTTAGATACTTGATGATAGGTTTAGATACTAGATGACAGGTTTAGATACTAGATGACAGGTTTAGATACTACATTATATGTTTAGATACTACATGATATGTTTAGATACTACATGACGGGTTTAGATACTAGATGACAGGTTTAGATACTAGATGAAAGGTTTAGATACTACATGACAGGTTTAGATACTAGATGATAGGTTTAGATACTAGATGACAGGTTTCGATACTAGATGACAGGTTTAGATACTACATTATATGTTTAGATACTGCATGATATGTTTAGATACTACATGACGGGTTTAGATACTACATGATAGGTTTAGATACTACATGATAGGTTTAGATACTACATGATAGGTTTAGATACTACATGATATGTTTAGATACTACTTGATGGGTTTAGATACTACATGATAGGTTTAGATACTACATGATAGGTTTAGATAGGTTTAGATACTACATGATAGGTTTAGATACTACTTGATAGGTTTAGATACTACATGATAGGTTTAGATACTACATGATAGGTTTAGACACTACATGATAGGTTTAGATACTACATGACGGGTTTAGAAACTAGATGACAGGTTTAGATACAAGATGAGAGGTTTAGATACTACATGAAAGGTTTAGATACTAGATGATAGGTTTAGATACTAGATGACAGGTTTAGATACTAGATGACAGGTTTAGATACTACATTATATGTTTAGATACTACATGATATGTTTAGATACTACATGACGGGTTTAGATACTACATGACGGGTTTAGTTACTACATGACGGGATTAGATACTAGATGACAGGTTTAGATACTAGATGAGAGGTTTAGATACTACATGACAGGTTTAGATACTAGATGATAGGTTTAGATACTAGATGACAGGTTTAGATACTAGATGACAGGTTTAGGCCCTTGTCTACAGTAGATTATTATGTAGGGAATATGGCCCTGGTCTAAAGTAGAGTATTATATAGGGAATAGAGCCCTGTTCTACAGTAGAGTATTATATAGGGAATAGGGCCCTTGTCTAAAGTAGAGTATTATATAGGGTACAGGGCCCTGGTCTAAAGTAGAGTATTATATAGGGAATAGGGCCCTGGTCTAAAGTAGAGTATTTTATAGGGAATAGGGCCATGGTCTAAAGTAGAGTATTATATAGGGAATACGGCCCTGGTCTACAGTAGAGTATTATATAGGGAATAGGGCCATGGTCTAAAGTCGAGTATTATATAGGGAATACGGCCCTGGTCTACAGTAGAGTATTATATAGGGAATAGGGCCCTGGTCTACAGTAGAGTATTATATAGGGAATTTGGCCCTGGTCTAAAGTAGAGTATTATATAGAGAATAGGGCCCTGGTCTACAGTAGAGTATTATATAGGGAATAGGGCACTGGTCTAAAGTAGAGTAGTAAAAAGGGAATAGGGCCCTGGTCTAAAGTAGAGTATTATATAGGGAATAGGGCCCTGGTCTAAAGTAGAGTATTATATAGGGAATAGGGCCATGGTCTAAAGTAGAGTATTATATAGGGAATACGGCCCTGGTCTACAGTAGAGTATTATATAGGGAATAGGGCCCTGGTCTACAGTAGAGAATTATATAGGGAATAGGGCCCTGGTCTAAAGTAGAGTATTATATAGGGAATATGGCCCTGATCTAAAGTAGAGTATTATATAGGGAATAGGGCCCTTGTCTGAAGTAGAGTATTATATAGGGAATATGGCCCTGGTCTAAAGTAGAGTATTATATAGGGTACAGGGCCCTGGTCTAAAGTAGAGTATTATATTGGGAATAGGGCCCTGGTCTAAAGTAGAGTATTATATAGGGAATAGGGTCTTGGTCTAAAGTAGAGTATTATATAGGGAATACGGCCCTGGTCTACAGTAGAGTATTATATAGGGAATAGGGCCTTGGTCTAAAGTAGAGTATTATATAGGGAATATGGCCCTGGTCTACAGAAGATTATTATGTAGGGAATATGGCCCTGGTCTAAAGTAGAGTATTATATAGGGAATAGAGTCCTGGTCTACAGTTGAGTATTATATAGGGAATAGGGCCCTGGTCTACAGTAGAGTATTATATAGGGAATAGGGCCCTGGTCTAAAGTAGAGTATTATATAGGGAATAGAGTCCTGGTCTACAGTTGAGTATTATATAGGGAATAGGGCCCTGGTCTACAGTAGAGTATTATATAGGGAATAGGGCCCTGGTCTAAAGTAGAGTATTATATAGGGAATATGGCCCTGGTCTACAGTAGAGTATTATATAGGGAATAGGGCCCTGGTCTACAGTAGAGTATTATATAGGGAATAGGGCCCTGGTCTACAGTAGAGTATTATATAGGGAATAGGGCCCTGGTCTAAAGTAGAGTATTATATAGGGAATATGGCCCTGGTCTACAGTAGAGTATTATATAGGGAATAGGGCCCTGGTCTACAGTAGAGTATTATATAGGGAATAGGGCCCTGGTCTACAGTAGAGTAATATATATGGAATAGGACCCTGGTCTACAGTAGAGTATTATATAGGGAATATGGCCCTGGTCTAAAGTAGAGTATTATATAGGGAAATTGACCCTGGTCTGTATTATATAGGGAATAGAGCCCTGTTCTACAGTACAGTATTATATAGGGAATATGGCCCTGATCTAAAGTAGAGTATTATATTGGGAATAGGGCCCTTGTCTAAAGTAGAGTATTATATAGGGAATAGGGTCTTGGTCTAAAGAAGAGTATTATATAGGGAATACGGCCCTGGTCTACAGTAGAGTATTATATAGGAAATAGGGCCCTGGTCTATAGTAGAGTATTATATAGGGAATAGGGCACTGGTCTAAAGTAGAGTATTATATATGGAATAGGGCCCTGGTCTAAAGTAGAGTATTATATAGGGAATAGGGCCCCAGTCTGAAGTAGAGTATTATATAGGGAATAGGGCCATGGTCTTAAGTAGAGTATTATATAGGGAATAGGGCAATGGTCTAAAGTAGAGTATTATATGGGGAATAGGGCCCTCGTCTACAGTAGAGTATTATATAGGGAATAGGGCCCTGGTCTACAGTAGATTATTATGTAGGGAATATGGCCCTGGTCTAAAGTAGAGTATTATATAGGGAATAGAGTCCTGGTCTACAGTAGAGTATTATATAGGGAATAGGGCCCTGGTCTACAGTAGAGTATTATATAGGGAATAGGGCCCTGGTCTAAAGTAGAGTATTATATAGGGAATATGGCCCTGGTCTAAAGTAGAGTATTATATAGGGAATATGGCCCTGATCTAAAGTAGAGTATTATATTTGGTACAGGGACCTGGTCTAAAGTAGAGTATTATATAGGGAATAGGGCCCTGGTCTAAAGTAAAGTATTATATAGGGAATAGGGCCATGGTCTAAAGTCGAGTATTATATAGGGAATACGGCCCTGGTCTACAGTAGAGTATTATATAGGGAATAGGGCCCTGGTCTACAGTAGAGTATTATATAGGGAATTTGGCCCTGGTCTAAAGTAGAGTATTATATAGAGAATAGGGCCCTGGTCTACAGTAGATTATTATGTAGGGAATATGGCCCTGGTCTAAAGTAGAGTATTATATAGGGAATAGAGTCCTGGTCTACAGTAGAGTATTATATAGGGAATAGGGCCCTGGTCTACAGTAGAGTATTATATAGGGAATAGGGCCCTGGTCTAAAGTAGAGTATTATATAGGGAATATGGCCCTGGTCTACAGTAGAGTATTATATAGGGAATAGGGCCCTGGTCTACAGTAGAGTATTATATAGGGAATAGGGCCCTGGTCTACAGTAGAGTATTATATATGGAATAGGACCCTGGTCTACAGTAGAGAATTATATAGGGAATATGGCCCTGGTCTAAAGTAGAATATTATATAGGGAAATTGGCCCTGGTCTGTATTATATAGGGAATAGAGCCCTGTTCTACAGTAGAGTATTATATAGGGAATATGGCCCTGATCTAAAGTAGAGTATTATATTGGGTACAGGGACCTGGTCTAAAGTAGAGTATTATATAGGGAATAGGGCCCTGGTCTAAAGTAAAGTATTATATAGGGAATAGGGCCATGGTCTAAAGTCGAGTATTATATAGGGAAAACGGCCCTGGTCTACAGTAGAGTATTATATAGGGAATAGGGCCCTGGTCTACAGTAGAGTATTATATAGGGAATTTGGCCCTGGTCTAAAGTAGAGTATTATATAGAGAATAGGGCCCTGGTCTACAGTAGAGTATTATATAGGGAATAGGGCACTGGTTTAAAGTAGAGTAGTAAAAAGGGAATAGGGCCCTGGTCTAAAGTAGAGTATTATATAGGGAATAGGGCCCTGGTCTACAGTAGAGTATTATATAGGGAATAGGGCCCTGGTCTACAGTAGAGTATTATGTAGGGAATATGGCCCTGGTCTACAGTAGAGTATTATATAGGGAATATGGCCCTGGTCTACAGTAGAGTATTATATAGGGAATAGGGCCCTGGTCTGTATTATATAGGGAATAGAGCCCTGTTCTACAGTAGAGTATTATATAGGGAATATGGCCCTGATCTAAAGTAGAGTATTATATTGGGAATAGGGCCCTTGTCTAAAGTAGAGTATTATATAGGGAATAAGGCATTGGTCTAAAGTAGAGTAGTAAAAAGGGAATAGGTTCCTGGTCTAAAGTAGAGTATTATATAGGGAATAGGGCCCTGGTCTACAGTAGATTATTATGTAGGGAATATGGCCCTGGTCTAAAGTAGAGTATTATATAGGGAATAGAGTCCTGGTCTACAGTTGAGTATTATATAGGGAATATGGCCCTGGTCTACAGTAGAGTATTATATAGGGAATAGGGCCCTGGTCTAAAGTAGAGTATTATATAGGGAATATGGCCCTGGTCTACAGTAGAGTATTATATAGGGAATAGGGCCCTGGTCTACAGTAGAGTATTATATAGGGAATAGGGCCCTGGTCTACAGTAGAGTATTATATAGGGAATAGGGCCCTGGTCTAAAGTAGAGTATTATATAGGGAATATGGCCCTGGTCTACAGTAGAGTATTATATAGGGAATAGGGCCCTGGTCTACAGTAGAGTATTATATAGGGAATAGGGCCCTGGTCTACAGTAGAGTATTATATATGGAATAGGACCCTGGTCTACAGTAGAGTATTATATAGGGAATATGGCCCTGGTCTAAAGTAGAGTATTATATAGGGAAATTGGCCCTGGTCTGCATTATATAGGGAATAGAGCCCTGTTCTACAGTAGAGTATTATATAGGGAATATGGCCCTGATCTAAAGTAGAGTATTATATTGGGAATAGGGCCCTTGTCTAAAGTAGAGTATTATATAGGGAATAGGGTCTTGGTCTAAAGTAGAGTATTATATAGGGAATACGGCCCTGGACTACAGTAGAGTATTATATAGGGAATAGGGCCCTGGTCTACAGTAGAGTATTATATAGGGAATAGGGCACTGGTCTAAAGTAGAGTATTATATATGGAATAGGGCCCTGGTCTAAAGTAGAGTATTATATAGGGAATAGGGCCCCAGTCTTAAGTAGAGTATTATATAGGGAATAGGGCCATGGTCTTAAGTAGAGTATTATATAGGGAATAGGGCAATGGTCTAAAGTAGAGTATTATATGGGGAATAGGGCCATGGTCTACAGTAGAGTATTATATAGGGAATAGGGCCCTGGTCTACAGTAGATTATTACGTAGGGAATATGGCCCTGGTCTAAAGTAGAGTATTATATAGGGAATAGAGTCCTGGTCTACAGTAGAGTATTATATAGGGAATAGGGCCCTGGTCTACAGTAGAGTATTATATAGGGAATAGGGCCCTGGTCTAAAGTAGAGTATTATATAGGGAATATGGCCCTGGTCTACAGTAGAGTATTATATAGGGAATAGGGCCCTGGTCTACAGTAGAGTATTATATAGGGAATAGGGCCCTGGTCTACAGTAGAGTATTATATATGGAATAGGACCCTGGTCTACAGTAGAGTATTATATAGGGAATATGGCCCTGGTCTAAAGTAGAGTATTATATAGGGAAATTGGCCCTGGTCTGTATTATATAGGGAATAGAGCCCTGTTCTACAGTAGAGTATTATATAGGGAATATGGCCCTGATCTAAAGTAGAGTATTATATTGGGTACAGGGACCTGTTCTAAAGTAGAGTATTATATAGGGAATAGGGCCCTGGTCTAAAGTAAAATATTATATAGGGAATAGGGCCATGGTCTAAAGTCGAGTATTATATAGGGAATACGGCCCTGGTCTACAGTAGAGTATTATATAGGGAATAGGGCCCTGGTCTACAGTAGAGTATTATATAGGGAATTTGGCCCTGGTCTAAAGTAGAGTATTATATAGAGAATAGGGCCCTGGTCTACAGTAGAGTATTATATAGGGAATAGGGCACTGGTCTAAAGTAGAGTAGTAAAAAGGGAATAGGGCCCTGGTCTAAAGTAGAGTATTATATAGGGAATAGGGCCCTGGTCTACAGTAGAGTATTATATAGGGAATAGGGCCCTGGTCTACAGTAGAGTATTATGTAGGGAATATGGCCCTGGTCTACAGTAGAGTATTATATAGGGAATATGGCCCTGGTCTACAGTAGAGTATTATATAGGGAATAGGGCCCTGGTCTACAGTAGAGTATTATATAGGGAATAGGGCCCTGGTCTACAGTAGAGTATTATGTAGGGAATAGGGCCCTGGTCTTCAGCAGAGTATTATATAGGGAATTTGGCCCTGGTCTGTATTATATAGGGAATAGAGCCCTGTTCTACAGTAGAGTATTATATAGGGAATATGGCCCTGATCTAAAGTAGAGTATTATATTGGGAATAGGGCCCTTGTCTAAAGTAGAGTATTATATAGGGAATAAGGCATTGGTCTAAAGTAGAGTAGTAAAAAGGGAATAGGTTCCTGGTCTAAAGTAGAGTATTATATAGGGAATAGGGCCCTGGTCTACAGTAGAGTATTATATAGGGAATAGGGCCCTGGTCTACAGTAGAGTATTATGTAGGGAATAGGGCCCTGGTCTACAGTAGAGTATTATATAGGGAATAGGGCCCTGGTCTAAGGTAGAGTATTATATAGGGAATAAGGCCCTGGTCTAAAGTAGAGTATTATATAGGGAATAGGGCCCTGGTCTACAGTAGAGTATTATATAGGGAATATGGCCCTGGTATAAAGTAGAGTATTATATAGGGAATTGAGCCCTGGTCTGTATTATATAGGGAATAGAGCCCCGGTCTACAATAGAGTATTATATAGGGAATATGGCCCTGATCTAAAGTAGAGTATTATATTGGGAATAGGGCCCTTGTCTAAAGTAGAGTATTATATAGGGTACCGGGCCCTGGTCTAAAGTAGAGTATTATATAGGGAATAGGGCCCTGGTCTAAAGTAGAGTATTATATATAGGGAATAGGGCCCTGGTCTAAAGTAGAGTATTATATAGGGAATAGGGCCCTGGTCTACAGTAGAGTATTATATAGGGAATTGGCCCTGGTCTAAAGTAGAGTATTATATAGAGAATAGGGCCCTGGTCTACAGTAGAGTATTATATAGGGAATAGGGCCCTGGTCTACAGTAGAGTATTACATAGGCAATAGGGCCCTGGTCTAAAGAAGGGTATTATATAAAGGGAATAGGGCCCTGGTCTAAAGTAGAGTATTATATAGGGAATAGGACCCTGGTCTACAGTAGAGTATTATATAGGGAATAGGGCCCTGGTCTACAGTAGAGTATTATATAGGGAATAAGGCCGTGGTCTACAGTAGAGTATTATATAGGGAATAAGGCCCTGGTCTAAAGTAGGGTATTATATAGGGAATAGGGCCCTGGTCTACAGTAGAGTATTATATAGGGAATAGGGCCCTGGTCTACTGTAGAGTATTATTTAGGGAATATGGCCATGGTCTACAGTAGAGTATTATATAGGGAATAGGGCCCTGGTCTGAAGAAGAGGAGTATATAGGGAATAGGGCCCTGGTCTAAAGTAGAGGATTATATAGGGAATATGGCCCTGGTCTAAAGTAGAGTATTATATAGGGAATAGGGCCCTGGTCTAAAGTAGAGTATTATATAGGGAATAGGGCCCCGGTGTGAAGTAGAGTATTATATAGGGAATAGGGCCATGGTCTTAAGTAGAGTATTATATAGGGAATAGGGCCATGGTCTTAAGTAGAGTATTATATAGGGAATAGGGCACTGGTCTAAAGTAGAGTATTATATGGGGAATAGGGCCCTGGTCTACAGTAGAGTATTATATAGGGAATATGGCCCTGGTCTACAGTAGAGTATTATATAGGGAATAGGGCCCTGGTCTACAGTAGAGTATTATATAGGGAATAGAGCCCTGGTCTAAAGTAGAGTAGTATATAGGGAATAGGGCCCTGGTCTACAGTAGATTATTATGTAGGGAATATGGCCCTGATCTAAAGTAGAGTATTATATAGGGAATAGAGTCCTGGTCTACAGTAGAGTATTATATAGGGAATAGGGCCCTGGTCTACAGTAGAGTATTCTATAGGGAATAGAGCCCTGGTCTAAAGTAGAGTAGTATATCGGGAATGGTCTACTGTAGATTATTATGTAGGGAATATGGCCCTGGTCTAAAGTAGAGTAATATATACGGAATAGAGTCCTGGTCTACAGTAGAGTATTATATAGGGAATAGGGCCCTGGTCTAAAGTAGAGTATTATATAGGGAATAGGGCCTTGGTCTAAAGTAGAGTATTATATAGGGAATAGGGCACTGGTCTAAAGTAGAGTATTATATAGGGAATAGGGCCCTGGTCTACAGTAGAGTATTATATAGGGAATGGGGCCCTGGTCTAAAGTAGAGTATTATATAGGGAATAGGGCCCTGGTCTAAAGTAGAGTATTATATAGGGAATAGGGCCCCGGTCTGAAGTAGAGTATTATATGGGGAATAGGGCCCTGGTCTACAGTAGAGTATTATATAGGGAATATGGCCCTGGTCTACAGTAATTATATAGGGAATAGGGCCCTGGTCTACAGTAGAGTATTATATAGGGAATAGAGCCCTGGTCTAAAGTAGAGTATTATATAGGGAATATGGCCCTGGTCTAAAGTAGAGTATTATATAGGGAATAGGGCCCTGGTCTAAAGTAGAGTATTATATAGGAAATAGGGCCCTGGTCTACAGTAGAGTATTATATAGGGAATATAGCCCTAGTCTAAAGTAGAGTAGTATATAGGGAATAGGGCCCTGGTCTACAGTAGATTATTATATAGGGAATAGGGCCCTGGTCTAAAGTAGAGTATTATATAGAGAATAGGGCCCTGGTCTAAAGTAGAGTATTATATAGGGAATAGAGTCCTGGTCTACAGTAGAGTATTATATAGGGAATAGGGCCCTGTTCTACAGTAGATTATTATATAGGGAATAGGGCCCTGGTCTAAAGTAGAGTATTATATAGGGAATAGGGCCCTGGTCTACAGTAGAGTATTATATAGGGAATAGGGCCCTGGTCTACAGTAGAGTATTATATAGGGAATAGGGCCCTGGTCTACTGTAGAGTATTATATAGGGAATAGGGCCCTGGTCTACAGTAGAGTATTATATAGGGAATATGGCCCTGGTCTAAAGTAGAGTATTATATAGGGAATTGGGCCCTGGTCTGTATTATATAGGGAATAGAGCCCTGGTCTACAGTAGAGTATTATATAGGGAATATGGCCCTGATCTAAAGTAGAGTATTATATTGGAAATAGGGCCCTTGTCTAAAGTAGAGTATTATATAGGGTACAGGGCCCTGGTCTAAAGTAGAGTATTATATAGGGAATAGGGCCCTGGTCTACAGTAGAGTATTATATAGGGAATAGGGCCCTGGTCTACAGTAGGGTATTATATAGGGAATAGGGCCCTGGTCTAAAGTAGAGTATTATATAGGGAATAGGGCCCTGGTCTACAGTAGAGCATAATATAGGGAATAGGGCCCTGGTCTAAAGTAGAGTATTATATAGAGAATAGGACAAAGGTCTAAAGTAGAGTATTATATAGGGAATAGGGCCCTGGCCTAAAGTAGAGTAGTATATAGGGAATATGGCCCTGGTATACAGTAGAGTATTATATAGGGAATAGGGCCCTGGTCTAATGTAGAGTATTATATAGGGAATAGGGCCCTGGTCTAAAGTAGAGTATTATATAGGGAATAGGGCCCTGGTCTAAAGTAGGGTATTATATAAAGGGAATAGGGCCCTGGTCTAAAGTAGAGTAGTATATAGGGAATAGGGCCCTGGTCTACAGTAGAGTATTATATAGGGAATAGGGCCCTGGTCTTAAGTAGAGGAGTATATAGGGAATAGGGCCCTGGTCTAAAGTAGAGGATTATATAGGGAATAGGGCCCTGGTCTAAAGTAGAGTATTATATAGGGAACAGGGCCACGGTCTGAAGTAGAGTATTATATATTGAATAGGGCCATGGTCTTAAGTAGAGTATTATATAGGGAATAGGGCACTGGTCTAAAGTAGAGTATTATATAGGGAATAGGGCCCTGGTCTAAAGTGGATTATTATATAGGGAATAGGGCCCTGGTCTACAGTAGAGTATTATATAGGGAATATAGCCCTGGTCTAAAGTAGAGTAGTATATAGGCAATAGGGCCCTGGTCTACAGTAGATTATTATATAGGGAATAGGGCCCTGGTCTAAAGTAGAGTATTATATAGAGAATAGGGCCCTGGTTTAAAGTAGAGTATTATATAGGGAATAGAGTCCTGGTCTACAGTAGAGTATTATATAGGGAATAGGGCCCTGGTCTACAGTAGATTATTATATAGGGAATAGGGCCCTGGTCTAAAGTAGAGTATTATATAGGGAATAGGGCCCTGGTCTACAGTAGAGTATTATATAGGGAATAGGGCCCTGGTCTACAGTAGAGTATTATATAGGGAATAGGGCCCTGGTCTACAGTAGAGTATTATATAGGGAATAGGGCCCTGGTCTAAAGTAGAGTATTATATAGGGAATAGGGCCCTGGTCTAAAGTAGAGTATTATATAGGGAATAGGGCCCTGGTCTTAATTAGAGGAGTATATAGGGAATAGGGCCCTGGTCTAAAGTAGAGGATTATATAGGGAATAGGGCCCTGGTCTAAAGTAGAGTATTATATAGGGAATAGGGCCCTGGTCTAAAGTAGATAATTATATAGGGAATAGGGCCCCGGTCTGAAGTAGAGTATTATATAGGGAATAGGGCCATGGTCTTAAGTAGAGTATTATATAGGGAATAGGGCACTGGTCTAAAGTAGAGTATTATATATGGAATAGGGCCCTGGTCTAAAGTAGAGTATTATATAGGGAATAGGGCCCCAGTCTGAAGTAGAGGATTATATAGGGAATAGGGCCATGGTCTTAAGTAGAGTATTATATAGGGAATAGGGCACTGGTCTAAAGTAGAGTATTATATGGGGAATAGGGCCCTGGTCTACAGTAGAGTATTATATAGGGAATAGGGCCCTGGTCTACAGTAGAGTATTATATAGGAAATAGGGCCCTGGTCTACAGTAGAGTATTATATAGGGAATATAGCCCTAGTCTAAAGTAGAGTAGTATATAGGGAATAGGGCCCTGGTCTACAGTAGATTATTATATAGGGAATAGGGCCCTGGTCTAAAGTAGAGTTATATATAGAGAATAGGGCCCTGGTCTAAAGTAGAGTATTATATAGGAAATAGAGTCCTGGTCTACAGTAGAGTATTATATAGGGAATAGGGCCCTGGTCTACATTAGATTATTATATAGGGAATAGGGCCCTGGTCTAAAGTAGAGTATTATATAGGGAATAGGGCCCTGGTCTACAGTAGAGTATTATATAGGGAATAGGGCCCTGGTCTACAGTAGAGTATTATATAGGGAATAGGGCCCTGGTCTACTGTAGAGTATTATATAGGGAATAGGGCCCTGGTCTACAGTAGAGTATTATATAGGGAATATGGCCCTGGTCTAAAGTAGAGTATTATATAGGGAATTGGGCCCTGGTCTGTATTATATAGGGAATAGAGCCCTGGTCTACAGTAGAGTATTATATAGGGAATATGGCCCTGATCTAAAGTAGAGTATTATATTGGAAATAGGGCCCTTGTCTAAAGTAGAGTATTATATAGGGTACAGGGCCCTGGTCTAAAGTAGAGTATTATATAGGGAATAGGGCCCTGGTCTACAGTAGAGTATTATATAGGGAATATTGCCCTGGTCTACAGTAGGGTATTATATAGGGAATAGGGCCCTGGTCTAAAGTAGAGTATTATATAGGGAATAGGGCCCTGGTCTACAGTAGAGCAAAATATAGGGAATAGGGCCCTGGTCTAAAGTAGAGTATTATATAGGGAATAGGACACTGGTCTAAAGTAGAGTATTATATAGGGAATAGGGCCCTGGTCTAAAGTAGAGTAGTATATAGGGAATATGGCCCTGGTATACAGTAGAGTATTATATAGGGAATAGGGCCCTGGTCTAATGTAGAGTATTATATAGGGAATAGGGCCCTGGTCTAAAGTAGAGTATTATATAGGGAATAGGGCCCTGGTCTAAAGTAGGGTATTATATAAAGGGAATAGGGCCCTGGTCTAAAGTAGAGTAGTATATAGGGAATAGGGCCCTGGTCTACAGTAGAGTATTATATAGGGAATAGGGCCCTGGTCTACAGTAGAGTATTATATAGGAAATAGGGCCCTGGTCTACAGTAGAGTATTATATAGGGAATATAGCCCTAGTCTAAAGTAGAGTAGTATATAGGGAATAGGGCCCTGGTATACAGTAGATTATTATATAGGGAATAGGGCCCTGGTCTAAAGTAGAGTATTATATAGAGAATAGGGCCCTGGTCTAAAGTAGAGTATTATATAGGGAATAGAGTCCTGGTCTACAGTAGAGTATTATATAGGGAATAGGGCACTGGTCTACAGTAGATTATTATATAGGGAATAGGGCCCTGGTCTAAAGTAGAGTATTGTATAGGGAATAAGGCCCTGGTCTACAGTAGAGTATTATATAGGGAATAGGGCCCTGGTCTACAGTAGAGTATTATATAGGGAATAGGGCCCTGGTCTACTGTAGAGTATTATATAGGGAATAGGGCCCTGGTCTACAGTAGAGTATTATATAGGGAATATGGCCCTGGTCTAAAGTAGAGTATTATATAGGGAATTGGGCCCTGGTCTGTATTATATAGGGAATAGAGCCCTGGTCTACAGTAGAGTATTATATAGGGAATATGGCCCTGATCTAAAGTAGAGTATTATATTGGAAATAGGGCCCTTGTCTAAAGTAGAGTATTATATAGGGTACAGGGCCCTGGTCTAAAGTAGAGTATTATATAGGGAATAGGGCCCTGGTCTACAGTAGAGTATTATATAGGGAATATTGCCCTGGTCTACAGTAGGGTATTATATAGGGAATAGGGCCCTGGTCTAAAGTAGAGTATTATATAGGGAATAGGGCCCTGGTCTACAGTAGAGCATAATATAGGGAATAGGGCCCTGGTCTAAAGTAGAGTATTATATAGGGAATAGGACACTGGTCTAAAGTAGAGTATTATATAGGGAATAGGGCCCTGGTCTAAAGTAGAGTAGTATATAGGGAATATGGCCCTGGTATACAGTAGAGTATTATATAGGGAATAGGGCCCTGGTCTAAAGTAGAGTAGTATATAGGGAATAGGGCCCTGGTCTACAGTAGAGTATTATATAGGGAATAGGGCCCTGGTCTTAAGTAGAGGAGTATATAGGGAATAGGGCCCTGGTCTAAAGTAGAGGATTATATAGGGAATAGGGCCCTGGTCTAAAGTAGAGTATTATATAGGGAATAGGGCCCTGGTCTAAAGTAGAGTATTATATAGGGAATAGGGCCCCGGTCTGAAGTAGAGTATTATATAGGGAATAGGGCACTGGTCTAAAGTAGAGTATTATATAGGGAATAGGGCCCTGGTCTAAAGTGGAGTATTATATAGGAAATAGGGCCCTGGTCTACAGTAGAGTATTATATAGGGAATATAGCCCTAGTCTAAAGTAGAGTAGTATATAGGGAATAGGGCCCTGGTATACAGTAGATTATTATATAGGGAATAGGGCCCTGGTCTAAAGTAGAGAGTTATATAGAGAATAGGGCCCTGGTCTAAAGTAGAGTATTATATAGGGAATAGAGTCCTGGTCTACAGTAGAGTATTATATAGGGAATAGGGCCCTGGTCTACAGTAGATTATTATATAGGGAATAGGGCCCTGGTCTAAAGTAGAGTATTATATAGGGAATAGGGCCCTGGTCTACAGTAGAGTATTATATAGGGAATAGGGCCCTGGTCTACAGTAGAGTATTATATAGGGAATAGGGCCCTGGTCTACTGTAGAGTATTATATAGGGAATAGGGCCCTGGTCTACAGTAGAGTATTATATAGGGAATATGGCCCTGGTCTAAAGTAGAGTATTATATAGGGAATTGGGCCCTGGTCTGTATTATATAGGGAATAGAGCCCTGGTCTACAGTAGAGTATTATATAGGGAATATGGCCCTGATCTAAAGTAGAGTATTATATTGGAAATAGGGCCCTTGTCTAAAGTAGAGTATTATATAGGGTACAGGGCCCTGGTCTAAAGTAGAGTATTATATAGGGAATAGGGCCCTGGTCTACAGTAGAGTATTATATAGGGAATATTGCCCTGGTCTACAGTAGGGTATTATATAGGGAATAGGGCCCTGGTCTAAAGTAGAGTATTATATAGGGAATAGGGCCCTGGTCTACAGTAGAGCATAATATAGGGAATAGGGCCCTGGTCTAAAGTAGAGTATTATATAGGGAATAGGACACTGGTCTAAAGTAGAGTATTATATAGGGAATAGGGCCCTGGTCTAAAGTAGAGTATTATATAGGGAATATGGCCCTGGTATACAGTAGAGTATTATATAGGGAATAGGGCCCTGGTCTAAAGTAGAGTAGTATATAGGGAATAGGGCCCTGGTCTACAGTAGAGTATTATATAGGGAATAGGGCCCTGGTCTTAAGTAGAGGAGTATATAGGGAATAGGGCCCTGGTCTAAAGTAGAGGATTATATAGGGAATAGGGCCCTGGTCTAAAGTAGAGTATTATATAGGGAATAGGGCCCTGGTCTAAAGTAGAGTATTATATAGGGAATAGGGCCCCGGTCTGAAGTAGAGTATTATATAGGGAATAGGGCCATGGTCTTAAGTAGAGTATTATATAGGGAATAGGGCACTGGTCTAAAGTAGAGTATTATATAGGGAATAGGGCCCTGGTCTAAAGTGGAGTATTATATAGGGAATAGGGCCCTGGTCTACAGTAGAGTATTATATAGGGAATATAGCCCTGGTCTAAAGTAGAGTAGTATATAGGCAATAGGGCCCTGGTCTACAGTAGATTATTATATAGGGAATAGGGCCCTGGTCTATAGTAGAGTATTATATAGAGAATAGGGCCCTGGTTTAAAGTAGAGTATTATATAGGGAATAGGGCCCTGGTCTACAGTAGAGTATTATATAGGGAATAGGGCCCTGGTCTACAGTAGAGTATTATATAGGGAATAGGGCCCTGGTCTACTGTAGAGTATTATATAGGGAATAGGGCCCTGGTCTACAGTAGAGTATTATATAGGGAATATGGCCCTGGTCTAAAGTAGAGTATTATATTGGAAATAGGGCCCTTGTCTAAAGTAGAGTATTATATAGGGTACAGGGCCCTGGTCTAAAGTAGAGTATTATATAGGGAATAGGGCCCTGGTCTACAGTAGAGTATTATATAGGGAATATTGCCCTGGTCTACAGTAGGGTATTATATAGGGAATAGGGCCCTGGTCTAAAGTAGAGTATTATATAGGGAATAGGGCCCTGGTCTACAGTAGAGCATAATATAGGGAATAGGGCCCTGGTCTAAAGTAGAGTATTATATAGGGAATAGGACACTGGTCTAAAGTAGAGTATTATATAGGGAATAGGGCCCTGGTCTAAAGTAGAGTAGTATATAGGGAATATGGCCCTGGTATACAGTAGAGTATTATATAGGGAATAGGGCCCTGGTCTAAAGTAGAGTAGTATATAGGGAATAGGGCCCTGGTCTACAGTAGAGTATTATATAGGGAATAGGGCCCTGGTCTTAAGTAGAGGAGTATATAGGGAATAGGGCCCTGGTCTAAAGTAGAGGATTATATAGGGAATAGGGCCCTGGTCTAAAGTAGAGTATTATATAGGGAATAGGGCCCTGGTCTAAAGTAGAGTATTATATAGGGAATAGGGCCCCGGTCTGAAGTAGAGTATTATATAGGGAATAGGGCCATGGTCTTAAGTAGAGTATTATATAGGGAATAGGGCACTGGTCTAAAGTAGAGTATTATATAGGGAATAGGGCCCTGGTCTAAAGTGGAGTATTATATAGGGAATAGGGCCCTGGTCTACAGTAGAGTATTATATAGGGAATATAGCCCTGGTCTAAAGTAGAGTAGTATATAGGCAATAGGGCCCTGGTCTACAGTAGATTATTATATAGGGAATAGGGCCCTGGTCTAAAGTAGAGTATTATATAGAGAATAGGGCCCTGGTTTAAAGTAGAGTATTATATAGGGAATAGAGTCCTGGTCTACAGTAGAGTATTATATAGGGAATAGGGCCCTGTTCTACAGTAGATTATTATATAGGGAATAGTGCCCTGGTCTAAAGTAGAGTATTATATAGGGAATAGGGCCCTGGTCTACAGTAGAGTATTATATAGGGAATAGGGCCCTGGTCTACAGTAGAGTATTATATAGGGAAAAGGGCCCTGGTCTACAGTAGAGTATTATATAGGGAATAGGGCCCTGGTCTAAAGTAGAGTATTATATAGGGAATAGGGCCCTTGTCTAAAGTAGAGTATTATATAGAGAATAGGGCCCTGGTCTACAGTAGAGTATTATATAGGGAATAGGGCCCTGGTCTACAGTAGAGTATTATATAGGAAATAGGGCCCTGGTCTACAGTAGAGTATTATATAGGGAATATAGCCCTAGTCTAAAGTAGAGTAGTATATAGGGAATAGGGCCCTGGTATACAGTAGATTATTATATAGGGAATAGGGCCCTGGTCTAAAGTAGAGAGTTATATAGAGAATAGGGCCCTGGTCTAAAGTAGAGTATTATATAGGGAATAGAGTCCTGGTCTACAGTAGAGTATTATATAGGGAATAGGGCCCTGGTCTACAGTAGATTATTATATAGGGAATAGGGCCCTGGTCTAAAGTAGAGTATTATATAGGGAATAGGGCCCTGGTCTACAGTAGAGTATTATATAGGGAATAGGGCCCTGGTCTACAGTAGAGTATTATATAGGGAATAGGGCCCTGGTCTACTGTAGAGTATTATATTGGGAATAGGGCCCTGGTCTAAAGTAGAGTATTATATAGGGAATATGGCCCTGGTCTAAAGTAGAGTATTATATAGGGAATATGGCCCTGATCTAAAGTAGAGTATTATATTGGAAATAGGGCCCTTGTCTAAAGTAGAGTATTATATAGGGTACAGGGCCCTGGTCTAAAGTAGAGTATTATATAGGGAATAGGGCCCTGGTCTACAGTAGAGTATTATATAGGGAATATTGCCCTGGTCTACAGTAGGGTATTATATAGGGAATAGGGCCCTGGTCTAAAGTAGAGTATTATATAGGGAATAGGGCCCTGGTCTACAGTAGAGCATAATATAGGGAATAGGGCCCTGGTCTAAAGTAGAGTATTATATAGGGAATAGGACACTGGTCTAAAGTAGAGTATTATATAGGGAATAGGGCCCTGGTCTAAAGTAGAGTAGTATATAGGGAATATGGCCCTGGTATACAGTAGAGTATTATATAGGGAATAGGGCCCTGGTCTAAAGTAGAGTAGTATATAGGGAATAGGGCCCTGGTCTACAGTAGAGTATTATATAGGGAATAGGGCCCTGGTCTTAAGTAGAGGAGTATATAGGGAATAGGGCCCTGGTCTAAAGTAGAGGATTATATAGGGAATAGGGCCCTGGTCTAAAGTAGAGTATTATATAGGGAATAGGGCCCTGGTCTAAAGTAGAGTATTATATAGGGAATAGGGCCCCGGTCTGAAGTAGAGTATTATATAGGGAATAGGGCCATGGTCTTAAGTAGAGTATTATATAGGGAATAGGGCACTGGTCTAAAGTAGAGTATTATATAGGGAATAGGGCCCTGGTCTAAAGTGGAGTATTATATAGGGAATAGGGCCCTGGTCTACAGTAGAGTATTATATAGGGAATATAGCCCTGGTCTAAAGTAGAGTAGTATATAGGCAATAGGGCCCTGGTCTACAGTAGATTATTATATAGGGAATAGGGCCCTGGTCTATAGTAGAGTATTATATAGAGAATAGGGCCCTGGTTTAAAGTAGAGTATTATATAGGGAATAGAGTCCTGGTCTACAGTAGAGTATTATATAGGGAATAGGGCCCTGGTCTACAGTAGATTATTATATAGGGAATAGGGCCCTGGTCTAAAGTAGAGTATTATATAGGGAATAGGGCCCTGGTCTACAGTAGAGTATTATATAGGGAATAGGGCCCTGGTCTACAGTAGAGTATTATATAGGGAATAGGGCCCTGGTCTACAGTAGATTATTATATAGGGAATAGGGCCCTGGTCTAAAATAGAGTATTATATAGGGAATAGGGCCCTGGTCTAAAGTAGAGTATTATATAGAGAATAGGGCCCTGGTCTACAGTAGAGTATTATATAGGGAATAGGGCCCTGGTCTACAGTAGATTATTATATACGGAATAGGGCTCTGGTCTAAAGTAGGGTATTATATAAAGGGAATAGGGCCCTGGTCTAAAGTAGAGTATTATATAGGGAATAGGGCCCTGGTCTTAAGTAGAGGAGTATATAGGGAATAGGGCCCTGGTCTAAAGGAGAGGATTATATAGGGAATAGGGCCACGGTCTAAAGTAGAGTATTATATAGGGAATAGGGCCCTGGTCTAAAGTAGAGTATTATATAGGGAATAGGGCCCCGGTCTGAAGTAGAGTATTATATAGGGAATAGGGTCATGGTCTTAAGTAGAGTATTATATAGGGAATAGGGCACTGGTCTAAAGTAGAGTATTATATATGGAATAGGGCCCTGGTCTAAAGTAGAGTATTATATAGGGAATTGGGCCCCAGTCTGAAGTAGAGTATTATATAGGGAATAGGGCCATGGTCTTAAGTAGAGTATTATATAGGGAATAGGGCACTGGTCTAAAGTAGAGTATTATATGGGGAATAGGGCCCTGGTCTACAGTAGAGTATTATATAGGGAATATTGCCCTGGTCTAAAGTAGAGTATTATATAGGGAATATGGCCCTGGTCTACAGTAGATTATTATGTAGGGAATATGGCCCTGGTCTAAAGTAGAGTATTATATAGGGAATAGAGTCCTGGTCTACAGTAGAGTATTATATAGGGAATAGGGCCCTGGTCTACAGTAGAGTATTATATAGGGAATAGGGCCCTGGTCTACAGTAGTGTATTATATAGGGAATATGGCCCTGGTCTAAAGTAGGGTATTATATAAAGGGAATAGGGCCCTGGACTGTATTATATAGGGAATAGAGCCCTGTTCTACAGTAGAGTATTATATAGGGAATATGGCCCTGATCTAAAGTAGAGTATTATTTTGGGAATAGGGCCCTTGTCTAAAGTAGAGTATTATATAGGGTACAGGGCCCTGGTCTAAAGTAGAGTATTATATAGGGAATAGGGCCTTGGTCTAAAGTAGAGTATTATATAGGGAATAGGGCCCTGGTCTAAAGTAGAGTATTATATAGGGAATAGGGCCCTGGTCTAAAGTAGAGTATTATATAGGGAATAGGGCCCTGGTCTACAGTAGAGTATTATATAGGGAATATGGCCCTGGTCTACAGTAGAGTATTATATAGGGAATAGGGCCCTGGTCTACAGTAGAGTATTATATAGGGAATAAGGCCCTGGTCTAAAGTAGAGTAGTATATAGGGAATAGGGCCCTGGTATACAGTAGAGTATTATATAGGGAATAGGGCCCTGGTCTAGAGTAGAGTATTATATAGGGAATATGGCCCTGATCTAAAGTAGAGTATTATATAGGGAATATGGCCCTTGTCTGAAGTAGAGTATTATATAGGGAATATGGCCCTGGTCTAAAGTAGAGTATTATATAGGGTACAGGGCCCTGGTCTAAAGTAGAGTATTATATAGGGAATAGGGCCCTGGTCTAAAGTAGAGTATTATATAGGGAATACGTCCCTGGTCTAAAGTAGAGTATTATATAGGGAATAGTGCCCTGGTCTACAGTAGAGTATTATATAGGGAATTTGGCCCTGGTCTAAAGTAGGGTATTATATAAAGGGAATAGGGCCCTGGACTGTATTATATAGGGAATAGAGCCCTGTTCTACAGTAGAGTATTATATAGGGAATATGGCCCTGATCTAAAGTAGAGTATTATTTTGGGAATAGGGCCCTTGTCTAAAGTAGAGTATTATATAGGGTACAGGGCCCTGGTCTAAAGTAGAGTATTATATAGGGAATAGGGCCTTGGTCTAAAGTAGAGTATTATATAGGGAATAGGGCCCTGGTCTAAAGTAGAGTATTATATAGGGAATAGGGCCCTGGTCTAAAGTAGAGTATTATATAGGGAATAGGGCCCTGGTCTACAGTAGAGTATTATATAGGGAATATGGCCCTGGTCTACAGTAGAGTATTATATAGGGAATAGGGCCCTGGTCTACAGTAGAGTATTATATAGGGAATAAGGCCCTGGTCTAAAGTAGAGTAGTATATAGGGAATAGGGCCCTGGTATACAGTAGAGTATTATATAGGGAATAGGGCCCTGGTCTAGAGTAGAGTATTATATAGGGAATATGGCCCTGATCTAAAGTAGAGTATTATATAGGGAATATGGCCCTTGTCTGAAGTAGAGTATTATATAGGGAATATGGCCCTGGTCTAAAGTAGAGTATTATATAGGGTACAGGGCCCTGGTCTAAAGTAGAGTATTATATAGGGAATAGGGCCCTGGTCTAAAGTAGAGTATTATATAGGGAATACGTCCCTGGTCTAAAGTAGAGTATTATATAGGGAATAGGGCCCTGGTCTACAGTAGAGTATTATATAGGGAATTTGGCCCTTGTCTAAAGTAGAGTATTATATAGAGAATAGGGCCCTGGTCTAAAGTAGAGTATTATATAGGGAATAGAGTCCTGGTCTACAGTAGAGTATTATATAGGGAATAGGGCACTGGTCTACAGTAGATTATTATATAGGGAATAGGGCCCTGGTCTAAAGTAGAGTATTGTATAGGGAATAGGGCCCTGGTCTACAGTAGAGTATTATATAGGGAATAGGGCCCTGGTCTACAGTAGAGTATTATATAGGGAATAGGGCCCTGGTCTACTGTAGAGTATTATATAGGGAATAGGGCCCTGGTCTACAGTAGAGTATTATATAGGGAATATGGCCCTGGTCTAAAGTAGAGTATTATATAGGGAATTGGGCCCTGGTCTGTATTATATAGGGAATAGAGCCCTGGTCTACAGTAGAGTATTATATAGGGAATATGGCCCTGATCTAAAGTAGAGTATTATATTGGAAATAGGGCCCTTGTCTAAAGTAGAGTATTATATAGGGTACAGGGCCCTGGTCTAAAGTAGAGTATTATATAGGGAATAGGGCCCTGGTCTACAGTAGAGTATTATATAGGGAATATTGCCCTGGTCTACAGTAGGGTATTATATAGGGAATAGGGCCCTGGTCTAAAGTAGAGTATTATATAGGGAATAGGGCCCTGGTCTACAGTAGAGCATATTATAGGGAATAGGGCCCTGGTCTAAAGTAGAGTATTATATAGGGAATAGGACACTGGTCTAAAGTAGAGTATTATATAGGGAATAGGGCCCTGGTCTAAAGTAGAGTAGTATATAGGGAATATGGCCCTGGTATACAGTAGAGTATTATATAGGGAATAGGGCCCTGGTCTAAAGTAGAGTAGTATATAGGGAATAGGGCCCTGGTCTACAGTAGAGTATTATATAGGGAATAGGGCCCTGGTCTTAAGTAGAGGAGTATATAGGGAATAGGGCCCTGGTCTAAAGTAGAGGATTATATAGGGAATAGGGCCCTGGTCTAAAGTAGAGTATTATATAGGGAATAGGGCCCTGGTCTAAAGTAGAGTATTATATAGGGAATAGGGCCCCGGTCTGAAGTAGAGTATTATATAGGGAATAGGGCCATGGTCTTAAGTAGAGTATTATATAGGGAATAGGGCACTGGTCTAAAGTAGAGTATTATATAGGGAATAGGGCCCTGGTCTAAAGTGGAGTATTATATAGGGAATAGGGCCCTGGTCTACAGTAGAGTATTATATAGGGAATATAGCCCTGGTCTAAAGTAGAGTAGTATATAGGCAATAGGGCCCTGGTCTACAGTAGATTATTATATAGGGAATAGGGCCCTGGTCTAAAGTAGAGTATTATATAGAGAATAGGGCCCTGGTTTAAAGTAGAGTATTATATAGGGAATAGAGTCCTGGTCTACAGTAGAGTATTATATAGGGAATAGGGCCCTGGTCTACAGTAGATTATTATATAGGGAATAGGGCCCTGGTCTAAAGTAGAGTATTATATAGGGAATAGGGCCCTGGTCTACAGTAGAGTATTATATAGGGAATAGGGCCCTGGTCTACAGTAGAGTATTATATAGGGAATAGGGCCCTGGTCTACAGTAGAGTATTATATAGGGAATAGGGCCCTGGTCTAAAGTAGAGTATTATATAGGGAATAGGGCCCTTGTCTAAAGTAGAGTATTATATAGAGAATAGGGCCCTGGTCTACAGTAGAGTATTATATAGGGAATAGGGCCCTGGTCTACAGTAGAGTATTATATAGGAAATAGGGCCCTGGTCTACAGTAGAGTATTATATAGGGAATAGGGCCCTAGTCTAAAGTAGAGTAGTATATAGGGAATAGGGCCCTGGTATACAGTAGATTATTATATAGGGAATAGGGCCCTGGTCTAAAGTAGAGTATTATATAGGGAATAGAGTCCTGGTCTACAGTAGAGTATTATATAGGGAATAGGGCCCTGGTCTACAGTAGATTATTATATAGGGAATAGGGCCCTGGTCTAAAGTAGAGTATTATATAGGGAATAGGGCCCTGGTCTAAAGTAGAGTATTATATAGGGAATAGAGTCCTGGTCTACAGTAGAGTATTATATAGGGAATAGGGCACTGGTCTACAGTAGATTATTATATAGGGAATAGGGCCCTGGTCTAAAGTAGAGTATTGTATAGGGAATAGGGCCCTGGTCTACAGTAGAGTATTATATAGGGAATAGGGCCCTGGTCTACAGTAGAGTATTATATAGGGAATAGGGCCCTGGTCTACTGTAGAGTATTATATAGGGAATAGGGCCCTGGTCTACAGTAGAGTATTATATAGGGAATATGGCCCTGGTCTAAAGTAGAGTATTATATAGGGAATTGGGCCCTGGTCTGTATTATATAGGGAATAGAGCCCTGGTCTACAGTAGAGTATTATATAGGGAATATGGCCCTGATCTAAAGTAGAGTATTATATTGGAAATAGGGCCCTTGTCTAAAGTAGAGTATTATATAGGGTACAGGGCCCTGGTCTAAAGTAGAGTATTATATAGGGAATAGGGCCCTGGTCTACAGTAGAGTATTATATAGGGAATATTGCCCTGGTCTACAGTAGGGTATTATATAGGGAATAGGGCCCTGGTCTAAAGTAGAGTATTATATAGGGAATAGGGCCCTGGTCTAAAGTAGAGTAGTATATAGGGAATAGGGCCCTGGTCTACAGTAGAGTATTATATAGGGAATAGGGCCCTGGTCTTAAGTAGAGGAGTATATAGGGAATAGGGCCCTGGTCTAAAGTAGAGGATTATATAGGGAATAGGGCCCTGGTCTAAAGTAGAGTATTATATAGGGAATAGGGCCCTGGTCTAAAGTAGAGTATTATATAGGGAATAGGGCCCCGGTCTGAAGTAGAGTATTATATAGGGAATAGGGCCATGGTCTTAAGTAGAGTATTATATAGGGAATAGGGCACTGGTCTAAAGTAGAGTATTATATAGGGAATAGGGCCCTGGTCTAAAGTGGAGTATTATATAGGGAATAGGGCCCTGGTCTACAGTAGAGTATTATATAGGGAATATAGCCCTGGTCTAAAGTAGAGTAGTATATAGGCAATAGGGCCCTGGTCTACAGTAGATTATTATATAGGGAATAGGGCCCTGGTCTAAAGTAGAGTATTATATAGAGAATAGGGCCCTGGTTTAAAGTAGAGTATTATATAGGGAATAGAGTCCTGGTCTACAGTAGAGTATTATATAGGGAATAGGGCCCTGGTCTACAGTAGATTATTATATAGGGAATAGGGCCCTGGTCTAAAGTAGAGTATTATATAGGGAATAGGGCCCTGGTCTACAGTAGAGTATTATATAGGGAATAGGGCCCTGGTCTACAGTAGAGTATTATATAGGGAATAGGGCCCTGGTCTACAGTAGAGTATTATATAGGGAATAGGGCCCTGGTCTAAAGTAGAGTATTATATAGGGAATAGGGCCCTTGTCTAAAGTAGAGTATTATATAGAGAATAGGGCCCTGGTCTACAGTAGAGTATTATATAGGGAATAGGGCCCTGGTCTACAGTAGAGTATTATATAGGAAATAGGGCCCTGGTCTACAGTAGAGTATTATATAGGGAATAGGGCCCTAGTCTAAAGTAGAGTAGTATATAGGGAATAGGGCCCTGGTATACAGTAGATTATTATATAGGGAATAGGGCCCTGGTCTAAAGTAGAGTATTATATAGGGAATAGAGTCCTGGTCTACAGTAGAGTATTATATAGGGAATAGGGCCCTGGTCTACAGTAGATTATTATATAGGGAATAGGGCCCTGGTCTAAAGTAGAGTATTATATAGGGAATAGGGCCCTGGTCTAAAGTAGAGTATTATATAGGGAATAGAGTCCTGGTCTACAGTAGAGTATTATATAGGGAATAGGGCACTGGTCTACAGTAGATTATTATATAGGGAATAGGGCCCTGGTCTAAAGTAGAGTATTGTATAGGGAATAGGGCCCTGGTCTACAGTAGAGTATTATATAGGGAATAGGGCCCTGGTCTACAGTAGAGTATTATATAGGGAATAGGGCCCTGGTCTACTGTAGAGTATTATATAGGGAATAGGGCCCTGGTCTACAGTAGAGTATTATATAGGGAATATGGCCCTGGTCTAAAGTAGAGTATTATATAGGGAATTGGGCCCTGGTCTGTATTATATAGGGAATAGAGCCCTGGTCTACAGTAGAGTATTATATAGGGAATATGGCCCTGATCTAAAGTAGAGTATTATATTGGAAATAGGGCCCTTGTCTAAAGTAGAGTATTATATAGGGTACAGGGCCCTGGTCTAAAGTAGAGTATTATATAGGGAATAGGGCCCTGGTCTACAGTAGAGTATTATATAGGGAATATTGCCCTGGTCTACAGTAGGGTATTATATAGGGAATAGGGCCCTGGTCTAAAGTAGAGTATTATATAGGGAATAGGGCCCTGGTCTACAGTAGAGCATAATATAGGGAATAGGGCCCTGGTCTAAAGTAGAGTATTATATAGGGAATAGGACACTGGTCTAAAGTAGAGTATTATATAGGGAATAGGGCCCTGGTCTACAGTAGAGTAGTATATAGGGAATATGGCCCTGGTATACAGTAGAGTATTATATAGGGAATAGGGCCCTGGTCTAAAGTAGAGTAGTATATAGGGAATAGGGCCCTGGTCTACAGTAGAGTATTATATAGGGAATAGGGCCCTGGTCTTAAGTAGAGGAGTATATAGGGAATAGGGCCCTGGTCTAAAGTAGAGGATTATATAGGGAATAGGGCCCTGGTCTAAAGTAGAGTATTATATAGGGAATAGGGCCCTGGTCTAAAGTAGAGTATTATATAGGGAATAGGGCCCCGGTCTGAAGTAGAGTATTATATAGGGAATAGGGCCATGGTCTTAAGTAGAGTATTATATAGGGAATAGGGCACTGGTCTAAAGTAGAGTATTATATAGGGAATAGGGCCCTGGTCTAAAGTGGAGTATTATATAGGGAATAGGGCCCTGGTCTACAGTAGAGTATTATATAGGGAATATAGCCCTGGTCTAAAGTAGAGTAGTATATAGGCAATAGGGCCCTGGTCTACAGTAGATTATTATATAGGGAATAGGGCCCTGGTCTAAAGTAGAGTATTATATAGAGAATAGGGCCCTGGTTTAAAGTAGAGTATTATATAGGGAATAGAGTCCTGGTCTACAGTAGAGTATTATATAGGGAATAGGGCCCTGGTATACAGTAGATTATTATATAGGGAATAGGGCCCTGGTCTAAAGTAGAGTATTATATAGGGAATAGGGCCCTGGTCTACAGTAGAGTATTATATAGGGAATAGGGCCCTGGTCTACAGTAGAGTATTATATAGGGAATAGGGCCCTGGTCTACAGTAGAGTATTATATAGGGAATAGGGCCCTGGTCTAAAGTAGAGTATTATATAGGGAATAGGGCCCTTGTCTAAAGTAGAGTATTATATAGAGAATAGGGCCCTGGTCTACAGTAGAGTATTATATAGGGAATAGGGCCCTGGTCTACAGTAGAGTATTATATAGGAAATAGGGCCCTGGTCTACAGTAGAGTATTATATAGGGAATATAGCCCTAGTCTAAAGTAGAGTAGTATATAGGGAATAGGGCCCTGGTATACAGTAGATTATTATATAGGGAATAGGGCCCTGGTCTAAAGTAGAGTGTTATATAGAGAATAGGGCCCTGGTCTAAAGTAGAGTATTATATAGGGAATAGAGTCCTGGTCTACAGTAGAGTATTATATAGGGAATAGGGCCCTGGTCTACAGTAGATTATTATATAGGGAATAGGGCCCTGGTCTAAAGTAGAGTATTATATAGGGAATATGGCCCTGGTCTAAAGTAGAGTATTATATAGGGAATTGGGCCCTGGTCTGTATTATATAGGGAATAGAGCCCTGGTCTACAGTAGAGTATTATATAGGGAATATGGCCCTGATCTAAAGTAGAGTATTATATTGGAAATAGGGCCCTTGTCTAAAGTAGAGTATTATATAGGGTACAGGGCCCTGGTCTAAAGTAGAGTATTATATAGGGAATAGGGCCCTGGTCTACAGTAGAGTATTATATAGGGAATATTGCCCTGGTCTACAGTAGGGTATTATATAGGGAATAGGGCCCTGGTCTAAAGTAGAGTATTATATAGGGAATAGGGCCCTGGTCTACAGTAGAGCATAATATAGGGAATAGGGCCCTGGTCTAAAGTAGAGTATTATATAGGGAATAGGACACTGGTCTAAAGTAGAGTATTATATAGGGAATAGGGCCCTGGTCTAAAGTAGAGTAGTATATAGGGAATATGGCCCTGGTATACAGTAGAGTATTATATAGGGAATAGGGCCCTGGTCTAAAGTAGAGTAGTATATAGGGAATAGGGCCCTGGTCTACAGTAGAGTATTATATAGGGAATAGGGCCCTGGTCTTAAGTAGAGGAGTATATAGGGAATAGGGCCCTGGTCTAAAGTAGAGGATTATATAGGGAATAGGGCCCTGGTCTAAAGTAGAGTATTATATAGGGAATAGGGCCCTGGTCTAAAGTAGAGTATTATATAGGGAATAGGGCCCCGGTCTGAAGTAGAGTATTATATAGGGAATAGGGCCATGGTCTTAAGTAGAGTATTATATAGGGAATAGGGCACTGGTCTAAAGTAGAGTATTATATAGGGAATAGGGCCCTGGTCTAAAGTGGAGTATTATATAGGGAATAGGGCCCTGGTCTACAGTAGAGTATTATATAGGGAATATAGCCCTGGTCTAAAGTAGAGTAGTATATAGGCAATAGGGCCCTGGTCTACAGTAGATTATTATATAGGGGATAGGGCCCTGGTCTAAAGTAGAGTATTATATAGAGAATAGGGCCCTGGTTTAAAGTAGAGTATTATATAGGGAATAGAGTCCTGGTCTACAGTAGAGTATTATATAGGGAATAGGGCCCTGGTCTACAGTAGATTATTATATAGGGAATAGGGCCCTGGTCTAAAGTAGAGTATTATATAGGGAATAGGGCCCTGGTCTACAGTAGAGTATTATATAGGGAATAGGGCCCTGGTCTACAGTAGAGTATTATATAGGGAATAGGGCCCTGGTCTACAGTAGAGTATTATATAGGGAATAGGGCCCTGGTCTAAAGTAGAGTATTATATATGAAATAGGGCCCCATTCTGAAGTAGAGTATTATATAGGGAATAGGGCCATGGTCTTAAGTAGAGTATTATATAGGGAATAGGGCACTGGTCTAAAGTAGAGTATTATATGGGGAATAGGGCCCTGGTCTACAGTAGAGTATTATATAGGGAATATGGCCCTGGTCTAAAGTAGAGTAGTATATAGGGAATAGGGCCCTGGTCTACAGTAGAGTATTATATAGGGAATATGGCCCTGATCTAAAGTAGAGTATTATATAGGGAATAGGGCCCTGGTCTACAGTAGAGTATTATATAGGCCATAGAGCCCTGGTCTACAGTAGAGTATTATATAGGGAATATGGCCCTGGTCTAAAGTAGAGTATTATATAGGGAATTGGGCCCTGGTCTGTATTATATAGGGAATAGAGCCCTGGTCTACAGTAGAGTATTATATAGGGAATATGGCCCTGATCTAAAGTAGAGTATTATATTGGGAATAGGGCCCTTGACTAAAGTAGAGTATTATATAGGGTACAGGGCCCTGGTCTAAAGTAGAGTATTATATAGGGAATAGGGCCCTGGTCTAAAGTAGAGTATTATATAGGGAATACGGCCCTGGTCTACAGTAGAGTATTATATAGGGAATACGGCCCTGGTCTACAGTAGAGTATTATATAGGGAATAGGGCCCTGGTCTACAGTAGAGTATTATATAGGGAATAGGGCCCTGGTCTACAGTAGAGTATTATATAGGGAATAGGGCCCTGGTCTACAGTAGAGTATTATATAGGGAATAGGGCCCTGGTCTACAGTAGAGTATTATATATCCCAAGTTCTCTCACGTCACCCCGCTCCTCCGCTCTCTCCACTGGCTTCCAGTTGAAGCTCGCATCCGCTACAAGACCATGGTGCTTGCCTACGGAGCTGTGAGGGGAACGGCACCTCAGTACCTTCAGGCTCTGATCAGGCCCTACACCCAAACAAGGGCACTGCGTTCATCCACCTCTGGCCTGCTCGCCTCCCTACCACTGAGGAAGTACAGTTCCCGCTCAGCCCAGTCAAAACTGTTCGCTGCTCTGGCACCCCAATGGTGGAACAAACTCCCTCACGACGCCAGGACAGCGGAGTCAATCACCACCTTCCGGAGACACCTGAAACCCCACCTCTTCAAGGAATACCTAGGATAGGATAAAGCAATCCTTCTGCCCCCCCCCCCCCCCCCCTTAAAAGATTTAGATGCACTATTGTAAAGTGGCTGTTCCACTGGATGTCATTAGGTGAATGCACCAATTTGTAAGTCGCTCTGGATAAGAGCGTCTGCTAAATGACTTAAATGTAATGTAAATGTTATATAGGGAATAGAGTCCTGGTCTACAGTAGAGTATTATATAGGGAATAGGGCACTGGTCTAAAGTAGAGTAGTAAAAAGGGAATAGGGCCCTGGTCTAAAGTAGAGTATTATATAGGGAATAGGGCCCTGGTCTACAGTAGAGTATTATATAGGGAATAGGGCCCTGGTCTAAAGTAGAGTATTATATAGGGAATAGGGCCTTGGTCTAAAGTAGAGTATTATATAGGGAATACGGCCCTGGTCTACAGTAGAGTATTATATAGGGAACAGGGCCCTGGTCTACAGTAGAGTATTATATAGGGAATTTCGCCCTTGTCTAAAGTAGAGTATTATATAGAGAATAGGGCCCTGGTCTACAGTAGAGTATTATATAGGGAATAGGGCCCTGGTCTACAGTAGAGTATTATATAGGGAATAGGGCCCTGGTCTACAGTAGAGTATTATATAGGGAATAGGGCCCTGGTCTAAAGTAGGGTATTATATAAAGGGAATAGGGCCCTGGTCTAAAGTAGAGTAGTATATAGGGAATAGGGCCCTGGTCTACAGTAGAGTATTATATAGGGAATAGGGCCCTGGTCTTAATTAGAGGAGTATATAGGGAATAGGGCCCTGGTCTAAAGTAGAGGATTATATAGGGAATAGGGCCCTGGTCTAAAGTAGAGTATTATATAGGGAATAGGGCCCTGGTCTAAAGTAGATAATTATATAGGGAATAGGGCCCCGGTCTGAAGTAGAGTATTATATAGGGAATAGGGCCATGGTCTTAAGTAGAGTATTATATAGGGAATAGGGCACTGGTCTAAAGTAGAGTATTATATATGGAATAGGGCCCTGGTCTAAAGTAGAGTATTATATAGGGAATAGGGCCCCAGTCTGAAGTAGAGGATTATATAGGGAATAGGGCCATGGTCTTAAGTAGAGTATTATATAGGGAATAGGGCACTGGTCTAAATTAGAGTATTATATGGGGAATAGGGCCCTGGTCTACAGTAGAGTATTATATAGGGAATATGGCCCTGGTCTACAGTAGAGTATTATATAGGAAATAGGGCCCTGGTCTACAGTAGAGTATTATATAGGGAATATAGCCCTGGTCTAAAGTAGAGTAGTATATAGGGAATAGGGCCCTGGTCTACAGTAGATTATTATATAGGGAATAGGGCCCTGGTCTAAAGTAGAGTATTATATAGAGAATAGGGCCCTGGTCTAAAGTAGAGTATTATATAGGGAATAGAGTCCTGGTCTACAGTAGAGTATTATATAGGGAATAGGGCCCTGGTCTACAGTAGAGTATTATATAGGGAATAGGGCCCTGGTCTACAGTAGAGTTTTATATAGGGAATAGAGCCCTGGTCTACTGTAGAGTATTATATAGGGAATAGGGCCCTGGTCTACAGTAGAGTATTATATGGGAATATGGCCCTGGTCTAAAGTAGAGTATTATATAGGGAATTGGGCCCTGGTCTGTATTATATAGGGAATAGAGCCCTGGTCTACAGTAGAGTATTATATAGGGAATATGGCCCTGATCTAATGTAGAGTATTATATTGGAAATAGGGCCCTTGTCTAAAGTAGAGTATTATATAGGGTACAGGGCCCTGGTCTAAAGTAGAGTATTATATAGGGAATAGGGCCCTGGTCTACAGTAGAGTATTATATAGGGAATAGGGCCCTGGTCTACAGTAGGGTATTATATAGGGAATAGGGCCCTGGTCTAAAGTAGAGTATTATATAGGGAATAGGGCCCTGGTCTACAGTAGAGTATTATATAGGGAATAGGACACTGGTCTAAAGTAGAGTATTATATAGGGAATAGGGCCCTGGTCTAAAGTAGAGTAGTATATAGGGAATATGGCCCTGGTATACAGTAGAGTATTATATAGGGAATAGGGCCCTGGTCTAATGTAGAGTATTATATAGGGAATAGGGCCCTGGTCTAAAGTAGAGTATTATATAGGGAATAGGGCCCTGGTCTAAAGTAGGGTATTATATAAAGGGAATAGGGCCCTGGTCTAAAGTAGAGTAGTATATAGGGAATAGGGCCCTGGTCTACAGTAGAGTATTATATAGGGAATAGGGCCCTGGTCTTAAGTAGAGGAGTATATAGGGAATAGGGCCCTGGTCTAAAGTAGAGGATTATATAGGGAATAGGGCCCTGGTCTAAAGTAGAGTATTATATAGGGTACAGGGCCCTGGTCTAAAGTAGAGTATTATATAGGGAATAGGGCCCTGGTCTACAGTAGAGTATTATATAGGGAATAGGGCCCTGGTCTACAGTAGGGTATTATATAGGGAATAGGGCCCTGGTCTAAAGTAGAGTATTATATAGGGAATAGGGCCCTGGTCTACAGTAGAGTATTATATAGGGAATAGGACACTGGTCTAAAGTAGAGTATTATATAGGGAATAGGGCCCTGGTCTAAAGTAGAGTAGTATATAGGGAATATGGCCCTGGTATACAGTAGAGTATTATATAGGGAATAGGGCCCTGGTCTAATGTAGAGTATTATATAGGGAATAGGGCCCTGGTCTAAAGTAGAGTATTATATAGGGAATAGGGCCCTGGTCTAAAGTAGGGTATTATATAAAGGGAATAGGGCCCTGGTCTAAAGTAGAGTAGTATATAGGGAATAGGGCCCTGGTCTACAGTAGAGTATTATATAGGGAATAGGGCCCTGGTCTTAAGTAGAGGAGTATATAGGGAATAGGGCCCTGGTCTAAAGTAGAGGATTATATAGGGAATAGGGCCCTGGTCTAAAGTAGAGTATTATATAGGGAATAGGGCCCTGGTCTAAAGTTGAGTATTATATAGGGAATAGGGCCCCGGTCTGAAGTAGAGTATTATATAGGGAATAGGGCCATGGTCTTAAGTAGAGTATTATATAGGGAATAGGGCACTGGTCTAAAGTAGAGTATTATATAGGGAATAGGGCCCTGGTCTAAAGTAGAGTAGTATATAGGGAATAGGGCCCTGGTCTACAGTAGATTATTATATAGGGAATAGGGCCCTGGTCTAAAGTAGAGTATTATATAGAGAATAGGGCCCTGGTTTAAAGTAGAGTATTATATAGGGAATAGAGTCCTGGTCTACAGTAGAGTATTATATAGGGAATAGGGCCCTGGTCTACAGTAGATTATTATATAGGGAATAGGGCCCTGGTCTAAAGTAGAGTATTATATAGGGAATAGGGCCCTGGTCTACAGTAGAGTATTATATAGGGAATAGGGCCCTGGTCTACAGTAGAGTATTATATAGGGAATAGGGCCCTGGTCTACTGTAGAGTATTATATAGGGAATAGGGCCCTGGTCTACAGTAGAGTATTATATAGGGAATATGGCCCTGGTCTAAAGTAGAGTATTATATAGGGAATTGGGCCCTGGTCTGTATTATATAGGGAATAGAGCCCTGGTCTACAGAAGAGTATTATATAGGGAATATGGCCCTGATCTAAAGTAGAGTATTATATTGGGAATAGGGCCCTTGTCTAAAGTAGAGTATTATATAGGGTACAGGGCCCTGGTCTAAAGTAGAGTATTATATAGGCAATAGGGCCCTGGTCTACAGTAGAGTATTATATAGGGAATAGGGCCCTGGTCTACAGTAGGGTATTATATAGGAAATAGGGCCCTGGTCTAAAGTAGAGTATTATATAGGGAATAGGGCCCTGGTCTACAGTAGAGCATAGTATAGGGAATAGGGCCCTGGTCTAAAGTAGAGTATTATATAGGGAATAGGACACTGGTCTAAAGTAGAGTATTATATAGGGAATAGGGCCCTGGTCTAAAGTAGAGTAGTATATAGGGAATATGGCCCTGGTATACAGTAGAGTATTATATAGGGAATAGGGCCCCGGTCTGAAGTAGAGTATTATATAGGGAATAGGGCCCTGGTCTAAAGTAGAGTATTATATAGGGAATAGGGCCCCGGTCTGAAGTAGAGTATTATATAGGGAATAGGGCCATGGTCTTAAGTAGAGTATTATATAGGGAATAGGGCCCTGGTCTACAGTAGAGTATTATATAGGAAATAGGGCCCTGGTCTTAAGTAGAGTATTATATATGGAATAGGGCACTGTTCTAAATTAGAGTATTATATAGGGAATAGGGCCCTGGTCTAAAGTGGAGTATTATATAGGGAATAGGGCCCCAGTCTGAAGTATAGTATTATATAGGGAATAGGGCCATGGTCTTAATAGAGTATTATATAGGGAATAGGGCACTGGTCTAAAGTAGAGTATTATATGGGGAATAGGGCCCTGGTCTACAGTAGAGTATTATATAGGGAATATGGCCCTGGTCTACAGTAGAGTATTATATAGGGAATAGGGCCCTGGTCTACAGTAGAGTATTATATAGGGAATATAGCCCTGGTCTAAAGTAGAGTAGTATATAGGGAATAGGGCCCTGGTCTACAGTAGATTATTATATAGGGAATAGGGCCCTGGTGTAAAGTAGAGTATTATATAGAGAATAGGGCCCTGGTCTACAGTAGAGTATTATATAGGGAATATAGCCCTGGTCTAAAGTAGAGTAGTATATAGGGAATAGGGCCCTGGTCTACAGTAGATTATTATATAGGGAATAGGGCCCTGGTCTAAAGTAGAGTATTATATAGAGAATAGGGCCCTGGTCTAAAGTAGAGTATTATATAGGGAATAGAGTCCTGGTCTACAGTAGAGTATTATATAGGGAATAGGGCCCTGGTCTACAGTAGAGTATTATATAGGGAATAGGGCCCTGGTCTACAGTAGAGTTTTATATAGGGAATAGAGCCCTGGTCTACTGTAGAGTATTATATAGGGAATAGGGCCCTGGTCTACAGTAGAGTATTATATGGGAATATGGCCCTGGTCTAAAGTAGAGTATTATATAGGGAATTGGGCCCTGGTCTGTATTATATAGGGAATAGAGCCCTGGTCTACAGTAGAGTATTATATAGGGAATATGGCCCTGATCTAATGTAGAGTATTATATTGGAAATAGGGCCCTTGTCTAAAGTAGAGTATTATATAGGGTACAGGGCCCTGGTCTAAAGTAGAGTATTATATAGGGAATAGGGCCCTGGTCTACAGTAGAGTATTATATAGGGAATATGGCCCTGGTCTACAGTAGGGTATTATATAGGGAATAGGGCCCTGGTCTAAAGTAGAGTATTATATAGGGAATAGGGCCCTGGTCTACAGTAGAGTATTATATAGGGAATAGGACACTGGTCTAAAGTAGAGTATTATATAGGGAATAGGGCCCTGGTCTAAAGTAGAGTAGTATATAGGGAATATGGCCCTGGTATACAGTAGAGTATTATATAGGGAATAGGGCCCTGGTCTAAAGTAGGGTATTATATAAAGGGAATAGGGCCCTGGTCTAAAGTAGAGTAGTATATAGGGAATAGGGCCCTGGTCTACAGTAGAGTATTATATAGGGAATAGGGCCCTGGTCTTAAGTAGAGGAGTATATAGGGAATAGGGCCCTGGTCTAAAGTAGAGTATTATATAGGGAATAGGGCCCCGGTCTGAAGTAGAGTATTATATAGGGAATTGGGCCATGGTCTTAAGTAGAGTATTATGTAGGGAATAGGGCACTGGTCTAAAGTAGAGTATTATATAGGGAATAGGGCCCTGGTCTAAAGTGGAGTATTATATAGGGAATAGGGCCCTGGTCTACAGTAGAGTATTATATAGGGAATATAGCCCTGGTCTAAAGTAGAGTAGTATATAGGGAATAGGGCCCTGGTCTACAGTAGATTATTATATAGGGAATAGGGCCCTGGTCTAAAGTAGAGTATTATATAGAGAATAGGGCCCTGGTTTAAAGTAGAGTATTATATAGGGAATAGAGTCCTGGTCTACAGTAGAGTATTATATAGGGAATAGGGCCCTGGTCTACAGTAGATTATTATATAGGGAATAGGGCCCTGGTCTAAAGTAGAGTATTATATAGGGAATAGGGCCCTGGTCTACAGTAGAGTATTATATAGGGAATAGGGCCCTGGTCTACAGTAGAGTATTATATAGGGAATAGGGCCCTGGTCTACTGTAGAGTATTATATAGGGAATAGGGCCCTGGTCTACAGTAGAGTATTATATAGGGAATATGGCCCTGGTCTAAAGTAGAGTATTATATAGGGAATTGGGCCCTGGTCTGTATTATATAGGGAATAGAGCCCTGGTCTACAGAAGAGTATTATATAGGGAATATGGCCCTGATCTAAAGTAGAGTATTATATTGGGAATAGGGCCCTTGTCTAAAGTAGAGTATTATATAGGGTACAGGGCCCTGGTCTAAAGTAGAGTATTATATAGGGAATAGGGCCCTGGTCTACAGTAGAGTATTATATGGGAATATGGCCCTGGTCTAAAGTAGAGTATTATATAGGGAATTGGGCCCTGGTCTGTATTATATAGGGAATAGAGCCCTGGTCTACAGTAGAGTATTATATAGGGAATATGGCCCTGATCTAATGTAGAGTATTATATTGGAAATAGGGCCTTTGTCTAAAGTAGAGTATTATATAGGGTACAGGGCCCTGGTCTAAAGTAGAGTATTATATAGGGAATAGGGCCCTGGTCTACAGTAGAGTATTATATAGGGAATAGGGCCCTGGTCTACAGTAGGGTATTATATAGGGAATAGGGCCCTGGTCTAAAGTAGAGTATTATATAGGGAATAGGGCCCTGGTCTACAGTAGAGTATTATATAGGGAATAGGACACTGGTCTAAAGTAGAGTATTATATAGGGAATAGGGCCCTGGTCTAAAGTAGAGTAGTATATAGGGAATATGGCCCTGGTATACAGTAGAGTATTATATAGGGAATAGGGCCCTGGTCTAATGTAGAGTATTATATAGGGAATAGGGCCCTGGTCTAAAGTAGAGTATTATATAGGGAATAGGGCCCTGGTCTAAAGTAGGGTATTATATAAAGGGAATAGGGCCCTGGTCTAAAGTAGAGTAGTATATAGGGAATAGGGCCCTGGTCTACAGTAGAGTATTATATAGGGAATAGGGCCCTGGTCTTAAGTAGAGGAGTATATAGGGAATAGGGCCCTGGTCTAAAGTAGAGGATTATATAGGGAATAGGGCCCTGGTCTAAAGTAGAGTATTATATAGGGATTAGGGCCCTGGTCTAAAGTTGAGTATTATATAGGGAATAGGGCCCCGGTCTGAAGTAGAGTATTATATAGGGAATAGGGCCATGGTCTTAAGTAGAGAAATATATAGGGAATAGGGCACTGGTCTAAAGTAGAGTATTATATAGGGAATAGGGCCCTGGTCTAAAGTGGAGTATTATATAGGGAATAGGGCCCTGGTCTAAAGTAGAGTATTATATAGAGAATAGGGCCCTGGTTTAAAGTAGAGTATTATATAGGGAATAGAGTCCTGGTCTACAGTAGAGTATTATATAGGGAATAGGGCCCTGGTCTACAGTAGATTATTATATAGGGAATAGGGCCCTGGTCTAAAGTAGAGTATTATATAGGGAATAGGGCCCTGGTCTACAGTAGAGTATTATATAGGGAATAGGGCCCTGGTCTACAGTAGAGTATTATATAGGGAATAGGGCCCTGGTCTACTGTAGAGTATTATATAGGGAATAGGGCCCTGGTCTACAGTAGAGTATTATATAGGGAATATGGCCCTGGTCTAAAGTAGAGTATTATATAGGGAATTGGGCCCTGGTCTGTATTATATAGGGAATAGAGCCCTGGTCTACAGAAGAGTATTATATAGGGAATATGGCCCTGATCTAAAGTAGAGTATTATATTGGGAATAGGGCCCTTGTCTAAAGTAGAGTATTATATAGGGTACAGGGCCCTGGTCTAAAGTAGAGTATTATATAGGCAATAGGGCCCTGGTCTACAGTAGAGTATTATATAGGGAATAGGGCCCTGGTCTACAGTAGGGTATTATATAGGAAATAGGGCCCTGGTCTAAAGTAGAGTATTATATAGGGAATAGGGCCCTGGTCTACAGTAGAGCATAGTATAGGGAATAGGGCCCTGGTCTAAAGTAGAGTATTATATAGGGAATAGGGCCCCGGTCTGAAGTAGAGTATTATATAGGGAATAGGGCCATGGTCTTAAGTAGAGTATTATATATGGAATAGGGCACTGTTCTAAAGTAGAGTATTATATAGGAAATAGGGCCCTGGTCTTAAGTAGAGTATTATATATGGAATAGGGCACTGTTCTAAAGTAGAGTATTATATAGGGAATAGGGCCCTGGTCTAAAGTGGAGTATTATATAGGGAATAGGGCCCCAGTCTGAAGTATAGTATTATATAGGGAATAGGGCCATGGTCTTAATAGAGTATTATATAGGGAATAGGGCACTGGTCTAAAGTAGAGTATTATATGGGGAATAGGGCCCTGGTCTACAGTAGAGTATTATATAGGGAATATGGCCCTGGTCTACAGTAGAGTATTATATAGGGAATAGGGCCCTGGTCTACAGTAGAGTATTATATAGGGAATATAGCCCTGGTCTAAAGTAGAGTAGTATATAGGGAATAGGGCCCTGGTCTACAGTAGATTATTATATATTGAATAGGGCCCTGGTCTAAAGTAGAGTATTATATAGAGAATAGGGCCCTGGTCTAAAGTAGAGTATTATATAGGGAATAGAGTCCTGGTCTACAGTAGAGTATTATATAGGGAATAGGTCCCTGGTCTACAGTAGATTATTATATAGGGAATAGGGCCCTGGTCTAAAGTAGAGTATTATATAGGGAATAGGGCCCTGGTCTACAGTAGAGTATTATATAGGGAATAGGGCCCTGGTCTACAGTAGAGTATTATATAGGGAATAGGGCCCTGGTCTACTGTAGAGTATTATATAGGGAATAGGGCCCTGGTCTACAGTAGAGTATAATATAGGGAATATGGCCCTGGTCTAAAGTAGAGTATTATATAGGGAATTGGGCCCTGGTCTGTATTATATAGGGAATAGAGCACTGGTCTACAGTAGAGTATTATATAGGGAATTGGGCCCTGATCTAAAGTAGAGTATTATATTGGGAATAGGGCCCTTGTCTAAAGTAGAGTATTATATAGGGTGCAGGGCCCTGGTCTAAAGTAGAGTATTATATAGGGAATAGGACACTGGTCTAAAGTAGAGTATTATATAGGGAATAGGGCCCTGGTCTGATAGGTTTAGATACTAGATGACAGGTTTAGATACTAGATGACAGGTTTAGATACTACATTATATGTTTATATACTACATGATATGTTTAGATACCACATGACGGGTTTAGATACTACATGACGGGTTTAGATACTACATGACGTGTTTAGATACTAGATGACAGGTTTAGATACTAGATGAGAGGTTTAGATACTAGATGACAGGTTTAGATACTAGATGACAGGTTTAGATACTACATTATATGTTTAGATACTACATGATATGTTTAGATACTACATGACGGGTTTAGATACTACATGACGGGTTTAGATACTACATGACGGGTTTAGATACTAGATGACAGGTTTAGATACTAGATGAGAGGTTTAGATACTAGATGACAGGTTTAGATACTAGATGACAGGTTTAGATACTACATTATATGTTTAGATACTACATGACTGGTTTAGATACTACATGACGGGTTTAGATACTACATGACGGGTTTAGAAACTACATGAGAGGTTTAGATACTAGATGACAGGTTTAGATACTAGATGACAGGTTTAGATACTAGATGACAGGTTTAGATACTACATTATATGTTTAGATACTACATGACAGGTTTAGATACTACATGATAGGTTTAGATACTACATGATAGGTTTAGATACTAAATGATTGGTTTAGATACTACATGATAGGTTTAGATACTACATGATATGTTTAGATACTACATGATAGGTTTAGATACTTCATGATAGGTTTAGATACTACTTGATAGGTTTAGATACTACATGATAGGTTTAGATACTACATGATAGGTTTAGATACTACATGACGGGTTTAGATACTACATGACGGGTTTAGATACTAGATGACAGTTTTAGATACTAGATGAGAGGTTTAGATACTAGATGACAGGTTTAGATACTAGATGACCGGTTTAGATACTACATTATATGTTTAGATACTACATGATAGGTTTAGATACTACATGATATGTTTAGATACTACATGACGGGTTTAGATACTACATGACGGGTTTAGATACTACATGACGGGTTTAGATACTACATGACGGGTTTAGATACTACATGACGGGTTTAGATACTACATGACGGGTTTAGATACTAGATGACAGGTTTAGATACTAGATTATATGTTTAGATACTAGATGACGGGTTTAGATACTAGATGACGGGTTTAGATACTAGATGACGGGTTTAGATACTACATTATATGTTTAGATACTACATTATATGTTTAGATACTACATTATATGTTTAGATACTACATGACAGGTTTAGATACTACATGACAGGTTTAGATACTACATGATAGGTTTAGATACTACATGATAGGTTTAGATACTACATGATAGGTTTAGATACTACATGATAGGTTTAGATACTACATGATAGGTTTAGATACTACATGATAGGTTTAGATACTACATGATAGGTTTAGATACTACATATTAGGTTTAGATACTACATGATAGGTTTAGATAATACATGATAGGTTTAGATACTACATGATAGGTTTAGATACTACATGATAGGTTTAGGTACTACATGATAGGTTTAGATACTATATGATAGGTTTAGATACTACATGATATGTTTAGATACTACATGACGGGTTTAGATACTACATGACGGGTTTAGATACTACATGACGGGTTTAGTTACTACATGACGGGTTTAGATACTACATGACGGGTTTAGATACTACATGACGGGTTTAGATACTAGATGACGGGTTTAGATACTAGATGACAGGTTTAGATACTAGATGACAGGTTTAGATACTACATTATATGTTTAGATACTACATGATAGGTTTAGATACTACATGATGGGTTTAGATACTAGATGACAGGTTTAGATACTAGATGACAGGTTTAGATACTACATTATATGTTTAGATACTACATGATAGGTTTAGATACTACATGATATGTTTAGATACTACATGACGGGTTTAGATACTACATGACGGGTTTAGTTACTACATGACGGGTTTAGATACTACATGACGGGTTTAGATTCTACATGACGGGTTTAGATACTAGATGACGGGTTTAGATACTAGATGACAGGTTTAGATACTAGATGACAGGTTTAGATACTACATTATATGTTTAGATACTACATGATAGGTTTAGATACTACATGATAGGTTTAGATACTACATGATAGGTTTAGATACTACATGATAGGTTTAGATACTACATGACGGGTTTAGTTACTACATGACGGGTTTAGATACTACATGACGGGTTTAGATACTACATGACGGGTTTAGATTCTACATGACGGGTTTACATACTAGATGACGGGTTTAGATAATAGATGACAGGTTTAGATACTAGATGACAGGTTTAGATACTAGATGACAGGTTTAGATACTACATTATATGTTTAGATACTACATTATATGTTTAGATACTACATGACAGGTTTAGATACTACATGATAGGTTTAGATACTACATGATAGGTTTAGATACTACATGATAGGTTTAGATACTAGATGACAGGTTTAGATACTACATTATATGTTTAGATACTACATGATATGTTTAGATACTACATGACGGGTTTAGATACTACATGACGGGTTTAGATACTACATGACGGGTTTAGATACTACATGACGGGTTTAGATACTACATGACGGGTTTAGATACTAGATGACGGGTTTAGATACTAGATGACAGGTTTAGATACTAGATTATATGTTTAGATACTAGATGACGGGTTTAGATACTAGATGACGGGTTTAGATACTAGATGACGGGTTTAGATACTACATTATATGTTTAGATACTACATTATATGTTTAGATACTACATTATAGGTTTAGATACTACATGACAGGTTTAGATACTACATGATAGGTTTAGATACTACATGATAGGTTTAGATACTACATGATAGGTTTAGATACTACATGATAGGTTTAGATACTACATGATAGGTTTAGATACTACATGATAGGTTTAGATACTACATATTAGGTTTAGATACTACATGATAGGTTTAGATACTACATGATAGGTTTAGATACTACATGATAGGTTTAGATACTACATGACGGGTTTAGATACTACATGACGGGTTTAGATACTACATGACGGGTTTAGATACTACATGACGGGTTTAGATACTACATGACGGGTTTAGATACTAGATGACAGGTTTAGATACTAGATTATATGTTTAGATACTAGATGACGGGTTTAGATACTAGATGACGGGTTTAGATACTAGATGACGGGTTTAGATACTACATTATATGTTTAGATACTACATTATATGTTTAGATACTACATTATATGTTTAGATACTACATGACAGGTTTAGATACTACATGACAGGTTTAGATACTACATGATAGGTTTAGATACTACATGATAGGTTTAGATACTACATGATAGGTTTAGATACTACATGATAGGTTTAGATACTACATGATAGGTTTAGATACTACATGATAGGTTTAGATACTACATATTAGGTTTAGATACTACATGATAGGTTTAGATAATACATGATAGGTTTAGATACTACATGATAGGTTTAGATACTACATGATAGGTTTAGGTACTACATGATAGGTTTAGATACTATATGATAGGTTTAGATACTACATGATATGTTTAGATACTACATGACGGGTTTAGATACTACATGACGGGTTTAGATACTACATGACGGGTTTAGTTACTACATGACGGGTTTAGATACTACATGACGGGTTTAGATACTACATGACGGGTTTAGATACTAGATGACGGGTTTAGATACTAGATGACAGGTTTAGATACTAGATGACAGGTTTAGATACTACATTATATGTTTAGATACTACATGATAGGTTTAGATACTACATGATGGGTTTAGATACTAGATGACAGGTTTAGATACTAGATGACAGGTTTAGATACTACATTATATGTTTAGATACTACATGATAGGTTTAGATACTACATGATATGTTTAGATACTACATGACGGGTTTAGATACTACATGACGGGTTTAGTTACTACATGACGGGTTTAGATACTACATGACGGGTTTAGATTCTACATGACGGGTTTAGATACTAGATGACGGGTTTAGATACTAGATGACAGGTTTAGATACTAGATGACAGGTTTAGATACTACATTATATGTTTAGATACTACATGATAGGTTTAGATACTACATGATAGGTTTAGATACTACATGATAGGTTTAGATACTACATGATAGGTTTAGATACTACATGACGGGTTTAGTTACTACATGACGGGTTTAGATACTACATGACGGGTTTAGATACTACATGACGGGTTTAGATTCTACATGACGGGTTTACATACTAGATGACGGGTTTAGATAATAGATGACAGGTTTAGATACTAGATGACAGGTTTAGATACTAGATGACAGGTTTAGATACTACATTATATGTTTAGATACTACATTATATGTTTAGATACTACATGACAGGTTTAGATACTACATGATAGGTTTAGATACTACATGATAGGTTTAGATACTACATGATAGGTTTAGATACTAGATGACAGGTTTAGATACTACATTATATGTTTAGATACTACATGATATGTTTAGATACTACATGACGGGTTTAGATACTACATGACGGGTTTAGATACTACATGACGGGTTTAGATACTACATGACGGGTTTAGATACTACATGACGGGTTTAGATACTAGATGACGGGTTTAGATACTAGATGACAGGTTTAGATACTAGATTATATGTTTAGATACTAGATGACGGGTTTAGATACTAGATGACGGGTTTAGATACTAGATGACGGGTTTAGATACTACATTATATGTTTAGATACTACATTATATGTTTAGATACTACATTATAGGTTTAGATACTACATGACAGGTTTAGATACTACATGATAGGTTTAGATACTACATGATAGGTTTAGATACTACATGATAGGTTTAGATACTACATGATAGGTTTAGATACTACATGATAGGTTTAGATACTACATGATAGGTTTAGATACTACATATTAGGTTTAGATACTACATGATAGGTTTAGATACTACATGATAGGTTTAGATACTACATGATAGGTTTAGATACTACATGATAGGTTTAGATACTATATGATAGGTTTAGATACTACATGATATGTTTAGATACTACATGACGGGTTTAGATACTACATGACGGGTTTAGTTACTACATGACGGGTTTAGATACTACATGACGGGTTTAGTTACTACATGACGGGTTTAGTTACTACATGACGGGTTTAGATACTACATGACGGGTTTAGATACTAGATGACGGGTTTAGATACTAGATGACAGGTTTAGATACTAGATGACAGGTTTAGATACTACATTATATGTTTAGATACTAGATGACGGGTTTAGATACTAGATGACGGGTTTAGATACTAGATGACGGGTTTAGATACTACATTATATGTTTAGATACTACATTATATGTTTAGATACTACATTATATGTTTAGATACTACATGACAGGTTTAGATACTACATGATAGGTTTAGATACTACATGATAGGTTTAGATACTACATGATAGGTTTAGATACTACATGATAGGTTTAGATACTACATGATAGGTTTAGATACTACATGATAGGTTTAGATACTACATGATAGGTTTAGATACTACATGATAGGTTTAGATACTACATGATAGGTTTAGATACTACATGATAGGTTTAGATACTACATGATAGGTTTAGATACTACATGATAGGTTTAGGTACTACATGATAGGTTTAGATACTATATGATAGGTTTAGATACTACATGATATGTTTAGATACTACATGACGGGTTTAGATACTACATGACGGGTTTAGTTACTACATGACGGGTTTAGATACTACATGACGGGTTTAGTTACTACATGACGGGTTTAGATACTACATGACGGGTTTAGATACTACATGACGGGTTTAGATACTAGATGACGGGTTTAGATACTAGATGACAGGTTTAGATACTAGATGACAGGTTTAGATACTACATGATAGGTTTAGATACTACTTGATGGGTTTAGATACTAGATGACAGGTTTAGATACTAGATGACAGGTTTAGATACTACATTATATGTTTAGATACTACATGATAGGTTTAGATACTACATGATATGTTTAGATACTACATGACGGGTTTAGATACTACATGACGGGTTTAGTTACTACATGACGGGTTTAGATACTACATGACGGGTTTAGATTCTACATGACGGGTTTAGATACTAGATGACGGGTTTAGATAATAGATGACAGGTTTAGATACTAGATGACAGGTTTAGATACTAGATGACAGGTTTAGATACTACATTATATGTTTAGATACTACATTATATGTTTAGATACTACATGACAGGTTTAGATACTACATGATAGGTTTAGATACTACATGATAGGTTTAGATACTACATGATAGGTTTAGATACTACATGATATGTTTAGATACTACATGATATGTTTAGATACTACATGATAGGTTTAGATACTACATGATAGGTTTAGATACTACATGATAGGTTTAGATACTACATGATAGGTTTAGATACTACATATTAGGTTTAGATACTACATGATAGGTTTAGATAATACATGATAGGTTTAGACACTACATGATAGGTTTAGACACTACTTGATAGGTTTAGATACTACATGAAAGGTTTAGATACTACATGATAGGTTTAGATACTACTTGATAGGTTTAGATACTACTTGATAGGTTTAGATACTACATGATAGGTTTAGATACTACATGATAGGTTTAGATACTACATGATATGTTTAGATACTACATGACGGGTTTAGATACTACATGACGGGTTTAGTTACTACATGACGGGTTTAGATACTACTTGATGGGTTTAGATACTAGATGACAGGTTTAGATACTAGATGACAGGTTTAGATACTACATTATATGTTTAGATACTACATGATAGGTTTAGATACTACATGATATGTTTAGATACTACATGACGGGTTTAGATACTACATGACGGGTTTAGTTACTACATGACGGGTTTAGATACTACATGACGGGTTTAGATTCTACATGACGGGTTTAGATACTAGATGACGGGTTTAGATAATAGATGACAGGTTTAGATACTAGATGACAGGTTTAGATACTAGATGACAGGTTTAGATACTACATTATATGTTTAGATACTACATTATATGTTTAGATACTACATGACAGGTTTAGATACTACATGATAGGTTTAGATACTACATGATAGGTTTAGATACTACATGATAGGTTTAGATACTAGATGACAGGTTTAGATACTACATTATATGTTTAGATACTACATTATATGTTTAGATACTACATGACAGGTTTAGATACTACATGATAGGTTTAGATACTACATGATAGGTTTAGATACTACATGATAGGTTTAGATACTACATGATAGGTTTAGATACTACATGATATGTTTAGATACTACATGATATGTTTAGATACTACATGATAGGTTTAGATACTACATGATAGGTTTAGATACTACATGATAGGTTTAGATACTACATGATATGTTTAGATACTACTTGATAGGTTTAGATACTACATGAAAGGTTTAGATACTACATGATAGGTTTAGATACTACTTGATAGGTTTAGATACTACTTGATAGGTTTAGATACTACTTGATAGGTTTAGATACTACATGATAGGTTTAGATTCTACATGATAGGTTTAGATACTACATGATAGGTTTAGATGCTACATGACGGGTTTAGATACTAGATGACAGGTTTAGATACTAGATGAGAGGTTTAGATACTACATGACAGGTTTAGATACTTGATGATAGGTTTAGATACTAGATGACAGGTTTAGATACTAGATGACAGGTTTAGATACTACATTATATGTTTAGATACTACATGATATGTTTAGATACTACATGACAGGTTTAGATGCTACATGACGGGTTTAGATACTAGATGACAGGTTTAGATACTAGATGAGAGGTTTAGATACTACATGACAGGTTTAGATACTAGATGATAGGTTTAGATACTAGATGACAGGTTTAGATACTACATAATAGGTTTAGATACTACTTGATGGGTTTAGATACTAGATGACAGGTTTAGATACTAGATGACAGGTTTAGATACTACATTATATGTTTAGATACTACATGATAGGTTTAGATACTACATGATATGTTTAGATACTACATGACGGGTTTAGATACTACATGACGGGTTTAGTTACTACATGACAGGTTTAGATACTACATGACGGGTTTAGATTCTACATGACGGGTTTAGATAATAGATGACAGGTTTAGATACTAGATGACAGGTTTAGATACTAGATGACAGGTTTAGATACTACATTATATGTTTAGATACTACATTATATGTTTAGATACTACATGACAGGTTTAGATACTACATGACAGGTTTAGATACTACATGATAGGTTTAGATACTACATGATAGGTTTAGATACTACATGATAGGTTTAGATACTACATGATAGGTTTAGATACTACATGATAGGTTTAGATACTACATGATATGTTTAGATACTACATGATATGTTTAGATACTACATGATAGGTTTAGATACTACATGATAGGTTTAGATACTACATGATAGGTTTAGATACTACATGATATGTTTAGATACTACTTGATAGGTTTAGATACTACATGAAAGGTTTAGATACTACATGATAGGTTTAGATACTACTTGATAGGTTTAGATACTACTTGTTAGGTTTAGATACTACATGATAGGTTTAGATACTACATGATAGGTTTAGATACTACATGATATGTTTAGATACTACATGACGGGTTTAGATACTAGATGACAGGTTTAGATACTAGATGAGAGGTTTAGATACTACATGACAGGTTTAGATACTTGATGATAGGTTTAGATACTAGATGACAGGTTTAGATACTAGATGACAGGTTTAGATACTACATTATATGTTTAGATACTACATGATATGTTTAGATACTACATGACGGGTTTAGATGCTACATGACGGGTTTAGATACTACATGACGGGTTTAGATACTAGATGACAGGTTTAGATACTAGATGAGAGGTTTAGATACTACATGACAGGTTTAGATACTTGATGATAGGTTTAGATACTAGATGACAGGTTTAGATACTAGATGACAGGTTTAGATACTACATTATATGTTTAGATACTACATGATATGTTTAGATACTACATGACGGGTTTAGATGCTACATGACGGGTTTAGTTACTACATGACGGGTTTAGATACTAGATGACAGGTTTAGATACTAGATGAGAGGTTTAGATACTACATGATAGGTTTAGATACTACTTGATGGGTTTAGATACTAGATGACAGGTTTAGATACTAGATGAAGGGTTTAGATACTACATTATATGTTTAGATACTACATGATAGGTTTAGATACTACATGATATGTTTAGATACTACATGACGGGTTTAGATACTAAATGACGGGTTTAGTTACTACATGACGGGTTTAGATACTACATGACGGGTTTAGATTCTACATGACGGGTTTAGATACTAGATGACAGGTTTAGATACTAGATGACAGGTTTAGATACTAGATGACAGGTTTAGATACTACATTATATGTTTAGATACTACATTATATGTTTAGATACTACATGACAGGTTTAGATACTAGATGACAGGTTTAGATACTAGATGAGAGGTTTAGATACTAGATGACAGGTTTAGATACTAGATGACAGGTTTAGATACTACATTATATGTTTAGATACTACATGACAGGTTTAGATACTACATGATAGGTTTAGATACTACATGATAGGTTTAGATACTAAATGATAGGTTTAGATACTAAATGATAGGTTTAGATACTACATGATAGGTTTAGATACTACATGATATGTTTAGATACTACATGATAGGTTTAGATACTTCATGATAGGTTTAGATACTACATGATAGGTTTAGATACTACATGATAGGTTTAGATACTACATGACAGGTTTAGATACTACATGACGGGTTTAGATACTACATGACGGGTTTAGATACTAGATGACAGTTTTAGATACTAGATGACAGGTTTAGATACTAGATGACAGGTTTAGATACTAGATGACCGGTTTAGATACTACATTATATGTTTAGATACTACATGATAGGTTTAGATACTACATGATATGTTTAGATACTACATGACGGGTTTAGATACTACATGACGGGTTTAGATACTACATGACGGGTTTAGATACTACATGACGGGTTTAGATACTAGATGACGGGTTTAGATACTAGATGACAGGTTTAGATACTAGATGACAGGTTTAGATACTAGATGACGGGTTTAGATACTAGATGACTGGTTTAGATACTAGATGACGGGTTTAGATACTACATTATATGTTTAGATACTACATTATATGTTTAGATACTACATTATATGTTTAGATACTACATGACAGGTTTAGATACTACATGACAGGTTTAGATACTACATGACAGGTTTAGATACTACATGACAGGTTTAGATACTACATGATAGGTTTAGATACTACATGATAGGTTTAGATACTACATGATAGGTTTAGATACTACATGATAGGTTTAGATACTACATATTAGGTTTAGATACTACATGATAGGTTTAGATAATACATGATAGGTTTAGATAATACATGATAGGTTTAGATACTACATGATAGGTTTTGATACTACATGATAGGTTTAGGTACTACATGATAGGTTTAGATACTATATGATAGGTTTAGATACTACACGATATGTTTAGATACTACATGACGGGTTTAGATACTACATGACGGGTTTAGTTACTACATGACGGGTTTAGATACTACATGACGGGTTTAGTTACTACATGACGGGTTTAGATACTACATGACGGGTTTAGATACTACATGACGGGTTTAGATACTAGATGACGGGTTTAGATACTAGATGACAGGTTTAGATACTAGATGACAGGTTTAGATACTACATGATAGGTTTAGATACTACTTGATGGGTTTAGATACTAGATGACAGGTTTAGATACTAGATGACAGGTTTAGATACTACATTATATGTTTAGATACTACATGATAGGTTTAGATACTACATGATATGTTTAGATACTACATGACGGGTTTAGATACTACATGACGGGTTTAGTTACTACATGACGGGTTTAGATACTACATGACGGGTTTAGATTCTACATGACGGGTTTAGATACTAGATGACGGGTTTAGATAATAGATGACAGGTTTAGATACTAGACGACAGGTTTAGATACTAGATGACAGGTTTAGATACTACATTATATGTTTAGATACTACATTATATGTTTAGATACTACATGACAGGTTTAGATACTACATGATAGGTTTAGATACTACATGATAGGTTTAGATACTAAATAATAGGTTTAGATACTACATGATATGTTTAGATACTACATGATATGTTTAGATACTACATGATAGGTTTAGATACTACATGATAGGTTTAGATACTACATGATAGGTTTAGATACTACATGATATGTTTAGATACTACTTGATAGGTTTAGATACTACATGAAAGGTTTAGATACTACATGATAGGTTTAGATACTACTTGATAGGTTTAGATACTACTTGATAGGTTTAGATACTACATGATAGGTTTAGATACTACATGATAGGTTTAGATACTACATGATAGGTTTAGATACTACATGACGGGTTTAGATACTAGATGACAGGTTTAGATACTAGATGAGAGGTTTAGATACTACATGACAGGTTTAGATACTTGATGATAGGTTTAGATACTAGATGACAGGTTTAGATACTAGATGACAGGTTTAGATACTACATTATATGTTTAGATACTACATGATATGTTTAGATACTACATGACGGGTTTAGATGCTACATGACGGGTTTAGATACTACATGACGGGTTTAGATACTAGATGACAGGTTTAGATACTAGATGAGAGGTTTAGATACTACATGACAGGTTTAGATACTAGATGATAGGTTTAGATACTAGATGACAGGTTTAGATACTACATAATAGGTTTAGATACTACTTGATGGGTTTAGATACTAGATGACAGGTTTAGATACTAGATGACAGGTTTAGATACTACATTATATGTTTAGATACTACATTATATGTTTAGATACTACATGACAGGTTTAGATACTACATGATAGGTTTAGATACTACATGATATGTTTAGATACTACATGACGGGTTTAGATACTACATGACGGGTTTAGTTACTACATGACGGGTTTAGATACTACATGACGGGTTTAGATTCTACATGACGGGTTTAGATACTAGATGACGGGTTTAGATAATAGATGACAGGTTTAGATACTAGATGACAGGTTTAGATACTAGATGACAGGTTTAGATACTACATTATATGTTTAGATACTACATTATATGTTTAGATACTACATGACAGGTTTAGATACTACATGATAGGTTTAGATACTACATGATAGGTTTAGATACTACATGATAGGTTTAGATACTAGATGACAGGTTTAGATACTACATTATATGTTTAGATACTACATTATATGTTTAGATACTACATGACAGGTTTAGATACTACATGATAGGTTTAGATACTACATGATAGGTTTAGATACTACATGATAGGTTTAGATACTACATGATAGGTTTAGATACTACATGATATGTTTAGATACTACATGATATGTTTAGATACTACATGATAGGTTTAGATACTACATGATAGGTTTAGATACTACATGATAGGTTTAGATACTACATGATATGTTTAGATACTACTTGATAGGTTTAGATACTACATGAAAGGTTTAGATACTACATGATAGGTTTAGATACTACTTGATAGGTTTAGCTACTACTTGATAGGTTTAGATACTACATGATAGGTTTAGATACTACATGATAGGTTTAGATACTACATGATATGTTTAGATACTACATGACGGGTTTAGATACTAGATGACAGGTTTAGATACTAGATGAGAGGTTTAGATACTACATGACAGGTTAGATACTTGATGATAGGTTTAGATACTAGATGACAGGTTTAGATACTAGATGACAGGTTTAGATACTACATTATATGTTTAGATACTACATGATATGTTTAGATACTACATGACGGGTTTAGATGCTACATGACGGGTTTAGATACTACATGACGGGTTTAGATACTAGATGACAGGTTTAGATACTAGATGAGAGGTTTAGATACTACATGACAGGTTTAGATACTTGATGATAGGTTTAGATACAAGATGACAGGTTTAGATACTACATTATATGTTTAGATACTACATGATAGGTTTAGATACTACATGATATGTTTAGATACTACATGACGGGTTTAGATACTACATGACGGGTTTAGTTACTACATGACGGGTTTAGATACTACATGATAGGTTTAGATACTACATGATAGGTTTAGATACTACATGACGGGTTTAGATACTACATGACGGGTTTAGATACTACATGACAGGTTTAGATACTAGATGAGAGGTTTAGATACTACATGACAGGTTTAGATACTTGATGATAGGTTTAGATACTAGATGACAGGTTTAGATGCTAGATGACAGGTTTAGATACTAGATGAGAGGTTTAGATACTACATGATAGGTTTAGAGACTACATGACGGGTTTAGATGCTACATGACGGGTTTAGATACTACATGACGGGTTTAGATACTAGATGACAGGTTTAGATACTAGATGAGAGGTTTAGATACTACATGACAGGTTTAGATACTAGATGATAGGTTTAGATACTAGATGACAGGTTTAGATACTACATAATAGGTTTAGATACTACTTGATGGGTTTAGATACTAGATGACAGGTTTAGATACTAGATGACAGGTTTAGATACTACATTATATGTTTAGATACTACATGATAGGTTTAGATACTACATGATATGTTTAGATACTACATGACGGGTTTAGATACTACATGACAGGTTTAGTTACTACATGACGGGTTTAGATACTACATGACGGGTTTAGATTCTACATGACGGGTTTAGATACTAGATGACGGGTTTAGATAATAGATGACAGGTTTAGATAGTAGATGACAGGTTTAGATACTAGATGACAGGTTTAGATACTACATTATATGTTTAGATACTACATTATATGTTTAGATACTACATGACAGGTTTAGATACTACATGATAGGTTTAGATACTACATGATAGGTTTAGATACTACATGATAGGTTTAGATACTAGATGACAGGTTTAGATACTACATTATATGTTTAGATACTACATTATATGTTTAGATACTACATGACAGGTTTAGATACTACATGACAGGTTTAGATACTACATGATAGGTTTAGATACTACATGATAGGTTTAGATACTACATGATAGGTTTAGATACTACATGATATGTTTAGATACTACATGATATGTTTAGATACTACATGATAGGTTTAGATACTACATGATAGGTTTAGATACCACATGATAGGTTTAGATACTACACAATATGTTTAGATACTACTTGATAGGTTTAGATACTACATGAAAGGTTTAGATACTACATGATAGGTTTAGATACTACTTGATAGGTTTAGATACTACTTGATAGGTTTAGATACTAGATGACAGGTTTAGATACTACATAATAGGTTTAGATACTACTTGATGGGTTTAGATACTAGATGACAGGTTTAGATACTAGATGACAGGTTTAGATACTACATTATATGTTTAGATACTACATGATAGGTTTAGATACTACATGATATGTTTAGATACTACATGACGGGTTTAGATACTACATGACGGGTTTAGTTACTACATGACGGGTTTAGATACTACATGACGGGTTTAGATACTACATGACGGGTTTAGATACTAGATGACAGGTTTAGATACTAGATGATAGGTTTAGATACTAGATGACAGGTTTAGATACTACATAATAGGTTTAGATACTACTTGATGGGTTTAGATACTAGATGACAGGTTTAGATACTAGATGACAGGTTTAGATACTACATTATATGTTTAGATACTACATGATAGGTTTAGATACTACATGATATGTTTAGATACTACATGACGGGTTTAGATGCTACATGACGGGTTTAGATACTACATGACGGGTTTAGATACTAGATGACAGGTTTAGATACTAGATGAGAGGTTTAGATACTACATGACAGGTTTAGATACTAGATGATAGGTTTAGATACTAGATGACAGGTTTAGATACTACATAATAGGTTTAGATACTACTTGATGGGTTTAGATACTAGATGACAGGTTTAGATACTAGATGACAGGTTTAGATACTACATTATATGTTTAGATACTACATGATAGGTTTAGATACTACATGATATGTTTAGATACTACATGACGGGTTTAGATACTACATGACGGGTTTAGTTACTACATGACGGGTTTAGATACTACATGACGGGTTTAGATTCTACATGACGGGTTTAGATACTAGATGACGGGTTTAGATAATAGATGACAGGTTTAGATACTAGATGACAGGTTTAGATACTAGATGACAGGTTTAGATACTACATTATATGTTTAGATACTACATTATATGTTTAGATACTACATGACAGGTTTAGATACTACATGATAGGTTTAGATACTACATGATAGGTTTAGATACTACATGATAGGTTTAGATACTAGATGACAGGTTTAGATACTACATTATATGTTTAGATACTACATTATATGTTTAGATACTACATGACAGGTTTAGATACTACATGATAGGTTTAGATACTACATGATAGGTTTAGATACTACATGATAGGTTTAGATACTACATGATAGGTTTAGATACTACATGATAGGTTTAGATACTACATGATAGGTTTAGATACTACATGATAGGTTTAGATACTACATGATAGGTTTAGATACTACATGATAGGTTTAGATACTACATGATAGGTTTAGATACTACTTGATAGGTTTAGATACTACATGAAAGGTTTAGATACTACATGATAGGTTTAGATACTACTTGATAGGTTTAGATACTACTTGATAGGTTTAGATACTACATGATAGGTTTAGATACTACATGATAGGTTTAGATACTACATGATATGTTTAGATACTACATGACGGGTTTAGATACTAGATGACAGGTTTAGATACTAGATGAGAGGTTTAGATACTACATGACAGGTTTAGATACTTGATGATAGGTTTAGATACTAGATGACAGGTTTAGATACTAGATGACAGGTTTAGATACTACATTATATGTTTAGATACTACATGATATGTTTAGATACTACATGACGGGTTTAGATGCTACATGACGGGTTTAGATACTACATGACGGGTTTAGATACTAGATGACAGGTTTAGATACTAGATGAGAGGTTTAGATACTACATGACAGGTTTAGATACTTGATGATAGGTTTAGATACTAGATGACAGGTTTAGATACTAGATGACAGGTTTAGATACTAGATGACAGGTTTAGATACTACATTATATGTTTAGATACTACATGATAGGTTTAGATACTACATGATATGTTTAGATACTACATGACGGGTTTAGATACTACATGACGGGTTTAGTTACTACATGACGGGTTTAGTTACTACATGACGGGTTTAGATACTACATGACGGGTTTAGATTCTACATGACGGGTTTAGATACTAGATGACAGGTTTAGATACTAGATGACAGGTTTAGATACTAGATGACAGGTTTAGATACTACATTATATGTTTAGATACTACATTATATGTTTAGATACTACATGACAGGTTTAGATACTACATGACAGGTTTAGATACTACATGATATGTTTAGATACTACATGATAGGTTTAGATACTACATGATAGGTTTAGATACTACATGATAGGTTTAGATACTACATGATATGTTTAGATACTACTTGATAGGTTTAGATACTACATGATAGGTTTATATACTACTTGATAGGTTTAGATACTACTTGATAGGTTTAGATACTACATGATAGGTTTAGATACTACATGATAGGTTTAGATACTACATGATAGGTTTAGATACTACATGACGGGTTTAGATACTAGATGACAGGTTTAGATACTAGATGAGAGGTTTAGATACTACATGACAGGTTTAGATACTTGATGATAGGTTTAGATACTAGATGACAGGTTTAGATACTAGATGACAGGTTTAGATACTACATTATATGTTTAGATACTACATGATATGTTTAGATACTACATGACGGGTTTAGATGCTACATGACGGGTTTAGATACTACATGACGGGTTTAGATACTAGATGACAGGTTTAGATACTAGATGAGAGGTTTAGATACTACATGACAGGTTTAGATACTAGATGATAGGTTTAGATACTACATGATAGGTTTAGATACTAGATGACAGGTTTAGATACTAGATGACGGGTTTAGATACTAGATGACAGGTTTAGATACTAGATGACAGGTTTAGATACTACATGACGGGTTTAGATACTACATGACGGGTTTAGTTACTACATTACGGGTTTAGATACTACATGACGGGTTTAGATTCTACATGACGGGTTTAGATACTAGATGACGGGTTTAGATAATAGATGACAGGTTTAGATACTAGATGACAGGTTTAGATACTAGATGACAGGTTTAGATACTACATTATATGTTTAGATACTACATTATATATTTAGATACTACATGACAGGTTTAGATACTACATGATAGGTTTAGATACTACATGATAGGTTTAGATACTACATGATAGGTTTAGATACTACATGATAGGTTTAGATACTACATGATATGTTTAGATACTACATGATATGTTTAGATACTACATGATAGGTTTAGATACTACATGATAGGTTTAGATACTACATGATAGGTTTAGATACTACATGATATGTTTAGATACTACTTGATAGGTTTAGATACTACATGAAAGGTTTAGATACTACATGATAGGTTTAGATACTACTTGATAGGTTTAGATACTACTTGATAGGTTTAGATACTACATGATAGGTTTAGATACTACATGATAGGTTTAGATACTACATGATAGGTTTAGATACTACATGATAGGTTTAGATACTACATGACGGGTTTAGATACTAGATGACAGGTTTAGATACTAGATGAGAGGTTTAGATACTAGATGACAGGTTTAGATACTAGATGACAGGTTTAGATACTACATTATATGTTTAGATACTACATGATATGTTTAGATACTACATGACGGGTTTAGATACTACATGACGGGTTTAGATACTACATGACGGGTTTAGATACTAGATGATAGGTTTAGATACTAGATGACAGGTTTAGATACTAGATGACAGGTTTAGATACTACATTATATGTTTAGATACTACATGATATGTTTAGATACTACATGACGGGTTTAGATGCTACATGACGGGTTTAGATACTACATGACGGGTTTAGATACTAGATGACAGGTTTAGATACTAGATGAGAGGTTTAGATACTACATGACAGGTTTAGATACTTGATGATAGGTTTAGATACTAGATGACAGGTTTAGATACTAGATGACAGGTTTAGATACTAGATGACAGGTTTAGATACTACATTATATGTTTAGATACTACATGATAGGTTTAGATACTACATGATAGGTTTAGATACCACATGATAGGTTTAGATACTACACAATATGTTTAGATACTACTTGATAGGTTTAGATACTACATGAAAGGTTTAGATACTACATGATAGGTTTAGATACTACTTGATAGGTTTAGATACTACTTGATAGGTTTAGATACTAGATGACAGGTTTAGATACTACATAATAGGTTTAGATACTACTTGATGGGTTTAGATACTAGATGACAGGTTTAGATACTAGATGACAGGTTTAGATACTACATTATATGTTTAGATACTACATGATAGGTTTAGATACTACATGATATGTTTAGATACTACATGACGGGTTTAGATACTACATGACGGGTTTAGTTACTACATGACGGGTTTAGATACTACATGACGGGTTTAGATACTACATGACGGGTTTAGATACTAGATGACAGGTTTAGATACTAGATGATAGGTTTAGATACTAGATGACAGGTTTAGATACTACATAATAGGTTTAGATACTACTTGATGGGTTTAGATACTAGATGACAGGTTTAGATACTAGATGACAGGTTTAGATACTACATTATATGTTTAGATACTACATGATAGGTTTAGATACTACATGATATGTTTAGATACTACATGACGGGTTTAGATGCTACATGACGGGTTTAGATACTACATGACGGGTTTAGATACTAGATGACAGGTTTAGATACTAGATGAGAGGTTTAGATACTACATGACAGGTTTAGATACTAGATGATAGGTTTAGATACTAGATGACAGGTTTAGATACTACATAATAGGTTTAGATACTACTTGATGGGTTTAGATACTAGATGACAGGTTTAGATACTAGATGACAGGTTTAGATACTACATTATATGTTTAGATACTACATGATAGGTTTAGATACTACATGATATGTTTAGATACTACATGACGGGTTTAGATACTACATGACGGGTTTAGTTACTACATGACGGGTTTAGATACTACATGACGGGTTTAGATTCTACATGACGGGTTTAGATACTAGATGACGGGTTTAGATAATAGATGACAGGTTTAGATACTAGATGACAGGTTTAGATACTAGATGACAGGTTTAGATACTACATTATATGTTTAGATACTACATTATATGTTTAGATACTACATGACAGGTTTAGATACTACATGATAGGTTTAGATACTACATGATAGGTTTAGATACTACATGATAGGTTTAGATACTAGATGACAGGTTTAGATACTACATTATATGTTTAGATACTACATTATATGTTTAGATACTACATGACAGGTTTAGATACTACATGATAGGTTTAGATACTACATGATAGGTTTAGATACTACATGATAGGTTTAGATACTACATGATAGGTTTAGATACTACATGATAGGTTTAGATACTACATGATAGGTTTAGATACTACATGATAGGTTTAGATACTACATGATAGGTTTAGATACTACATGATAGGTTTAGATACTACATGATAGGTTTAGATACTACATGATAGGTTTAGATACTACTTGATAGGTTTAGATACTACATGAAAGGTTTAGATACTACATGATAGGTTTAGATACTACTTGATAGGTTTAGATACTACTTGATAGGTTTAGATACTACATGATAGGTTTAGATACTACATGATAGGTTTAGATACTACATGATATGTTTAGATACTACATGACGGGTTTAGATACTAGATGACAGGTTTAGATACTAGATGAGAGGTTTAGATACTACATGACAGGTTTAGATACTTGATGATAGGTTTAGATACTAGATGACAGGTTTAGATACTAGATGACAGGTTTAGATACTACATTATATGTTTAGATACTACATGATATGTTTAGATACTACATGACGGGTTTAGATGCTACATGACGGGTTTAGATACTACATGACGGGTTTAGATACTAGATGACAGGTTTAGATACTAGATGAGAGGTTTAGATACTACATGACAGGTTTAGATACTTGATGATAGGTTTAGATACTAGATGACAGGTTTAGATACTAGATGACAGGTTTAGATACTAGATGACAGGTTTAGATACTACATTATATGTTTAGATACTACATGATAGGTTTAGATACTACATGATATGTTTAGATACTACATGACGGGTTTAGATACTACATGACGGGTTTAGTTACTACATGACGGGTTTAGTTACTACATGACGGGTTTAGATACTACATGACGGGTTTAGATTCTACATGACGGGTTTAGATACTAGATGACAGGTTTAGATACTAGATGACAGGTTTAGATACTAGATGACAGGTTTAGATACTACATTATATGTTTAGATACTACATTATATGTTTAGATACTACATGACAGGTTTAGATACTACATGACAGGTTTAGATACTACATGATATGTTTAGATACTACATGATAGGTTTAGATACTACATGATAGGTTTAGATACTACATGATAGGTTTAGATACTACATGATATGTTTAGATACTACTTGATAGGTTTAGATACTACATGATAGGTTTATATACTACTTGATAGGTTTAGATACTACTTGATAGGTTTAGATACTACATGATAGGTTTAGATACTACATGATAGGTTTAGATACTACATGATAGGTTTAGATACTACATGACGGGTTTAGATACTAGATGACAGGTTTAGATACTAGATGAGAGGTTTAGATACTACATGACAGGTTTAGATACTTGATGATAGGTTTAGATACTAGATGACAGGTTTAGATACTAGATGACAGGTTTAGATACTACATTATATGTTTAGATACTACATGATATGTTTAGATACTACATGACGGGTTTAGATGCTACATGACGGGTTTAGATACTACATGACGGGTTTAGATACTAGATGACAGGTTTAGATACTAGATGAGAGGTTTAGATACTACATGACAGGTTTAGATACTAGATGATAGGTTTAGATACTACATGATAGGTTTAGATACTAGATGACAGGTTTAGATACTAGATGACGGGTTTAGATACTAGATGACAGGTTTAGATACTAGATGACAGGTTTAGATACTACATGACGGGTTTAGATACTACATGACGGGTTTAGTTACTACATTACGGGTTTAGATACTACATGACGGGTTTAGATTCTACATGACGGGTTTAGATACTAGATGACGGGTTTAGATAATAGATGACAGGTTTAGATACTAGATGACAGGTTTAGATACTAGATGACAGGTTTAGATACTACATTATATGTTTAGATACTACATTATATATTTAGATACTACATGACAGGTTTAGATACTACATGATAGGTTTAGATACTACATGATAGGTTTAGATACTACATGATAGGTTTAGATACTACATGATAGGTTTAGATACTACATGATATGTTTAGATACTACATGATATGTTTAGATACTACATGATAGGTTTAGATACTACATGATAGGTTTAGATACTACATGATAGGTTTAGATACTACATGATATGTTTAGATACTACTTGATAGGTTTAGATACTACATGAAAGGTTTAGATACTACATGATAGGTTTAGATACTACTTGATAGGTTTAGATACTACTTGATAGGTTTAGATACTACATGATAGGTTTAGATACTACATGATAGGTTTAGATACTACATGATAGGTTTAGATACTACATGATAGGTTTAGATACTACATGACGGGTTTAGATACTAGATGACAGGTTTAGATACTAGATGAGAGGTTTAGATACTAGATGACAGGTTTAGATACTAGATGACAGGTTTAGATACTACATTATATGTTTAGATACTACATGATATGTTTAGATACTACATGACGGGTTTAGATACTACATGACGGGTTTAGATACTACATGACGGGTTTAGATACTAGATGATAGGTTTAGATACTAGATGACAGGTTTAGATACTAGATGACAGGTTTAGATACTACATTATATGTTTAGATACTACATGATATGTTTAGATACTACATGACGGGTTTAGATGCTACATGACGGGTTTAGATACTACATGACGGGTTTAGATACTAGATGACAGGTTTAGATACTAGATGAGAGGTTTAGATACTACATGACAGGTTTAGATACTTGATGATAGGTTTAGATACTAGATGACAGGTTTAGATACTAGATGACAGGTTTAGATACTAGATGACAGGTTTAGATACTACATTATATGTTTAGATACTACATTATATGTTTAGATACTACATGATATGTTTAGATACTACATGACGGGTTTAGATGCTACATGACGGGTTTAGATACTACATGACGGGTTTAGATACTAGATGACAGGTTTAGATACTAGATGAGAGGTTTAGATACTACATGACAGGTTTAGATACTAGATGATAGGTTTAGATACTACATGATAGGTTTAGATACTACTTGATGGGTTTAGATACTAGATGACAGGTTTAGATACTAGATGACAGGTTTAGATACTACATTATATGTTTAGATACTACATGATAGGTTTAGATACTACATGATATGTTTAGATACTACATGACGGGTTTAGATACTACATGACGGGTTTAGTTACTACATGACGGGTTTAGATACTACATGACGGGTTTAGATTCTACATGACGGGTTTAGATACTAGATGACGGGTTTAGATAATAGATGACAGGTTTAGATACTAGATGACAGGTTTAGATACTAGATGACAGGTTTAGATACTACATTATATGTTTAGATACTACATTATATATTTAGATACTACATGACAGGTTTAGATACTACATGATAGGTTTAGATACTACATGATAGGTTTAGATACTACATGATAGGTTTAGATACTACATGATAGGTTTAGATACTACATGATATGTTTAGATACTACATGATATGTTTAGATACTACATGATAGGTTTAGATACTACATGATAGGTTTAGATACTACATGATAGGTTTAGATACTACATGATATGTTTAGATACTACTTGATAGGTTTAGATACTACATGAAAGGTTTAGATACTGCATGATAGGTTTAGATACTACTTGATAGGTTTAGATACTACTTGATAGGTTTAGATACTACATGATAGGTTTAGATACTGCATGATAGGTTTAGATACTACATGATAGGTTTAGATACTACATGACGGGTTTAGATACTAGATGACAGGTTTAGAAACTAGATGAGAGGTTTAGATACTAGATGACAGGTTTAGATACTACATTATATGTTTAGATACTACATGATATGTTTAGATACTACATGACGGGTTTAGATTCTACATGACGGGTTTAGATACTAGATGACGGGTTTAGATAATAGATGACAGGTTTAGATACTAGATGACAGGTTTAGATACTAGATGACAGGTTTAGATACTACATTATATGTTTAGATACTACATTATATATTTAGATACTACATGACAGGTTTAGATACTACATGATAGGTTTAGATACTACATGATAGGTTTAGATACTACATGATAGGTTTAGATACTACATGATAGGTTTAGATACTACATGATATGTTTAGATACTACATGATATGTTTAGATACTACATGATAGGTTTAGATACTACATGATAGGTTTAGATACTACATGATAGGTTTAGATACTACATGATATGTTTAGATACTACTTGATAGGTTTAGATACTACATGAAAGGTTTAGATACTACATGATAGGTTTAGATACTACTTGATAGGTTTAGATACTACTTGATAGGTTTAGATACTACATGATAGGTTTAGATACTACATGATAGGTTTAGATACTACATGATAGGTTTAGATACTACATGATAGGTTTAGATACTACATGACGGGTTTAGATACTAGATGACAGGTTTAGATACTAGATGAGAGGTTTAGATACTAGATGACAGGTTTAGATACTACATTATATGTTTAGATACTACATGATATGTTTAGATACTACATGACGGGTTTAGATACTACATGACGGGTTTAGATACTACATGACGGGTTTAGATACTAGATGATAGGTTTAGATACTAGATGACAGGTTTAGATACTAGATGACAGGTTTAGATACTACATTATATGTTTAGATACTACATGATATGTTTAGATACTACATGACGGGTTTAGATGCTACATGACGGGTTTAGATACTACATGACGGGTTTAGATACTAGATGACAGGTTTAGATACTAGATGAGAGGTTTAGATACTACATGACAGGTTTAGATACTTGATGATAGGTTTAGATACTAGATGACAGGTTTAGATACTAGATGACAGGTTTAGATACTAGATGACAGGTTTAGATACTACATTATATGTTTAGATACTACATTATATGTTTAGATACTACATGATATGTTTAGATACTACATGACGGGTTTAGATGCTACATGACGGGTTTAGATACTACATGACGGGTTTAGATACTAGATGACAGGTTTAGATACTAGATGAGAGGTTTAGATACTACATGACAGGTTTAGATACTAGATGATAGGTTTAGATACTACATGATAGGTTTAGATACTACTTGATGGGTTTAGATACTAGATGACAGGTTTAGATACTAGATGACAGGTTTAGATACTACATTATATGTTTAGATACTACATGATAGGTTTAGATACTACATGATATGTTTAGATACTACATGACGGGTTTAGATACTACATGACGGGTTTAGTTACTACATGACGGGTTTAGATACTACATGACGGGTTTAGATTCTACATGACGGGTTTAGATACTAGATGACGGGTTTAGATAATAGATGACAGGTTTAGATACTAGATGACAGGTTTAGATACTAGATGACAGGTTTAGATACTACATTATATGTTTAGATACTACATTATATATTTAGATACTACATGACAGGTTTTGATACTACATGATAGGTTTAGATACTACATGATAGGTTTAGATACTACATGATAGGTTTAGATACTACATGATAGGTTTAGATACTACATGATATGTTTAGATACTACATGATATGTTTAGATACTACATGATAGGTTTAGATACTACATGATAGGTTTAGATACTACATGATAGGTTTAGATACTACATGATATGTTTAGATACTACTTGATAGGTTTAGATACTACATGAAAGGTTTAGATACTGCATGATAGGTTTAGATACTACTTGATAGGTTTAGATACTACTTGATAGGTTTAGATACTACATGATAGGTTTAGATACTGCATGATAGGTTTAGATACTACATGATAGGTTTAGATACTACATGACGGGTTTAGATACTAGATGACAGGTTTAGATACTAGATGAGAGGTTTAGATACTAGATGACAGGTTTAGATACTAGATGACAGGTTTAGATACTACATTATATGTTTAGATACTACATGATATGTTTAGATACTACATGACGGGTTTAGATACTACATGACGGGTTTAGATACTACATGACGGGTTTAGATACTAGATGACGGGTTTAGATACTAGATGAGAGGTTTAGATACTACATGACAGGTTTAGATACTAGATGATAGGTTTAGATACTAGATGACAGGTTTAGATACTAGATGACAGGTTTAGATACTACATTATATGTTTAGATACTGCATGATATGTTTAGATACTACATGACGGGTTTAGATACTACATGACGGGTTTAGATAATAGATGACAGGTTTAGATACTAGATGACAGGTTTAGATACTAGATGACAGGTTTAGATACTACATTATATGTTTAGATACTACATTATATATTTAGATACTACATGACAGGTTTAGATACTACATGATAGGTTTAGATACTACATGATAGGTTTAGATACTACATGATAGGTTTAGATACTACATGATAGGTTTAGATACTACATGATATGTTTAGATACTACATGATATGTTTAGATACTACATGATAGGTTTAGATACTACATGATAGGTTTAGATACTACATGATAGGTTTAGATACTACATGATATGTTTAGATACTACTTGATAGGTTTAGATACTACATGAAAGGTTTAGATACTACATGATAGGTTTAGATACTACTTGATAGGTTTAGATACTACTTGATAGGTTTAGATACTACATGATAGGTTTAGATACTACATGATAGGTTTAGATACTACATGATAGGTTTAGATACTACATGATAGGTTTAGATACTACATGACGGGTTTAGATACTAGATGACAGGTTTAGATACTAGATGAGAGGTTTAGATACTAGATGACAGGTTTAGATACTAGATGACAGGTTTAGATACTACATTATATGTTTAGATACTACATGATATGTTTAGATACTACATGACGGGTTTAGATACTACATGACGGGTTTAGATACTACATGACGGGTTTAGATACTAGATGACGGGTTTAGATACTAGATGAGAGGTTTAGATACTACATGACAGGTTTAGATACTAGATGATAGGTTTAGATACTAGATGACAGGTTTAGATACTAGATGACAGGTTTAGATACTACATTATATGTTTAGATACTACATGATATGTTTAGATACTACATGACGGGTTTAGATGCTACATGACGGGTTTAGATACTACATGACGGGTTTAGATACTAGATGACAGGTTTAGATACTAGATGAGAGGTTTAGATACTACATGACAGGTTTAGATACTTGATGATAGGTTTAGATACTAGATGACAGGTTTAGATACTAGATGACAGGTTTAGATACTAGATGACAGGTTTAGATACTACATTATATGTTTAGATACTACATTATATGTTTAGATACTACATGATATGTTTAGATACTACATGACGGGTTTAGATGCTACATGACGGGTTTAGATACTACATGACGGGTTTAGATACTAGATGACAGGTTTAGATACTAGATGAGAGGTTTAGATACTACATGACAGGTTTAGATACTATATGATAGGTTTAGATACTACATGATAGGTTTAGATACTACTTGATGGGTTTAGATACTAGATGACAGGTTTAGATACTAGATGACAGGTTTAGATACTACATTATATGTTTAGATACTACATGATAGGTTTAGATACTACATGATATGTTTAGATACTACATGACGGGTTTAGATACTACATGACGGGTTTAGTTACTACATGACGGGTTTAGATACTACATGACGGGTTTAGATTCTACATGACGGGTTTAGATACTAGATGACGGGTTTAGATAATAGATGACAGGTTTAGATACTAGATGACAGGTTTAGATACTAGATGACAGGTTTAGATACTACATTATATGTTTAGATACTACATTATATATTTAGATACTACATGACAGGTTTAGATACTACATGATAGGTTTAGATACTACATGATAGGTTTAGATACTACATGATAGGTTTAGATACTACATGATAGGTTTAGATACTACATGATATGTTTAGATACTACATGATATGTTTAGATACTACATGATAGGTTTAGATACTACATGATAGGTTTAGATACTACATGATAGGTTTAGATACTACATGATATGTTTAGATACTACTTGATAGGTTTAGATACTACATGAAAGGTTTAGATACTGCATGATAGGTTTAGATACTACTTGATAGGTTTAGATACTACTTGATAGGTTTAGATACTACATGATAGGTTTAGATACTGCATGATAGGTTTAGATACTACATGATAGGTTTAGATACTACATGACGGGTTTAGATACTAGATGACAGGTTTAGATACTAGATGAGAGGTTTAGATACTAGATGACAGGTTTAGATACTAGATGACAGGTTTAGATACTACATTATATGTTTAGATACTACATGATATGTTTAGATACTACATGACGGGTTTAGATACTACATGACGGGTTTAGATACTACATGACGGGTTTAGATACTAGATGACGGGTTTAGATACTAGATGAGAGGTTTAGATACTACATGACAGGTTTAGATACTAGATGATAGGTTTAGGCAACTAGATGACAGGTTTAGATACTAGATGACAGGTTTAGATACTACATTATATGTTTAGATACTGCATGATATGTTTAGATACTACATGACGGGTTTAGATACTACATGACGGGTTTAGATACTACATGACGGGTTTAGATACTAGATGACAGGTTTAGATACTAGATGAGAGGTTTAGATACTAGATGACAGGTTTAGATACTAGATGACACGTTTAGATACTACATTATATGTTTAGATACTACATGATATGTTTAGATACTACATGACGGGTTTAGATACTACATGACGGGTTTAGATACTACATGACGGGTTTAGATACTAGATGACAGGTTTAGATACTAGATGAGAGGTTTAGATACTAGATGACAGGTTTAGATACTAGATGACAGGTTTAGATCCTACATTATATGTTTAGATACTACGTGATAGGTTTAGATACTACATGATATGTTTAGATACTACATGACGGGTTTAGATAATACATGACGGGTTTAGTTACTACATGACGGGTTTAGATACTACATGACGGGTTTAGATACTACATGACGGGTTTAGATACTAGATGACGGGTTTAGATAATAGATGACAGGTTTAGATACTAGATGACAGGTTTAGATACTAGATGACAGGTTTAGATACTGCATTATATGTTTAGATTCTACATTATATGTTTAGATACTACATGACAGGTTTAGATACTACATGATAGGTTTAGATACTACATGATAGGTTTAGATACTACATGATAGGTTTAGATACCACATGATAGGTTTAGATACTACATGATATGGTTAGATACTACATGATATGTTTAGATACTACATGATAGGTTTAGATACTACATGATAGGTTTAGATACTACATGATAGGTTTAGATACTACATGATATGTTTAGATACTACTTGATAGGTTTAGATACTACATGATAGGTTTAGATACTACATGATAGGTTTAGATAGGTTTAGATACTACATGATAGGTTTAGATACTACTTGATAGGTTTAGATACTACATGATAAGTTTAGATACTACATGATAGGTTTAGACACTACATGATAGGTTTAGATACTACATAACGGGTTTAGAAACTAGATGACAGGTTTAGATACTAGATGAGAGGTTTAGATACTACAAGATATGTTTAGATACTACATGATATGTTTAGATACTACATGACGGGTTTAGATACTACATGATAGGTTTAGATACTACATGATAGGTTTAGATACTACATGATAGGTTTAGATACTACATGATAGGTTTAGATACTACATGATATGTTTAGATACTACATGACGGGTTTAGATACTACATGATTGGTTAGGTTACTACATGACGGGTTTAGATACTACATGACGGGTTTAGATACTACATGACGGGTTTAGATACTAGATGACAGGTTTAGATACTAGATGACAGGTTTAGATACTAGATGACAGGTTTGGATACTAGATGACAGGTTTAGATACTTCATTATATGTTTAGATACTACATTATATGTTTAGATACTACATGACAGGTTTAGATACTACATGATAGGTTTAGATACTACATGATAGGTTTAGATACTACATGATAGGTTTAGATACTACATGATATGTTTAGATACAACATGATATGTTTAGATACTACATGATAGATTTAGATACAACATGATAGGTTTAGATACTACATGATAGGTTTAGATACTACATGATATGTTTTGATACCACATGATAGGTTTAGATACTACATGATAGGTTTAGATACTACATGACAGGTTTAGATACTACTTGATAGGTTTAGATACTACATGATAGGTTTAGATACTACATGAAAGGTTTAGATACTACATGACAGGTTTAGATACTACATGATAGGTTTAGATACTACATGATAGGTTTAGATACTACATGATAGGTTTAGATACTAGATGACAGGTATAGATACTAGATGACAGGTTTAGATACTAGATGAGAGGTTTAGATACTACATGACAGGTTTAGATACTAGATGATAGGTTTAGATACTAGATGACAGGTTTAGATACTAGATGACAGGTTTAGATACTACATTATATGTTTATATACTACATGATATGTTTAGATACCACATGACGGGTTTAGATACTACATGATGGGTTTAGTTACTACATGACGGGTTTAGATACTACATGACGGGTTTAGATACTACATGACGGGTTTAGATACTAGATGACGGGTTTAGATACTAGATGACAGGTTTAGATACTAGATGACAGGTTTGGATACTAGATGACAGGTTTAGATACTACATTATATGTTTAGATACTACATTATATGTTTAGATACTACATGACAGGTTTAGATACTACATGATAGGTTTAGATACTACATGATAGGTTTAGATACTACATGATAGGTTTAGATACTACATGATATGTTTAGATACAACATGATATGTTTAGATACTACATGATAGATTTAGATACAACATGATAGGTTTAGATACTTCATGATAGGTTTAGATACTACATGATATGTTTTGATACCACATGATAGGTTTAGATACTACATGATAGGTTTAGATACTACATGACAGGTTTAGATACTACTTGATAGGTTTAGATACTACATGATAGGTTTAGATACTACATGAAAGGTTTAGATACTACATGACAGGTTTAGATACTACATGATAGGTTTAGATACTACATGATAGGTTTAGATACTACATGATAGGTTTAGATACTAGATGACAGGTATAGATACTAGATGACAGGTTTAGATACTAGATGAGAGGTTTAGATACTAGATGAGAGGTTTAGATACTAGATGACAGGTTTAGATACTAGATGACAGGTTTAGATACTACATTATATGTTTAGATACTACATGATATGTTTAGATACTACATGACGGGTTTAGATACTACATGACGGGTTTAGATACTACATGACGGGTTTAGATACTAGATGACAGGTTTAGATACTAGATGAGAGGTTTAGATACTAGATGACAGGTTTAGATCCTACATTATATGTCTAGATACTACGTGATAGGTTTAGATACTACATGATATGTTTAGATACTACATGACGGGTTTAGATCATACATGACGGGTTTAGTTACTACATGACGGGTTTAGATACTACATGACGGGTTTAGATACTACATGACGGGTTTAGATACTAGATGACGGGTTTAGATAATAGATGACAGGTTTAGATACTAGATGACAGGTTTAGATACTAGATGACAGGTTTAGATACTGCATTATATGTTTAGATTCTACATTATATGTTTAGATACTACATGACAGGTTTAGATACTACATGATAGGTTTAGATACTACATGATAGGTTTAGATACTACATGATAGGTTTAGATACCACATGATAGGTTTAGATACTACATGATATGGTTAGATACTACATGATATGTTTAGATACTACATGATAGGTTTAGATACTACATGATAGGTTTAGATACTACATGATAGGTTTAGATACTACATGATATGTTTAGATACTACTTGATAGGTTTAGATACTACATGATAGGTTTAGATACTACATGATAGGTTTAGATAGGTTTAGATACTACATGATAGGTTTAGATACTACTTGATAGGTTTAGATACTACATGATAAGTTTAGATACTACATGATAGGTTTAGACACTACATGATAGGTTTAGATACTACATAACGGGTTTAGAAACTAGATGACAGGTTTAGATACTAGATGAGAGGTTTAGATACTACATGATATGTTTAGATACTACATGATATGTTTAGATACTACATGACGGGTTTAGATACTACATGATAGGTTTAGATACTACATGATAGGTTTAGATACTACATGATAGGTTTAGATACTACATGATAGGTTTAGATACTACATGATATGTTTAGATACTACATGACGGGTTTAGATACTACATGATGGGTTAGGTTACTACATGACGGGTTTAGATACTACATGACGGGTTTAGATACTACATGACGGGTTTAGATACTAGATGACGGGTTTAGATACTAGATGACAGGTTTAGATACTAGATGACAGGTTTGGATACTAGATGACAGGTTTAGATACTACATTATATGTTTAGATACTACATTATATGTTTAGATACTACATGACAGGTTTAGATACTACATGATAGGTTTAGATACTACATGATAGGTTTAGATACTACATGATAGGTTTAGATACTACATGATATGTTTAGATACAACATGATATGTTTAGATACTACATGATAGATTTAGATACAACATGATAGGTTTAGATACTACATGATAGGTTTAGATACTACATGATAGGTTTAGATACTAGATGACAGGTATAGATACTAGATGACAGGTTTAGATACTAGATGAGAGGTTTAGATACTACATGACAGGTTTAGATACTAGATGATAGGTTTAGATACTAGATGACAGGTTTAGATACTAGATGACAGGTTTAGATACTACATTATATGTTTATATACTACATGATATGTTTAGATACCACATGACGGGTTTAGATACTACATGATGGGTTTAGTTACTACATGACGGGTTTAGATACTACATGACGGGTTTAGATACTACATGACGGGTTTAGATACTAGATGACGGGTTTAGATACTAGATGACAGGTTTAGATACTAGATGACAGGTTTGGATACTAGATGACAGGTTTAGATACTACATTATATGTTTAGATACTACATTATATGTTTAGATACTACATGACAGGTTTAGATACTACATGATAGGTTTAGATACTACATGATAGGTTTAGATACTACATGATAGGTTTAGATACTACATGATATGTTTAGATACAACATGATATGTTTAGATACTACATGATAGATTTAGATACAACATGATAGGTTTAGATACTTCATGATAGGTTTAGATACTACATGATATGTTTTGATACCACATGATAGGTTTAGATACTACATGATAGGTTTAGATACTACATGACAGGTTTAGATACTACTTGATAGGTTTAGATACTACATGATAGGTTTAGATACTACATGAAAGGTTTAGATACTACATGACAGGTTTAGATACTACATGATAGGTTTAGATACTACATGATAGGTTTAGATACTACATGATAGGTTTAGATACTAGATGACAGGTATAGATACTAGATGACAGGTTTAGATACTAGATGAGAGGTTTAGATACTAGATGAGAGGTTTAGATACTAGATGACAGGTTTAGATACTAGATGACAGGTTTAGATACTACATTATATGTTTAGATACTACATGATATGTTTAGATACTACATGACGGGTTTAGATACTACATGACGGGTTTAGATACTACATGACGGGTTTAGATACTAGATGACAGGTTTAGATACTAGATGAGAGGTTTAGATACTAGATGACAGGTTTAGATCCTACATTATATGTTTAGATACTACGTGATAGGTTTAGATACTACATGATATGTTTAGATACTACATGACGGGTTTAGATAATACATGACGGGTTTAGTTACTACATGACGGGTTTAGATACTACATGACGGGTTTAGATACTACATGACGGGTTTAGATACTAGATGACGGGTTTAGATAATAGATGACAGGTTTAGATACTAGATGACAGGTTTAGATACTAGATGACAGGTTTAGATACTGCATTATATGTTTAGATTCTACATTATATGTTTAGATACTACATGACAGGTTTAGATACTACATGATAGGTTTAGATACTACATGATAGGTTTAGATACTACATGATAGGTTTAGATACCACATGATAGGTTTAGATACTACATGATATGGTTAGATACTACATGATATGTTTAGATACTACATGATAGGTTTAGATACTACATGATAGGTTTAGATACTACATGATAGGTTTAGATACTACATGATATGTTTAGATACTACTTGATAGGTTTAGATACTACATGATAGGTTTAGATACTACATGATAGGTTTAGATAGGTTTAGATACTACATGATAGGTTTAGATACTACTTGATAGGTTTAGATACTACATGATAAGTTTAGATACTACATGATAGGTTTAGACACTACATGATAGGTTTAGATACTACATAACGGGTTTAGAAACTAGATGACAGGTTTAGATACTAAATGAGAGGTTTAGATACTACATGATATGTTTAGATACTACATGATATGTTTAGATACTACATGACGGGTTTAGATACTACATGATAGGTTTAGATACTACATGATAGGTTTAGATACTACATGATAGGTTTAGATACTACATTATAGGTTTAGATACTACATGATATGTTTAGATACTACATGACGGGTTTAGATACTACATGATGGGTTAGGTTACTACATGACGGGTTTAGATACTACATGACGGGTTTAGATACTACATGACGGGTTTAGATACTAGATGACGGGTTTAGATACTAGATGACAGGTTTAGATACTAGATGACAGGTTTGGATACTAGATGACAGGTTTAGATACTACATTATATGTTTAGATACTACATTATATGTTTAGATACTACATGACAGGTTTAGATACTACATGATAGGTTTAGATACTACATGATAGGTTTAGATACTACATGATAGGTTTAGATACTACATGATATGTTTAGATACAACATGATATGTTTAGATACTACATGATAGATTTAGATACAACATGATAGGTTTAGATACTACATGATAGGTTTAGATACTACATGATATGTTTTGATACCACATGATAGGTTTAGATACTACATGATAGGTTTAGATACTACATGACAGGTTTAGATACTACTTGATAGGTTTAGATACTACATGATAGGTTTAGATACTACATGAAAGGTTTAGATACTACATGACAGGTTTAGATACTACATGATAGGTTTAGATACTACATGATAGGTTTAGATACTACATGATAGGTTTAGATACTAGATGACAGGTATAGATACTAGATGACAGGTTTAGATACTAGATGAGAGGTTTAGATACTACATGACAGGTTTAGATACTAGATGATAGGTTTAGATACTAGATGACAGGTTTAGATACTAGATGACAGGTTTAGATACTACATTATATGTTTATATACTACATGATATGTTTAGATACCACATGACGGGTTTAGATACTACATGATGGGTTTAGTTACTACATGACGGGTTTAGATACTACATGACGGGTTTAGATACTACATGACGGGTTTAGATACTAGATGACGGGTTTAGATACTAGATGACAGGTTTAGATACTAGATGACAGGTTTGGATACTAGATGACAGGTTTAGATACTACATTATATGTTTAGATACTACATTATATGTTTAGATACTACATGACAGGTTTAGATACTACATGATAGGTTTAGATACTACATGATAGGTTTAGATACTACATGATAGGTTTAGATACTACATGATATGTTTAGATACAACATGATATGTTTAGATACTACATGATAGATTTAGATACAACATGATAGGTTTAGATACTTCATGATAGGTTTAGATACTACATGATATGTTTTGATACCACATGATAGGTTTAGATACTACATGATAGGTTTAGATACTACATGACAGGTTTAGATACTACTTGATAGGTTTAGATACTACATGATAGGTTTAGATACTACATGAAAGGTTTAGATACTACATGACAGGTTTAGATACTACATGATAGGTTTAGATACTACATGATAGGTTTAGATACTACATGATAGGTTTAGATACTAGATGACAGGTATAGATACTAGATGACAGGTTTAGATACTAGATGAGAGGTTTAGATACTAGATGAGAGGTTTAGATACTAGATGACAGGTTTAGATACTAGATGACAGGTTTAGATACTACATTATATGTTTAGATACTACATGATATGTTTAGATACTACATGACGGGTTTAGATACTACATGACGGGTTTAGATACTACATGACGGGTTTAGATACTAGATGACAGGTTTAGATACTAGATGAGAGGTTTAGATACTAGATGACAGGTTTAGATCCTACATTATATGTTTAGATACTACGTGATAGGTTTAGATACTACATGATATGTTTAGATACTACATGACGGGTTTAGATAATACATGACGGGTTTAGTTACTACATGACGGGTTTAGATACTACATGACGGGTTTAGATACTACATGACGGGTTTAGATACTAGATGACGGGTTTAGATAATAGATGACAGGTTTAGATACTAGATGACAGGTTTAGATACTAGATGACAGGTTTAGATACTGCATTATATGTTTAGATTCTACATTATATGTTTAGATACTACATGACAGGTTTAGATACTACATGATAGGTTTAGATACTACATGATAGGTTTAGATACTACATGATAGGTTTAGATACCACATGATAGGTTTAGATACTACATGATATGGTTAGATACTACATGATATGTTTAGATACTACATGATAGGTTTAGATACTACATGATAGGTTTAGATACTACATGATAGGTTTAGATACTACATGATATGTTTAGATACTACTTGATAGGTTTAGATACTACATGATAGGTTTAGATACTACATGATAGGTTTAGATAGGTTTAGATACTACATGATAGGTTTAGATACTACTTGATAGGTTTAGATACTACATGATAAGTTTAGATACTACATGATAGGTTTAGACACTACATGATAGGTTTAGATACTACATAACGGGTTTAGAAACTAGATGACAGGTTTAGATACTAAATGAGAGGTTTAGATACTACATGATATGTTTAGATACTACATGATATGTTTAGATACTACATGACGGGTTTAGATACTACATGATAGGTTTAGATACTACATGATAGGTTTAGATACTACATGATAGGTTTAGATACTACATTATAGGTTTAGATACTACATGATATGTTTAGATACTACATGACGGGTTTAGATACTACATGATGGGTTAGGTTACTACATGACGGGTTTAGATACTACATGACGGGTTTAGATACTACATGACGGGTTTAGATACTAGATGACGGGTTTAGATACTAGATGACAGGTTTAGATACTAGATGACAGGTTTGGATACTAGATGACAGGTTTAGATACTACATTATATGTTTAGATACTACATTATATGTTTAGATACTACATGACAGGTTTAGATACTACATGATAGGTTTAGATACTACATGATAGGTTTAGATACTACATGATAGGTTTAGATACTACATGATATGTTTAGATACAACATGATATGTTTAGATACTACATGATAGATTTAGATACAACATGATAGGTTTAGATACTACATGATAGGTTTAGATACTACATGATATGTTTTGATACCACATGATAGGTTTAGATACTACATGATAGGTTTAGATACTACATGACAGGTTTAGATACTACTTGATAGGTTTAGATACTACATGATAGGTTTAGATACTACATGAAAGGTTTAGATACTACATGACAGGTTTAGATACTACATGATAGGTTTAGATACTACATGATAGGTTTAGATACTACATGATAGGTTTAGATACTAGATGACAGGTATAGATACTAGATGACAGGTTTAGATACTAGATGAGAGGTTTAGATACTACATGACAGGTTTAGATACTAGATGATAGGTTTAGATACTAGATGACAGGTTTAGATACTAGATGACAGGTTTAGATACTACATTATATGTTTATATACTACATGATATGTTTAGATACCACATGACGGGTTTAGATACTACATGATGGGTTTAGTTACTACATGACGGGTTTAGATACTACATGACGGGTTTAGATACTACATGACGGGTTTAGATACTAGATGACGGGTTTAGATACTAGATGACAGGTTTAGATACTAGATGACAGGTTTGGATACTAGATGACAGGTTTAGATACTACATTATATGTTTAGATACTACATTATATGTTTAGATACTACATGACAGGTTTAGATACTACATGATAGGTTTAGATACTACATGATAGGTTTAGATACTACATGATAGGTTTAGATACTACATGATATGTTTAGATACAACATGATATGTTTAGATACTACATGATAGATTTAGATACAACATGATAGGTTTAGATACTTCATGATAGGTTTAGATACTACATGATATGTTTTGATACCACATGATAGGTTTAGATACTACATGATAGGTTTAGATACTACATGACAGGTTTAGATACTACTTGATAGGTTTAGATACTACATGATAGGTTTAGATACTACATGAAAGGTTTAGATACTACATGACAGGTTTAGATACTACATGATAGGTTTAGATACTACATGATAGGTTTAGATACTACATGATAGGTTTAGATACTAGATGACAGGTATAGATACTAGATGACAGGTTTAGATACTAGATGAGAGGTTTAGATACTAGATGAGAGGTTTAGATACTAGATGACAGGTTTAGATACTAGATGACAGGTTTAGATACTACATTATATGTTTAGATACTACATGATATGTTTAGATACTACATGACGGGTTTAGATACTACATGACGGGTTTAGATACTACATGACGGGTTTAGATACTAGATGACAGGTTTAGATACTAGATGAGAGGTTTAGATACTAGATGACAGGTTTAGATACTAGATGACAGGTTTAGATACTACATTATATGTTTAGATACTACATGACAGGTTTAGATACTACATGATAGGTTTAGATACTACATGATAGGTTTAGATACTAAATGATAGGTTTAGATACTACATGATAGGTTTAGATACTACATGATATGTTTAGATACTACATGATAGGTTTAGATACTACATGATAGGTTTAGATACTACTTGATAGGTTTAGATACTACATGATAGGTTTAGATACTACATGATAGGTTTAGATACTACATGACGGGTTTAGATACTACATGACGGGTTTAGATACTAGATGACAGTTTTTGATACTAGATGAGAGGTTTAGATACTAGATGACAGGTTTAGATACTAGATGACCGGTTTAGATACTACATTATATGTTTAGATACTACATGATAGGTTTAGATACTACATGATATGTTTAGATACTACATGACGGGTTTAGATACTACATGACGGGTTTAGTTACTACATGACGGGTTTAGATACTACATGACGGGTTTAGATACTACATGACGGGTTTAGATACTAGATGACGGGTTTAGATACTAGATGACAGGTTTAGATACTAGATGACAGGTTTAGATACTAGATGACAGGTTTAGATACTACATTATATGTTTAGATACTACATTATCTGTTTAGATACTACATGACAGGTTTAGATACTACATGATAGGTTTAGATACTACATGATAGGTTTAGATACTACATGATAGGTTTAGATACTACATGATAGGTTTAGATACTTCATGATAGGTTTAGATACTACATATTAGGTTTAGATACTACATGATAGGTTTAGATAATACATGATAGGTTTAGATACTACATGATAGGTTTAGATACTACATGATAGGTTTAGATACTACATGATAGGTTTAGATACTACATGATAGGTTTAGATACTACATGATAGGTTTAGATACTACATGATATGTTTAGATACTACATGACGGGTTTAGATACTACATGATGGGTTAGGTTACTACATGACGGGTTTAGATACTACATGACGGGTTTAGATACTACATGACGGGTTTAGATACTAGATGACGGGTTTAGATACTAGATGACAGGTTTAGATACTAGATGACAGGTTTGGATACTAGATGACAGGTTTAGATACTACATTATATGTTTAGATACTACATTATATGTTTAGATACTACATGACAGGTTTAGATACTACATGATAGGTTTAGATACTACATGATAGGTTTAGATACTACATGATAGGTTTAGATACTACATGATATGTTTAGATACAACATGATATGTTTAGATACTACATGATAGATTTAGATACAACATGATAGGTTTAGATACTACATGATAGGTTTAGATACTACATGATATGTTTTGATACCACATGATAGGTTTAGATACTACATGATAGGTTTAGATACTACATGACAGGTTTAGATACTACTTGATAGGTTTAGATACTACATGATAGGTTTAGATACTACATGAAAGGTTTAGATACTACATGACAGGTTTAGATACTACATGATAGGTTTAGATACTACATGATAGGTTTAGATACTACATGATAGGTTTAGATACTAGATGACAGGTATAGATACTAGATGACAGGTTTAGATACTAGATGAGAGGTTTAGATACTACATGACAGGTTTAGATACTAGATGATAGGTTTAGATACTAGATGACAGGTTTAGATACTAGATGACAGGTTTAGATACTACATTATATGTTTATATACTACATGATATGTTTAGATACCACATGACGGGTTTAGATACTACATGATGGGTTTAGTTACTACATGACGGGTTTAGATACTACATGACGGGTTTAGATACTACATGACGGGTTTAGATACTAGATGACGGGTTTAGATACTAGATGACAGGTTTAGATACTAGATGACAGGTTTGGATACTAGATGACAGGTTTAGATACTACATTATATGTTTAGATACTACATTATATGTTTAGATACTACATGACAGGTTTAGATACTACATGATAGGTTTAGATACTACATGATAGGTTTAGATACTACATGATAGGTTTAGATACTACATGATATGTTTAGATACAACATGATATGTTTAGATACTACATGATAGATTTAGATACAACATGATAGGTTTAGATACTTCATGATAGGTTTAGATACTACATGATATGTTTTGATACCACATGATAGGTTTAGATACTACATGATAGGTTTAGATACTACATGACAGGTTTAGATACTACTTGATAGGTTTAGATACTACATGATAGGTTTAGATACTACATGAAAGGTTTAGATACTACATGACAGGTTTAGATACTACATGATAGGTTTAGATACTACATGATAGGTTTAGATACTACATGATAGGTTTAGATACTAGATGACAGGTATAGATACTAGATGACAGGTTTAGATACTAGATGAGAGGTTTAGATACTACATGACAGGTTTAGATACTAGATGATAGGTTTAGATACTAGATGACAGGTTTAGATACTAGATGACAGGTTTAGATACTACATTATATGTTTATATACTACATGATATGTTTAGATACCACATGACGGGTTTAGATACTACATGACGGGTTTAGATACTACATGACGGGTTTAGATACTAGATGACAGGTTTAGATACTAGATGAGAGGTTTAGATACTAGATGACAGGTTTAGATACTAGATGACAGGTTTAGATACTACATTATATGTTTAGATACTACATGATATGTTTAGATACTACATGACGGGTTTAGATACTACATGACGGGTTTAGATACTACATGACGGGTTTAGATACTAGATGACAGTTTTAGATACTAGATGAGAGGTTTAGATACTAGATGACAGGTTTAGATACTAGATGACAGGTTTAGATACTACATTATATGTTTAGATACTACATGACAGGTTTAGATACTACATGATAGGTTTAGATACTACATGATAGGTTTAGATACTAAATGATAGGTTTAGATACTACATGATAGGTTTAGATACTACATGATATGTTTAGATACTACATGATAGGTTTAGATACTACATGATAGGTTTAGATACTACTTGATAGGTTTAGATACTACATGATAGGTTTAGATACTACATGATAGGTTTAGATACTACATGACGGGTTTAGATACTACATGACGGGTTTAGATACTAGATGACAGTTTTAGATACTAGATGAGAGGTTTAGATACTAGATGACAGGTTTAGATACTAGATGACCGGTTTAGATACTACATTATATGTTTAGATACTACATGATAGGTTTAGATACTACATGATATGTTTAGATACTACATGACGGGTTTAGATACTACATGACGGGTTTAGTTACTACATGACGGGTTTAGATACTACATGACGGGTTTAGATACTACATGACGGGTTTAGATACTAGATGACGGGTTTAGATACTAGATGACAGGTTTAGATACTAGATGACAGGTTTAGATACTAGATGACAGGTTTAGATACTACATTATATGTTTAGATACTACATTATCTGTTTAGATACTACATGACAGGTTTAGATACTACATGATAGGTTTAGATACTACATGATAGGTTTAGATACTACATGATAGGTTTAGATACTACATGATAGGTTTAGATACTTCATGATAGGTTTAGATACTACATATTAGGTTTAGATACTACATGATAGGTTTAGATAATACATGATAGGTTTAGATACTACATGATAGGTTTAGATACTACATGATAGGTTTAGATACTACATGATAGGTTTAGATACTACATGATAGGTTTAGATACTACATGATATGTTTAGATACTACATGACGGGTTTAGATACTACATGACGGGTTTAGTTACTACATGACGGGTTTAGATACTACATGACGGGTTTAGTTACTACATGACGGGTTTAGATACTACATGACGGGTTTAGATACTACATGACGGGTTTAGATACTAGATGACGGGTTTAGATACTAGATGACAGGTTTAGATACTAGATGACAGGTTTAGATACTACATTATATGTTTAGATACTACATGATTGGTTTAGATACTACATGATATGTTTAGATACTACATGACGGGTTTAGATACTACATGACGGGTTTAGTTACTACATGACGGGTTTAGATACTACATGACGGGTTTAGATTCTACATGACGGGTTTAGATACTAGATGACGGGTTTAGATAATAGATGACAGGTTTAGATACTAGATGACAGGTTTAGATACTAGATGACAGGTTTAGATACTACATTATATGTTTAGATACTACATTATATGTTTAGATACTACATGACAGGTTTAGATACTACATGATAGGTTTAGATACTACATGATAGGTTTAGATACTACATGATAGGTTTAGATACTACATGATAGGTTTATATACTACATGATATGTTTAGATACTACATGATATGTTTAGATACTACATGATAGGTTTAGATACTACATGATAGGTTTAGATACTACATGATAGGTTTAGATACTACATGATATGTTTAGATACTACTTGATAGGTTTAGATACTACATGAAAGGTTTAGATACTACATGATAGGTTTAGATACTACTTGATAGGTTTAGATACTACTTGATAGGTTTAGATACTACATGATAGGTTTAGATACTACATGATAGGTTTAGATACTACATGATAGGTTTAGATACTACATGACGGGTTTAGATACTAGATGACAGGTTTAGATACTAGATGAGAGGTTTAGATACTACATGACAGGTTTAGATACTTGATGATAGGTTTAGATACTAGATGACAGGTTTAGATACTAGATGACAGGTTTAGATACTACATTATATGTTTAGATACTACATGATATGTTTAAATACTACATGACGGGTTTAGAAACTACATGACGGGTTTAGATACTACATGACGGGTTTAGATACTAGATGACAGGTTTAGATACTAGATGAGAGGTTTAGATACTACATGACAGGTTTAGATACTAGATGATAGGTTTAGATACTAGATGACAGGTTTCGATACTAGATGACAGGTTTAGATACTACATTATATGTTTAGATACTGCATGATATGTTTAGATACTACATGACGGGTTTAGATACTAGATGATAGGTTTAGATACTAGATGACAGGTTGAGATACTAGATGACAGGTTTAGATACTACATTATATGTTTATATACTACATGACATGTTTAGATACTACATGACGGGTTTAGATACTAGATTACAGGTTTAGATACTAGATGACAGGTTTAGATACTACATTATATGTTTATATACTACATGACATGTTTAGATACTACATGATGGGTTTAGTTACTGCATGATATGTTTAGATACTACATGACGGGTTTAGATACTAGATGATAGGTTTAGATACTAGATGATAGGTTTAGATACTAGATGACAGGTTTAGATACTAGATGACGGGTTTAGATACTACATGATATGTTTAGATACCACATGACGGGTTTAGATACTACATGATGGGTTTAGTTACTACATGACGGGTTTAGATACTACATGACGGGTTTAGATACTACATGACGGGTTTAGATACTACATGATAGGTTTAGATACTACATGATAGGTTTAGATACTACATGATAGGTTTAGATACTACATGATATGTTTAGATACAACATGATATGTTTAGATACTACATGATAGATTTAGATACAACATGATAGGTTTAGATACTACATGATAGGTTTAGATACTACATGATATGTTTTGATACCACATGATAGGTTTAGATACTACATGATAGGTTTAGATACTACATGACAGGTTTAGATACTACTTGATAGGTTTAGATACTACATGATAGGTTTAGATACTACATGAAAGGTTTAGATACTACATGACAGGTTTAGATACTACATGATAGGTTTAGATACTACATGATAGGTTTAGATACTACATGATAGGTTTAGATACTAGATGACAGGTATAGATACTAGATGACAGGTTTAGATACTAGATGAGAGGTTTAGATACTACATGACAGGTTTAGATACTAGATGATAGGTTTAGATACTAGATGACAGGTTTAGATACTAGATGACAGGTTTAGATACTACATTATATGTTTATATACTACATGATATGTTTAGATACCACATGACGGGTTTAGATACTACATGACGGGTTTAGATACTACATGATAGGTTTAGATACTACATGATATGTTTAGATACTACTTGATAGGTTTAGATACTACATGAAAGGTTTAGATACTACATGATAGGTTTAGATACTACTTGATAGGTTTAGATACTACTTGATAGGTTTAGATACTACATGATAGGTTTAGATACTACATGATAGGTTTAGATACTACATGATAGGTTTAGATACTACATGACGGGTTTAGATACTAGATGACAGGTTTAGATACTAGATGAGAGGTTTAGATACTACATGACAGGTTTAGATACTTGATGATAGGTTTAGATACTAGATGACAGGTTTAGATACTAGATGACAGGTTTAGATACTACATTATATGTTTAGATACTACATGATATGTTTAAATACTACATGACGGGTTTAGAAACTACATGACGGGTTTAGATACTACATGACGGGTTTAGATACTAGATGACAGGTTTAGATACTAGATGAGAGGTTTAGATACTACATGACAGGTTTAGATACTAGATGATAGGTTTAGATACTAGATGACAGGTTTCGATACTAGATGACAGGTTTAGATACTACATTATATGTTTAGATACTGCATGATATGTTTAGATACTACATGACGGGTTTAGATACTAGATGATAGGTTTAGATACTAGATGACAGGTTGAGATACTAGATGACAGGTTTAGATACTACATTATATGTTTATATACTACATGACATGTTTAGATACTACATGACGGGTTTAGATACTAGATTACAGGTTTAGATACTAGATGACAGGTTTAGATACTACATTATATGTTTATATACTACATGACATGTTTAGATACTACATGATGGGTTTAGTTACTGCATGATATGTTTAGATACTACATGACGGGTTTAGATACTAGATGATAGGTTTAGATACTAGATGATAGGTTTAGATACTAGATGACAGGTTTAGATACTAGATGACGGGTTTAGATACTACATGATATGTTTAGATACCACATGACGGGTTTAGATACTACATGATGGGTTTAGTTACTACATGACGGGTTTAGATACTACATGACGGGTTTAGATACTACATGACGGGTTTAGATACTACATGATAGGTTTAGATACTACATGATAGGTTTAGATACTACATGATAGGTTTAGATACTACATGATATGTTTAGATACAACATGATATGTTTAGATACTACATGATAGATTTAGATACAACATGATAGGTTTAGATACTACATGATAGGTTTAGATACTACATGATATGTTTTGATACCACATGATAGGTTTAGATACTACATGATAGGTTTAGATACTACATGACAGGTTTAGATACTACTTGATAGGTTTAGATACTACATGATAGGTTTAGATACTACATGAAAGGTTTAGATACTACATGACAGGTTTAGATACTACATGATAGGTTTAGATACTACATGATAGGTTTAGATACTACATGATAGGTTTAGATACTAGATGACAGGTATAGATACTAGATGACAGGTTTAGATACTAGATGAGAGGTTTAGATACTACATGACAGGTTTAGATACTAGATGATAGGTTTAGATACTAGATGACAGGTTTAGATACTAGATGACAGGTTTAGAAACTACATTATATGTTTATATACTACATGATATGTTTAGATACCACATGACGGGTTTAGATACTACATGACGGGTTTAGATACTACATGACGGGTTTAGATACTAGATGACAGGTTTAGATACTAGATGAGAGGTTTAGATACTAGATGACAGGTTTAGATACTAGATGACAGGTTTAGATACTACATTATATGTTTAGATACTACATGATATGTTTAGATACTACATGACGGGTTTAGATACTACATGACGGGTTTAGATACTACATGACGGGTTTAGATACTAGATGTCAGGTTTAGATACTAGATGAGAGGTTTAGATACTAGATGACAGGTTTAGATACTAGATGACAGGTTTAGATACTACATTATATGTTTAGATACTACATGACTGGTTTAGATACTACATGATAGGTTTAGATACTACATGATAGGTTTAGATACTAAATGATAGGTTTAGATACTACATGATAGGTTTAGATACTACATGATATGTTTAGATACTACATGATAGGTTTAGATACTACATGATAGGTTTAGATACTACTTGATAGGTTTAGATACTACATGATAGGTTTAGATACTACATGATAGGTTTAGACACTACATGACGGGTTTAGATACTACATGACGGGTTTAGATACTAGATGACGGGTTTAGATACTAGATGACAGGTTTAGATACTAGATGACAGGTTTGGATACTAGATGACAGGTTTAGATGCTACATTATATGTTTAGATACTACATTATATGTTTAGATACTACATGACAGGTTTAGATACTACATGATAGGTTTAGATACTACATGATAGGTTTAGATACTACATGATAGGTTTAGATACTATATGATATGTTTAGATACAACATGATATGTTTAGATACTACATGATAGATTTAGATACAACATGATAGGTTTAGATACTACATGATAGGTTTAGATACTACATGATATGTTTTGATACCACATGATAGGTTTAGATACTACATGATAGGTTTAGATACTACATGACAGGTTTAGATACTACTTGATAGGTTTAGATACTACATGATAGGTTTAGATACTACATGAAAGGTTTAGATACTACATGACAGGTTTAGATACTACATGATAGGTTTAGATACTACATGATAGGTTTAGATACTACATGATAGGTTTAGATACTAGATGACAGGTATAGATACTAGATGACAGGTTTAGATACTAGATGAGAGGTTTAGATACTACATGACAGGTTTAGATACTAGATGATAGGTTTAGATACTAGATGACAGGTTTAGATACTAGATGACAGGTTTAGATACTACATTATATGTTTATATACTACATGATATGTTTAGATACCACATGACGGGTTTAGATACTACATGACGGGTTTAGATACTACATGACGGGTTTAGATACTAGATGACAGGTTTAGATACTAGATGAGAGGTTTAGATACTAGATGACAGGTTTAGATACTAGATGACAGGTTTAGATACTACATTATATGTTTAGATACTACATGATATGTTTAGATACTACATGACGGGTTTAGATACTACATGACGGGTTTAGATACTACATGACGGGTTTAGATACTAGATGTCAGGTTTAGATACTAGATGAGAGGTTTAGATACTAGATGACAGGTTTAGATACTAGATGACAGGTTTAGATACTACATTATATGTTTAGATACTACATGACAGGTTTAGATACTACATGATAGGTTTAGATACTACATGATAGGTTTAGATACTAAATGATAGGTTTAGATACTACATGATAGGTTTAGATACTACATGATATGTTTAGATACTACATGATAGGTTTAGATACTACATGATAGGTTTAGATACTACTTGATAGGTTTAGATACTACATGATAGGTTTAGATACTACATGATAGGTTTAGATACTACATGACGGGTTTAGATACTACATGACGGGTTTAGATACTAGATGACAGTTTTAGATACTAGATGAGAGGTTTAGATACTAGATGACAGGTTTAGATACTAGATGACCGGTTTAGATACTACATTATATGTTTAGATACTACATGATAGGTTTAGATACTACATGATATGTTTAGATACTACATGACGTGTTTAGATACTACTTGACGGGTTTAGTTACTACATGACGGGTTTAGATACTACATGACGGGTTTAGATAATACATGACGGGTTTAGATACTAGATGACGGGTTTAGATACTAGATGACAGGTTTAGATACTAGATGACAGGTTTAGATACTAGATGACAGGTTTAGATACTACATTATATGTTTAGATACTACATTATATGTTTAGATACTACATGACAGGTTTAGATACTACATGATAGGTTTAGATACTACATGATAGGTTTAGATACTACATGATAGGTTTAGATACTACATGATAGGTTTAGATACTTCATGATAGGTTTAGATACTACATATTAGGTTTAGATACTACATGATAGGTTTAGATAATACATGATAGGTTTAGATACTACATGATAGGTTTAGATACTACATGATAGGTTTAGATACTACATGATAGGTTTAGATACTACATGATATGTTTAGATACAACATGATATGTTTAGATACTACATGATAGATTTAGATACAACATGATAGGTTTAGATACTACATGATAGGTTTAGATACTACATGATAGGTTTAGATACTACATGACAGGTTTAGATACTACTTGATAGGTTTAGATACTACATGATAGGTTTAGATACTACATGAAAGGTTTAGATACTACATGACAGGTTTAGATACTACATGATAGGTTTAGATACTACATGATAGGTTTAGATACTACATGATAGGTTTAGATACTAGATGACAGGTATAGATACTAGATGACAGGTTTAGATACTAGATGAGAGGTTTAGATACTACATGACAGGTTTAGATACTAGATGATAGGTTTAGATACTAGATGACAGGTTTAGATACTAGATGACAGGTTTAGATACTACATTATATGTTTATATACTACATGATATGTTTAGATACCACATGACGGGTTTAGATACTACATGACGGGTTTAGATACTACATGACGGGTTTAGATACTAGATGACAGGTTTAGATACTAGATGAGAGGTTTAGATACTAGATGACAGGTTTAGATACTAGATGACAGGTTTAGATACTACATTATATGTTTAGATACTACATGATATGTTTAGATACTACATGACGGGTTTAGATACTACATGACGGGTTTAGATACTACATGACGGGTTTAGATACTAGATGACAGGTTTAGATACTAGATGAGAGGTTTAGATACTAGATGACAGGTTTAGATACTAGATGACAGGTTTAGATACTACATTATATGTTTAGATACTACATGACAGGTTTAGATACTACATGATAGGTTTAGATACTACATGATAGGTTTAGATACTAAATGATAGGTTTAGATACTACATGATAGGTTTAGATACTACATGATATGTTTAGATACTACATGATAGGTTTAGATACTACATGATAGGTTTAGATACTACTTGATAGGTTTAGATACTACATGATAGGTTTAGATACTACATGATAGGTTTAGATACTACATGACGGGTTTAGATACTACATGACGGGTTTAGATACTAGATGACAGTTTTAGATACTAGATGAGAGGTTTAGATACTAGATGACAGGTTTAGATACTAGATGACCGGTTTAGATACTACATTATATGTTTAGATACTACATGATAGGTTTAGATACTACAGGGCTCCGGGCAGCCGAGCGGAAATGGAGGAAAACTCGCCTCCCTGCGGACCTGGCATCCTTTCACTCCCTCCTCTCTACATTTTCCTCTTCTGTCTCTGCTGCTAAAGCCACTTTCTACCACTCTAAATTCCAAGCATCTGCCTCTAACCCTAGGAAGCTCTTTGCCACCTTCTCCTCCCTCCTGAATCCTCCTCCCCCTCCCCCCCCCTCCTCCCTCTCTCCAGACGACTTCGTCAACCATTTTGAAAAGAAGGTCGACGACATCCGATCCTCGTTTGCTAAGTCAAACGACACCGCTGGTTCTGCTCACACTGCCCAACCCTGTGCTTTGACCTCTTTCTCCCCTCTCTCTCCAGATGAAATCTCGCGTCTTGTGACGGCCGGCCGCCCAACAACCTGCCCGCTTGACCCTATCCCCTCCTCTCTTCTCCAGACCATTTCCGGAGACCTTCTACCTTACCTCACCTCGCTCATCAACTCATCCCTGACCGCTGGCTACGTCCCTTCCGTCTTCAAGAGAGCGAGAGTTGCACCCCTTCTGAAAAAACCCACACTCGATCCCTCCGATGTCAACAACTACAGACCAGTATCCCTTCTTTCTTTTCTCTCCAAAACTCTTGAACGTGCCGTCCTTGGCCAGCTCTCCTGCTATCTCTCTCAGAATGACCTTCTTGATCCAAATCAGTCAGGTTTCAAGACTAGTCACTCAACTGAGACTGCTCTTCTCTGTATCACGGAGGCGCTCCGCACTGCTAAAGCTAACTCTCTCTCCTCTGCTCTCATCCTTCTAGACCTATCGGCTGCCTTCGATACTGTGAACCATCAGATCCTCCTCTCCACCCTCTCCGAGTTGGGCATCTCCGGCGCGGCCCACGCTTGGATTGCGTCCTACCTGACAGGTCGCTCCTACCAGGTGGCGTGGCGAGAATCTGTCTCCTCACCACGCGCTCTCACCACTGGTGTCCCCCAGGGCTCTGTTCTAGGCCCTCTCCTATTCTCGCTATACACCAAGTCACTTGGCTCTGTCATAACCTCACATGGTCTCTCCTATCATTGCTATGCAGACGACACACAATTAATCTTCTCCTTTCCCCCTTCTGATGACCAGGTGGCGAATCGCATCTCTGCATGTCTGGCAGACATATCAGTGTGGATGACGGATCACCACCTCAAGCTGAACCTCGGCAAGACGGAGCTGCTCTTCCTCCCGGGGAAGGACTGTCCGTTCCATGATCTCGCCATCACGGTTGACAACTCCATTGTGTCCTCCTCCCAGAGCGCTAAGAACCTTGGCGTGATCCTGGACAACACCCTGTCGTTCTCCACCAACATCAAGGCGGTGGCCCGTTCCTGTAGGTTCATGCTCTACAACATCCGCAGAGTACGACCCTGCCTCACACAGGAAGCGGCGCAGGTCCTAATCCAGGCACTTGTCATCTCCCGTCTGGATTACTGCAACTCGCTGTTGGCTGGGCTCCCTGCCTGTGCCATTAAACCCCTACAACTCATCCAGAACGCCGCAGCCCGTCTGGTGTTCAACCTTCCCAAGTTCTCTCACGTCACCCCGCTCCTCCGCTCTCTCCACTGGCTTCCAGTTGAAGCTCGCATCCGCTACAAGACCATGGTGCTTGCCTACGGAGCTGTGAGGGGAACGGCACCTCAGTACCTTCAGGCTCTGATCAGGCCCTACACCCAAACAAGGGCACTGCGTTCATCCACCTCTGGCCTGCTCGCCTCCCTACCACTGAGGAAGTACAGTTCCCGCTCAGCCCAGTCAAAACTGTTCGCTGCTCTGGCACCCCAATGGTGGAACAAACTCCCTCACGACGCCAGGACAGCGGAGTCAATCACCACCTTCCGGAGACACCTGAAACCCCACCTCTTCAAGGAATACCTAGGATAAAGCAATCCTTCTGCCCCCCCCCCCCCCCTTAAAATGATCTAGATGCACTATTGTAAAGTGGCTGTTCCACTGGATGTCATAAGGTGAATGCACCAATTTGTAAGTCGCTCTGGATAAGAGCGTCTGCTAAATGACTTAAATGTAAATGTAAATGTACATGATATGTTTAGATACTACATGACGGGTTTAGATACTACATGACGGGTTTAGTTACTACATGACGGGTTTAGATACTACATGACGGGTTTAGATACTACATGACGGGTTTAGATACTAGATGACGGGTTTAGATACTAGATGACAGGTTTAGATACTAGATGACAGGTTTAGATACTAGATGACAGGTTTAGATACTACATTATATGTTTAGATACTACATTATCTGTTTAGATACTACATGACAGGTTTAGATACTACATGATAGGTTTAGATACTACATGATAGGTTTAGATACTACATGATAGGTTTAGATACTACATGATAGGTTTAGATACTTCATGATAGGTTTAGATACTACATATTAGGTTTAGATACTACATGATAGGTTTAGATAATACATGATAGGTTTAGATACTACATGATAGGTTTAGATACTACATGATAGGTTTAGATACTACATGATAGGTTTAGATACTACATGATAGGTTTAGATACTACATGATATGTTTAGATACTACATGACGGGTTTAGATACTACATGACGGGTTTAGTTACTACATGACGGGTTTAGATACTACATGACGGGTTTAGTTACTACATGACGGGTTTAGATACTACATGACGGGTTTAGATACTACATGACGGGTTTAGATACTAGATGACGGGTTTAGATACTAGATGACAGGTTTAGATACTAGATGACAGGTTTAGATACTACATGATAGGTTTAGATACTACATGATAGGTTTAGATACTACATGATAGGTTTAGATACTACATGATAGGTTTAGATACTTCATGATAGGTTTAGATACTACATATTAGGTTTAGATACTACATGATAGGTTTAGATAATACATGATAGGTTTAGATACTACATGATAGGTTTAGATACTACATGATAGGTTTAGATACTACATGATAGGTTTAGATACTACATGATAGGTTTAGATACTACATGATATGTTTAGATACTACATGACGGGTTTAGATACTACATGACGGGTTTAGTTACTACATGACGGGTTTAGATACTACATGACGGGTTTAGTTACTACATGACGGGTTTAGATACTACATGACGGGTTTAGATACTACATGACGGGTTTAGATACTAGATGACGGGTTTAGATACTAGATGACAGGTTTAGATACTAGATGACAGGTTTAGATACTACATTATATGTTTAGATACTACATGATTGGTTTAGATACTACATGATATGTTTAGATACTACATGACGGGTTTAGATACTACATGACGGGTTTAGTTACTACATGACGGGTTTAGATACTACATGACGGGTTTAGATTCTACATGACGGGTTTAGATACTAGATGACGGGTTTAGATAATAGATGACAGGTTTAGATACTAGATGACAGGTTTAGATACTAGATGACAGGTTTAGATACTACATTATATGTTTAGATACTACATTATATGTTTAGATACTACATGACAGGTTTAGATACTACATGATAGGTTTAGATACTACATGATAGGTTTAGATACTACATGATAGGTTTAGATACTACATGATAGGTTTAGATACTACATGATATGTTTAGATACTACATGATATGTTTAGATACTACATGATAGGTTTAGATACTACATGATAGGTTTAGATACTACATGATAGGTTTAGATACTACATGATATGTTTAGATACTACTTGATAGGTTTAGATACTACATGAAAGGTTTAGATACTACATGATAGGTTTAGATACTACTTGATAGGTTTAGATACTACATGATAGGTTTAGATACTACATGATAGGTTTAGATACTACATGATAGGTTTAGATACTACATGACGGGTTTAGATACTAGATGACAGGTTTAGATACTAGATGAGAGGTTTAGATACTACATGACAGGCTTAGATACTTGATGATAGGTTTAGATACTAGATGACAGGTTTAGATACTAGATGACAGGTTTAGATACTACATTATATGTTTAGATACTACATGATATGTTTAAATACTACATGACGGTTTTAGAAACTACATGACGGGTTTAGATACTACATGACGGGTTTAGATACTAGATGACAGGTTTAGATACTAGATGAGAGGTTTAGATACTACATGACAGGTTTAGATACTAGATGATAGGTTTAGATACTAGATGACAGGTTTCGATACTAGATGACAGGTTTAGATACTACATTATATGTTTAGATACTGCATGATATGTTTAGATACTACAAGACGGGTTTAGATACTAGATGATAGGTTTAGATACTAGATGACAGGTTTAGATACTAGATGACAGGTTTAGATACTACATTATATGTTTATATACTACATGACATGTTTAGATACTACATGACGGGTTTAGATACTAGATGACAGGTTTAGATACTAGATGACAGGTTTCGATACTACATTATATGTTTATATACTACATGACATGTTTAGATACTACATGATGGGTTTAGTTACTGCATGATATGTTTAGATACTACATGACGGGTTTAGATACTAGATGATAGGTTTAGATACTAGATGATAGGTTTAGATACTAGATGACAGGTTTAGATACTAGATGACGGGTTTAGATACTACATGATATGTTTAGATACCACATGACGGGTTTAGATACTACATGATGGGTTTAGTTACTACATGACGGGTTTAGATACTACATGACGGGTTTAGATACTAGATGACGGGTTTAGATACTAGATGACAGGTTTAGATACTAGATGACAGGTTTGGATACTAGATGTGAGGTTTAGATACTACATTATATGTTTAGATACTACATTATATGTTTAGATACTACATGACAGGTTTAGATACTACATGATAGGTTTAGATACTACATGATAGGTTTAGATACTACATGATAGGTTTAGATACTACATGATATGTTTAGATACAACATGATATGTTTAGATACTACATGATAGATTTAGATACAACATGATAGGTTTAGATACTACATGATAGGTTTAGATACTACATGATATGTTTTGATACCACATGATAGGTTTAGATACTACATGATAGGTTTAGATACTACATGACAGGTTTAGATACTACTTGATAGGTTTAGATACTACATGATAGGTTTAGATACTACATGAAAGGTTTAGATACTACATGACAGGTTTAGATACTACATGATAGGTTTAGATACTACATGATAGGTTTAGATACTACATGATAGGTTTAGATACTAGATGACAGGTATAGATACTAGATGACAGGTTTAGATACTAGATGAGAGGTTTAGATACTACATGACAGGTTTAGATACTAGATGATAGGTTTAGATACTACATGATAGGTTTAGATACTACATGATATGTTTAGATACAACATGATATGTTTAGATACTACATGATAGATTTAGATACAACATGATAGGTTTAGATACTACATGATAGGTTTAGATACTACATGATATGTTTTGATACCACATGATAGGTTTAGATACTACATGATAGGTTTAGATACTACATGACAGGTTTAGATACTACTTGATAGGTTTAGATACTACATGATAGGTTTAGATACTAGATGAAAGGTTTAGATACTACATGACAGGTTTAGATACTACATGATAGGTTTAGATACTACATGATAGGTTTAGATACTAGATGACAGGTATAGATACTAGATGACAGGTTTAGATACTAGATGAGAGGTTTAGATACTACATGACAGGTTTAGATACTAGATGATAGGTTTAGATACTAGATGACAGGTTTAGATACTAGATGACAGGTTTAGATACTACATTATATGTTTATATACTACATGATATGTTTAGATACCACATGACGGGTTTAGATACTACATGACGGGTTTAGATACTACATGACGGGTTTAGATACTAGATGACAGGTTTAGATACTAGATGAGAAGTTTAGATACTAGATGACAGGTTTAGATACTAGATGACAGGTTTAGATACTACATTATATGTTTAGATACTACATGATATGTTTAGATACTACATGACGGGTTTAGATACTACATGACGGGTTTAGATACTACATGACGGGTTTAGATACTAGATGTCAGGTTTAGATACTAGATGAGAGGTTTAGATACTAGATGACAGGTTTAGATACTAGATGACAGGTTTAGATACTACATTATATGTTTAGATACTACATGACTGGTTTAGATACTACATGATAGGTTTAGATACTACATGATAGGTTTAGATACTAAATGATAGGTTTAGATACTACATGATAGGTTTAGATACTACATGATATGTTTAGATACTACATGATAGGTTTAGATACTACATGATAGGTTTAGATACTACTTGATAGGTTTAGATACTACATGATAGGTTTAGATACTACATGATAGGTTTAGATACTACATGACGGGTTTAGATACTACATGACGGGTTTAGATACTAGATGACGGGTTTAGATACTAGATGACAGGTTTAGATACTAGATGACAGGTTTGGATACTAGATGACAGGTTTAGATGCTACATTATATGTTTAGATACTACATTATATGTTTAGATACTACATGACAGGTTTAGATACTACATGATAGGTTTAGATACTACATGATAGGTTTAGATACTACATGATAGGTTTAGATACTACATGATATGTTTAGATACAACATGATATGTTTAGATACTACATGATAGATTTAGATACAACATGATAGGTTTAGATACTACATGATAGGTTTAGATACTACATGATATGTTTTGATACCACATGATAGGTTTAGATACTACATGATAGGTTTAGATACTACATGACAGGTTTAGATACTACTTGATAGGTTTAGATACTACATGATAGGTTTAGATACTACATGAAAGGTTTAGATACTACATGACAGGTTTAGATACTACATGATAGGTTTAGATACTACATGATAGGTTTAGATACTACATGATAGGTTTAGATACTAGATGACAGGTATAGATACTAGATGACAGGTTTAGATACTAGATGAGAGGTTTAGATACTACATGACAGGTTTAGATACTAGATGATAGGTTTAGATACTAGATGACAGGTTTAGATACTAGATGACAGGTTTAGATACTACATTATATGTTTATATACTACATGATATGTTTAGATACCACATGACGGGTTTAGATACTACATGACGGGTTTAGATACTACATGACGGGTTTAGATACTAGATGACAGGTTTAGATACTAGATGAGAGGTTTAGATACTAGATGACAGGTTTAGATACTAGATGACAGGTTTAGATACTACATTATATGTTTAGATACTACATGATATGTTTAGATACTACATGACGGGTTTAGATACTACATGACGGGTTTAGATACTACATGACGGGTTTAGATACTAGATGTCAGGTTTAGATACTAGATGAGAGGTTTAGATACTAGATGACAGGTTTAGATACTAGATGACAGGTTTAGATACTACATTATATGTTTAGATACTACATGACAGGTTTAGATACTACATGATAGGTTTAGATACTACATGATAGGTTTAGATACTAAATGATAGGTTTAGATACTACATGATAGGTTTAGATACTACATGATATGTTTAGATACTACATGATAGGTTTAGATACTACATGATAGGTTTAGATACTACTTGATAGGTTTAGATACTACATGATAGGTTTAGATACTACATGATAGGTTTAGATACTACATGACGGGTTTAGATACTACATGACGGGTTTAGATACTAGATGACAGTTTTAGATACTAGATGAGAGGTTTAGATACTAGATGACAGGTTTAGATACTAGATGACCGGTTTAGATACTACATTATATGTTTAGATACTACATGATAGGTTTAGATACTACATGATATGTTTAGATACTACATGACGTGTTTAGATACTACTTGACGGGTTTAGTTACTACATGACGGGTTTAGATACTACATGACGGGTTTAGATAATACATGACGGGTTTAGATACTAGATGACGGGTTTAGATACTAGATGACAGGTTTAGATACTAGATGACAGGTTTAGATACTAGATGACAGGTTTAGATACTACATTATATGTTTAGATACTACATTATATGTTTAGATACTACATGACAGGTTTAGATACTACATGATAGGTTTAGATACTACATGATAGGTTTAGATACTACATGATAGGTTTAGATACTACATGATAGGTTTAGATACTTCATGATAGGTTTAGATACTACATATTAGGTTTAGATACTACATGATAGGTTTAGATAATACATGATAGGTTTAGATACTACATGATAGGTTTAGATACTACATGATAGGTTTAGATACTATATGATAGGTTTAGATACTACATGATATGTTTAGATACAACATGATATGTTTAGATACTACATGATAGATTTAGATACAACATGATAGGTTTAGATACTACATGATAGGTTTAGATACTACATGATAGGTTTAGATACTACATGACAGGTTTAGATACTACTTGATAGGTTTAGATACTACATGATAGGTTTAGATACTACATGAAAGGTTTAGATACTACATGACAGGTTTAGATACTACATGATAGGTTTAGATACTACATGATAGGTTTAGATACTACATGATAGGTTTAGATACTAGATGACAGGTATAGATACTAGATGACAGGTTTAGATACTAGATGAGAGGTTTAGATACTACATGACAGGTTTAGATACTAGATGATAGGTTTAGATACTAGATGACAGGTTTAGATACTAGATGACAGGTTTAGATACTACATTATATGTTTATATACTACATGATATGTTTAGATACCACATGACGGGTTTAGATACTACATGACGGGTTTAGATAATACATGACGGGTTTAGATACTAGATGACAGGTTTAGATACTAGATGAGAGGTTTAGATACTAGATGACAGGTTTAGATACTAGATGACAGGTTTAGATACTACATTATATGTTTAGATACTACATGATATGTTTAGATACTACATGACGGGTTTAGATACTACATGACGGGTTTAGATACTACATGACGGGTTTAGATACTAGATGACAGGTTTAGATACTAGATGAGAGGTTTAGATACTAGATGACAGGTTTAGATACTAGATGACAGGTTTAGATACTACATTATATGTTTAGATACTACATGACAGGTTTAGATACTACATGATAGGTTTAGATACTACATGATAGGTTTAGATACTAAATGATAGGTTTAGATACTACATGATAGGTTTAGATACTACATGATATGTTTAGATACTACATGATAGGTTTAGATACTACATGATAGGTTTAGATACTACTTGATAGGTTTAGATACTACATGATAGGTTTAGATACTACATGATAGGTTTAGATACTACATGACGGGTTTAGATACTACATGACGGGTTTAGATACTAGATGACAGTTTTAGATACTAGATGAGAGGTTTAGATACTAGATGACAGGTTTAGATACTAGATGACCGGTTTAGATACTACATTATATGTTTAGATACTACATGATAGGTTTAGATACTACATGATATGTTTAGATACTACATGACGGGTTTAGATACTACATGACGGGTTTAGTTACTACATGACGGGTTTAGATACTACATGACGGGTTTAGATACTACATGACGGGTTTAGATACTGGATGACGGGTTTAGATACTAGATGACAGGTTTAGATACTAGATGACAGGTTTAGATACTACATTATATGTTTAGATACTACATTATCTGTTTAGATACTACATGACAGGTTTAGATACTACATGATAGGTTTAGATACTACATTATAGGTTTAGATACTACATGATAGGTTTAGATACTACATGATAGGTTTAGATACTTCATGATAGGTTTAGATACTACATATTAGGTTTAGATACTACATGATAGGTTTAGATAATACATGATAGGTTTAGATACTACATGATAGGTTTAGATACTACATGATAGGTTTAGATACTACATGATAGGTTTAGATACTACATGATAGGTTTAGATACTACATGATATGTTTAGATACTACATGACGGGTTTAGATACTACATGACGGGTTTAGTTACTACATGACGGGTTTAGATACTACATGACGGGTTTAGTTACTACATGACGGGTTTAGATACTACATGACGGGTTTAGATACTACATGACGGGTTTAGATACTAGATGACGGGTTTAGATACTAGATGACAGGTTTAGATACTAGATGACAGGTTTAGATACTACATTATATGTTTAGATACTACATGATTGGTTTAGATACTACATGATATGTTTAGATACTACATGACGGGTTTAGATACTACATGACGGGTTTAGTTACTACATGACGGGTTTAGATACTACATGACGGGTTTAGATTCTACATGACGGGTTTAGATACTAGATGACGGGTTTAGATAATAGATGACAGGTTTAGATACTAGATGACAGGTTTAGATACTAGATGACAGGTTTAGATACTACATTATATGTTTAGATACTACATTATATGTTTAGATACTACATGACAGGTTTAGATACTACATGATAGGTTTAGATACTACATGATAGGTTTAGATACTACATGATAGGTTTAGATACTACATGATAGGTTTAGATACTACATGATATGTTTAGATACTACATGATATGTTTAGATACTACATGATAGGTTTAGATACTACATGATAGGTTTAGATACTACATGATAGGTTTAGATACTACATGATATGTTTAGATACTACTTGATAGGTTTAGATACTACATGAAAGGTTTAGATACTACATGATAGGTTTAGATACTACTTGATAGGTTTAGATACTACATGATAGGTTTAGATACTACATGATAGGTTTAGATACTACATGATAGGTTTAGATACTACATGACGGGTTTAGATACTAGATGACAGGTTTAGATACTAGATGAGAGGTTTAGATACTACATGACAGGCTTAGATACTTGATGATAGGTTTAGATACTAGATGACAGGTTTAGATACTAGATGACAGGTTTAGATACTACATTATATGTTTAGATACTACATGATATGTTTAAATACTACATGACGGTTTTAGAAACTACATGACGGGTTTAGATACTACATGACGGGTTTAGATACTAGATGACAGGTTTAGATACTAGATGAGAGGTTTAGATACTACATGACAGGTTTAGATACTAGATGATAGGTTTAGATACTAGATGACAGGTTTCGATACTAGATGACAGGTTTAGATACTACATTATATGTTTAGATACTGCATGATATGTTTAGATACTACAAGACGGGTTTAGATACTAGATGATAGGTTTAGATACTAGATGACAGGTTTAGATACTAGATGACAGGTTTAGATACTACATTATATGTTTATATACTACATGACATGTTTAGATACTACATGACGGGTTTAGATACTAGATGACAGGTTTAGATACTAGATGACAGGTTTCGATACTACATTATATGTTTATATACTACATGACATGTTTAGATACTACATGATGGGTTTAGTTACTGCATGATATGTTTAGATACTACATGACGGGTTTAGATACTAGATGATAGGTTTAGATACTAGATGATAGGTTTAGATACTAGATGACAGGTTTAGATACTAGATGACGGGTTTAGATACTACATGATATGTTTAGATACCACATGACGGGTTTAGATACTACATGATGGGTTTAGTTACTACATGACAAGTTTAGATACTACATGACGGGTTTAGATACTAGATGACGGGTTTAGATACTAGATGACAGGTTTAGATACTAGATGACAGGTTTGGATACTAGATGTGAGGTTTAGATACTACATTATATGTTTAGATACTACATTATATGTTTAGATACTACATGACAGGTTTAGATACTACATGATAGGTTTAGATACTACATGATAGGTTTAGATACTACATGATAGGTTTAGATACTACATGATATGTTTAGATACAACATGATATGTTTAGATACTACATGATAGATTTAGATACAACATGATAGGTTTAGATACTACATGATAGGTTTAGATACTACATGATATGTTTTGATACCACATGATAGGTTTAGATACTACATGATAGGTTTAGATACTACATGACAGGTTTAGATACTACTTGATAGGTTTAGATACTACATGATAGGTTTAGATACTACATGAAAGGTTTAGATACTACATGACAGGTTTAGATACTACATGATAGGTTTAGATACTACATGATAGGTTTAGATACTACATGATAGGTTTAGATACTAGATGACAGGTATAGATACTAGATGACAGGTTTAGATACTAGATGAGAGGTTTAGATACTACATGACAGGTTTAGATACTAGATGATAGGTTTAGATACTACATGATAGGTTTAGATACTACATGATATGTTTAGATACAACATGATATGTTTAGATACTACATGATAGATTTAGATACAACATGATAGGTTTAGATACTACATGATAGGTTTAGATACTACATGATATGTTTTGATACCACATGATAGGTTTAGATACTACATGATAGGTTTAGATACTACATGACAGGTTTAGATACTACTTGATAGGTTTAGATACTACATGATAGGTTTAGATACTAGATGAAAGGTTTAGATACTACATGACAGGTTTAGATACTACATGATAGGTTTAGATACTACATGATAGGTTTAGATACTAGATGACAGGTATAGATACTAGATGACAGGTTTAGATACTAGATGAGAGGTTTAGATACTACATGACAGGTTTAGATACTAGATGATAGGTTTAGATACTAGATGACAGGTTTAGATACTAGATGACAGGTTTAGATACTACATTATATGTTTATATACTACATGATATGTTTAGATACCACATGACGGGTTTAGATACTACATGACGGGTTTAGATACTACATGACGGGTTTAGATACTAGATGACAGGTTTAGATACTAGATGAGAAGTTTAGATACTAGATGACAGGTTTAGATACTAGATGACAGGTTTAGATACTACATTATATGTTTAGATACTACATGATATGTTTAGATACTACATGACGGGTTTAGATACTACATGACGGGTTTAGATACTACATGACGGGTTTAGATACTAGATGTCAGGTTTAGATACTAGATGAGAGGTTTAGATACTAGATGACAGGTTTAGATACTAGATGACAGGTTTAGATACTACATTATATGTTTAGATACTACATGACTGGTTTAGATACTACATGATAGGTTTAGATACTACATGATAGGTTTAGATACTAAATGATAGGTTTAGATACTACATGATAGGTTTAGATACTACATGATATGTTTAGATACTACATGATAGGTTTAGATACTACATGATAGGTTTAGATACTACTTGATAGGTTTAGATACTACATGATAGGTTTAGATACTACATGATAGGTTTAGATACTACATGACGGGTTTAGATACTACATGACGGGTTTAGATACTAGATGACGGGTTTAGATACTAGATGACAGGTTTAGATACTAGATGACAGGTTTGGATACTAGATGACAGGTTTAGATGCTACATTATATGTTTAGATACTACATTATATGTTTAGATACTACATGACAGGTTTAGATACTACATGATAGGTTTAGATACTACATGATAGGTTTAGATACTACATGATAGGTTTAGATACTACATGATATGTTTAGATACAACATGATATGTTTAGATACTACATGATAGATTTAGATACAACATGATAGGTTTAGATACTACATGATAGGTTTAGATACTACATGATATGTTTTGATACCACATGATAGGTTTAGATACTACATGATAGGTTTAGATACTACATGACAGGTTTAGATACTACTTGATAGGTTTAGATACTACATGATAGGTTTAGATACTACATGAAAGGTTTAGATACTACATGACAGGTTTAGATACTACATGATAGGTTTAGATACTACATGATAGGTTTAGATACTACATGATAGGTTTAGATACTAGATGACAGGTATAGATACTAGATGACAGGTTTAGATACTAGATGAGAGGTTTAGATACTACATGACAGGTTTAGATACTAGATGATAGGTTTAGATACTAGATGACAGGTTTAGATACTAGATGACAGGTTTAGATACTACATTATATGTTTATATACTACATGATATGTTTAGATACCACATGACGGGTTTAGATACTACATGACGGGTTTAGATACTACATGACGGGTTTAGATACTAGATGACAGGTTTAGATACTAGATGAGAGGTTTAGATACTAGATGACAGGTTTAGATACTAGATGACAGGTTTAGATACTACATTATATGTTTAGATACTACATGATATGTTTAGATACTACATGACGGGTTTAGATACTACATGACGGGTTTAGATACTACATGACGGGTTTAGATACTAGATGTCAGGTTTAGATACTAGATGAGAGGTTTAGATACTAGATGACAGGTTTAGATACTAGATGACAGGTTTAGATACTACATTATATGTTTAGATACTACATGACAGGTTTAGATACTACATGATAGGTTTAGATACTACATGATAGGTTTAGATACTAAATGATAGGTTTAGATACTACATGATAGGTTTAGATACTACATGATATGTTTAGATACTACATGATAGGTTTAGATACTACATGATAGGTTTAGATACTACTTGATAGGTTTAGATACTACATGATAGGTTTAGATACTACATGATAGGTTTAGATACTACATGACGGGTTTAGATACTACATGACGGGTTTAGATACTAGATGACAGTTTTAGATACTAGATGAGAGGTTTAGATACTAGATGACAGGTTTAGATACTAGATGACCGGTTTAGATACTACATTATATGTTTAGATACTACATGATAGGTTTAGATACTACATGATATGTTTAGATACTACATGACGTGTTTAGATACTACTTGACGGGTTTAGTTACTACATGACGGGTTTAGATACTACATGACGGGTTTAGATAATACATGACGGGTTTAGATACTAGATGACGGGTTTAGATACTAGATGACAGGTTTAGATACTAGATGACAGGTTTAGATACTAGATGACAGGTTTAGATACTACATTATATGTTTAGATACTACATTATATGTTTAGATACTACATGACAGGTTTAGATACTACATGATAGGTTTAGATACTACATGATAGGTTTAGATACTACATGATAGGTTTAGATACTACATGATAGGTTTAGATACTTCATGATAGGTTTAGATACTACATATTAGGTTTAGATACTACATGATAGGTTTAGATAATACATGATAGGTTTAGATACTACATGATAGGTTTAGATACTACATGATAGGTTTAGATACTATATGATAGGTTTAGATACTACATGATATGTTTAGATACAACATGATATGTTTAGATACTACATGATAGATTTAGATACAACATGATAGGTTTAGATACTACATGATAGGTTTAGATACTACATGATAGGTTTAGATACTACATGACAGGTTTAGATACTACTTGATAGGTTTAGATACTACATGATAGGTTTAGATACTACATGAAAGGTTTAGATACTACATGACAGGTTTAGATACTACATGATAGGTTTAGATACTACATGATAGGTTTAGATACTACATGATAGGTTTAGATACTAGATGACAGGTATAGATACTAGATGACAGGTTTAGATACTAGATGAGAGGTTTAGATACTACATGACAGGTTTAGATACTAGATGATAGGTTTAGATACTAGATGACAGGTTTAGATACTAGATGACAGGTTTAGATACTACATTATATGTTTATATACTACATGATATGTTTAGATACCACATGACGGGTTTAGATACTACATGACGGGTTTAGATAATACATGACGGGTTTAGATACTAGATGACAGGTTTAGATACTAGATGAGAGGTTTAGATACTAGATGACAGGTTTAGATACTAGATGACAGGTTTAGATACTACATTATATGTTTAGATACTACATGATATGTTTAGATACTACATGACGGGTTTAGATACTACATGACGGGTTTAGATACTACATGACGGGTTTAGATACTAGATGACAGGTTTAGATACTAGATGAGAGGTTTAGATACTAGATGACAGGTTTAGATACTAGATGACAGGTTTAGATACTACATTATATGTTTAGATACTACATGACAGGTTTAGATACTACATGATAGGTTTAGATACTACATGATAGGTTTAGATACTAAATGATAGGTTTAGATACTACATGATAGGTTTAGATACTACATGATATGTTTAGATACTACATGATAGGTTTAGATACTACATGATAGGTTTAGATACTACTTGATAGGTTTAGATACTACATGATAGGTTTAGATACTACATGATAGGTTTAGATACTACATGACGGGTTTAGATACTACATGACGGGTTTAGATACTAGATGACAGTTTTAGATACTAGATGAGAGGTTTAGATACTAGATGACAGGTTTAGATACTAGATGACCGGTTTAGATACTACATTATATGTTTAGATACTACATGATAGGTTTAGATACTACATGATATGTTTAGATACTACATGACGGGTTTAGATACTACATGACGGGTTTAGTTACTACATGACGGGTTTAGATACTACATGACGGGTTTAGATACTACATGACGGGTTTAGATACTGGATGACGGGTTTAGATACTAGATGACAGGTTTAGATACTAGATGACAGGTTTAGATACTACATTATATGTTTAGATACTACATTATCTGTTTAGATACTACATGACAGGTTTAGATACTACATGATAGGTTTAGATACTACATTATAGGTTTAGATACTACATGATAGGTTTAGATACTACATGATAGGTTTAGATACTTCATGATAGGTTTAGATACTACATATTAGGTTTAGATACTACATGATAGGTTTAGATAATACATGATAGGTTTAGATACTACATGATAGGTTTAGATACTACATGATAGGTTTAGATACTACATGATAGGTTTAGATACTACATGATAGGTTTAGATACTACATGATATGTTTAGATACTACATGACGGGTTTAGATACTACATGACGGGTTTAGTTACTACATGACGGGTTTAGATACTACATGACGGGTTTAGTTACTACATGACGGGTTTAGATACTACATGACGGGTTTAGATACTACATGACGGGTTTAGATACTAGATGACGGGTTTAGATACTAGATGACAGGTTTAGATACTAGATGACAGGTTTAGATACTACATGATAGGTTTAGATACTACTTGATGGGTTTAGATACTAGATGACAGGTTTAGATACTAGATGACAGGTTTAGATACTACATGATAGGTTTAGATACTACATGATAGGTTTAGATACTACATGATAGGTTTAGATACTACATGATAGGTTTAGATACTAGATGACAGGTATAGATACTAGATGACAGGTTTAGATACTAGATGAGAGGTTTAGATACTACATGACAGGTTTAGATACTAGATGATAGGTTTAGATACTAGATGACAGGTTTAGATACTAGATGACAGGTTTAGATACTACATTATATGTTTATATACTACATGATATGTTTAGATACCACATGACGGGTTTAGATACTACATGACGGGTTTAGATAATACATGACGGGTTTAGATACTAGATGACAGGTTTAGATACTAGATGAGAGGTTTAGATACTAGATGACAGGTTTAGATACTAGATGACAGGTTTAGATACTACATTATATGTTTAGATACTACATGATATGTTTAGATACTACATGACGGGTTTAGATACTACATGACGGGTTTAGATACTACATGACGGGTTTAGATACTAGATGACAGGTTTAGATACTAGATGAGAGGTTTAGATACTAGATGACAGGTTTAGATACTAGATGACAGGTTTAGATACTACATTATATGTTTAGATACTACATGACAGGTTTAGATACTACATGATAGGTTTAGATACTACATGATAGGTTTAGATACTAAATGATAGGTTTAGATACTACATGATAGGTTTAGATACTACATGATATGTTTAGATACTACATGATAGGTTTAGATACTACATGATAGGTTTAGATACTACTTGATAGGTTTAGATACTACATGATAGGTTTAGATACTACATGATAGGTTTAGATACTACATGACGGGTTTAGATACTACATGACGGGTTTAGATACTAGATGACAGTTTTAGATACTAGATGAGAGGTTTAGATACTAGATGACAGGTTTAGATACTAGATGACCGGTTTAGATACTACATTATATGTTTAGATACTACATGATAGGTTTAGATACTACATGATATGTTTAGATACTACATGACGGGTTTAGATACTACATGACGGGTTTAGTTACTACATGACGGGTTTAGATACTACATGACGGGTTTAGATAATACATGACGGGTTTAGATACTAGATGACGGGTTTAGATACTAGATGACAGGTTTAGATACTAGATGACAGGTTTAGATACTAGATGACAGGTTTAGATACTACATTATATGTTTAGATACTACATTATATGTTTAGATACTACATGACAGGTTTAGATACTACATGATAGGTTTAGATACTACATGATAGGTTTAGATACTACATGATAGGTTTAGATACTACATGATAGGTTTAGATACTTCATGATAGGTTTAGATACTACATATTAGGTTTAGATACTACATGATAGGTTTAGATAATACATGATAGGTTTAGATACTACATGATAGGTTTAGATACTACATGATAGGTTTAGATACTATATGATAGGTTTAGATACTACATGATATGTTTAGATACAACATGATATGTTTAGATACTACATGATAGATTTAGATACAACATGATAGGTTTAGATACTACATGATAGGTTTAGATACTACATGATAGGTTTAGATACTACATGACAGGTTTAGATACTACTTGATAGGTTTAGATACTACATGATAGGTTTAGATACTACATGAAAGGTTTAGATACTACATGACAGGTTTAGATACTACATGATAGGTTTAGATACTACATGATAGGTTTAGATACTACATGATAGGTTTAGATACTAGATGACAGGTATAGATACTAGATGACAGGTTTAGATACTAGATGAGAGGTTTAGATACTACATGACAGGTTTAGATACTAGATGATAGGTTTAGATACTAGATGACAGGTTTAGATACTAGATGACAGGTTTAGATACTACATTATATGTTTATATACTACATGATATGATTAGATACCACATGACGGGTTTAGATACTACATGACGGGTTTAGATAATACATGACGGGTTTAGATACTAGATGACAGGTTTAGATACTAGATGAGAGGTTTAGATACTAGATGACAGGTTTAGATACTAGATGACAGGTTTAGATACTACATTATATGTTTAGATACTACATGATATGTTTAGATACTACATGACGGGTTTAGATACTACATGACGGGTTTAGATACTACATGACGGGTTTAGATACTAGATGACAGGTTTAGATACTAGATGAGAGGTTTAGATACTAGATGACAGGTTTAGATACTAGATGACAGGTTTAGATACTACATTATATGTTTAGATACTACATGACAGGTTTAGATACTACATGATAGGTTTAGATACTACATGATAGGTTTAGATACTAAATGATAGGTTTAGATACTACATGATAGGTTTAGATACTACATGATATGTTTAGATACTACATGATAGGTTTAGATACTACATGATAGGTTTAGATACTACTTGATAGGTTTAGATACTACATGATAGGTTTAGATACTACATGATAGGTTTAGATACTACATGACGGGTTTAGATACTACATGACGGGTTTAGATACTAGATGACAGTTTTAGATACTAGATGAGAGGTTTAGATACTAGATGACAGGTTTAGATACTAGATGACCGGTTTAGATACTACATTATATGTTTAGATACTACATGATAGGTTTAGATACTACATGATATGTTTAGATACTACATGACGGGTTTAGATACTACATGACGGGTTTAGTTACTACATGACGGGTTTAGATACTACATGACGGGTTTAGATACTACATGACGGGTTTAGATACTGGATGACGGGTTTAGATACTAGATGACAGGTTTAGATACTAGATGACAGGTTTAGATACTACATTATATGTTTAGATACTACATTATCTGTTTAGATACTACATGACAGGTTTAGATACTACATGATAGGTTTAGATACTACATTATAGGTTTAGATACTACATGATAGGTTTAGATACTACATGATAGGTTTAGATACTTCATGATAGGTTTAGATACTACATATTAGGTTTAGATACTACATGATAGGTTTAGATAATACATGATAGGTTTAGATACTACATGATAGGTTTAGATACTACATGATAGGTTTAGATACTACATGATAGGTTTAGATACTACATGATAGGTTTAGATACTACATGATATGTTTAGATACTACATGACGGGTTTAGATACTACATGACGGGTTTAGTTACTACATGACGGGTTTAGATACTACATGACGGGTTTAGTTACTACATGACGGGTTTAGATACTACATGACGGGTTTAGATACTACATGACGGGTTTAGATACTAGATGACGGGTTTAGATACTAGATGACAGGTTTAGATACTAGATGACAGGTTTAGATACTACATGATAGGTTTAGATACTACTTGATGGGTTTAGATACTAGATGACAGGTTTAGATACTAGATGACAGGTTTAGATACTACATGATAGGTTTAGATACTACATGATAGGTTTAGATACTACATGATAGGTTTAGATACTACATGATAGGTTTAGATACTAGATGACAGGTATAGATACTAGATGACAGGTTTAGATACTAGATGAGAGGTTTAGATACTACATGACAGGTTTAGATACTAGATGATAGGTTTAGATACTAGATGACAGGTTTAGATACTAGATGACAGGTTTAGATACTACATTATATGTTTATATACTACATGATATGTTTAGATACCACATGACGGGTTTAGATACTACATGACGGGTTTAGATAATACATGACGGGTTTAGATACTAGATGACAGGTTTAGATACTAGATGAGAGGTTTAGATACTAGATGACAGGTTTAGATACTAGATGACAGGTTTAGATACTACATTATATGTTTAGATACTACATGATATGTTTAGATACTACATGACGGGTTTAGATACTACATGACGGGTTTAGATACTACATGACGGGTTTAGATACTAGATGACAGGTTTAGATACTAGATGAGAGGTTTAGATACTAGATGACAGGTTTAGATACTAGATGACAGGTTTAGATACTACATTATATGTTTAGATACTACATGACAGGTTTAGATACTACATGATAGGTTTAGATACTACATGATAGGTTTAGATACTAAATGATAGGTTTAGATACTACATGATAGGTTTAGATACTACATGATATGTTTAGATACTACATGATAGGTTTAGATACTACATGATAGGTTTAGATACTACTTGATAGGTTTAGATACTACATGATAGGTTTAGATACTACATGATAGGTTTAGATACTACATGACGGGTTTAGATACTACATGACGGGTTTAGATACTAGATGACAGTTTTAGATACTAGATGAGAGGTTTAGATACTAGATGACAGGTTTAGATACTAGATGACCGGTTTAGATACTACATTATATGTTTAGATACTACATGATAGGTTTAGATACTACATGATATGTTTAGATACTACATGACGGGTTTAGATACTACATGACGGGTTTAGTTACTACATGACGGGTTTAGATACTACATGACGGGTTTAGATACTACATGACGGGTTTAGATACTGGATGACGGGTTTAGATACTAGATGACAGGTTTAGATACTAGATGACAGGTTTAGATACTACATTATATGTTTAGATACTACATTATCTGTTTAGATACTACATGACAGGTTTAGATACTACATGATAGGTTTAGATACTACATTATAGGTTTAGATACTACATGATAGGTTTAGATACTACATGATAGGTTTAGATACTTCATGATAGGTTTAGATACTACATATTAGGTTTAGATACTACATGATAGGTTTAGATAATACATGATAGGTTTAGATACTACATGATAGGTTTAGATACTACATGATAGGTTTAGATACTACATGATAGGTTTAGATACTACATGATAGGTTTAGATACTACATGATATGTTTAGATACTACATGACGGGTTTAGATACTACATGACGGGTTTAGTTACTACATGACGGGTTTAGATACTACATGACGGGTTTAGTTACTACATGACGGGTTTAGATACTACATGACGGGTTTAGATACTACATGACGGGTTTAGATACTAGATGACGGGTTTAGATACTAGATGACAGGTTTAGATACTAGATGACAGGTTTAGATACTACATGATAGGTTTAGATACTACTTGATGGGTTTAGATACTAGATGACAGGTTTAGATACTAGATGACAGGTTTAGATACTACATTATATGTTTAGATACTACATGATTGGTTTAGATACTACATGATATGTTTAGATACTACATGACGGGTTTAGATACTACATGACGGGTTTAGTTACTACATGACGGGTTTAGATACTACATGACGGGTTTAGATTCTACATGACGGGTTTAGATACTAGATGACGGGTTTAGATAATAGATGACAGGTTTAGATACTAGATGACAGGTTTAGATACTAGATGACAGGTTTAGATACTACATTATATGTTTAGATACTACATTATATGTTTAGATACTACATGACAGGTTTAGATACTACATGATAGGTTTAGATACTACATGATAGGTTTAGATACTACATGATAGGTTTAGATACTACATGATATGTTTAGATACTACATGATATGTTTAGATACTACATGATAGGTTTAGATACTACATGATAGGTTTAGATACTACATGATAGGTTTAGATACTACATGATATGTTTAGATACTACTTGATAGGTTTAGATACTACATGAAAGGTTTAGATACTACATGATAGGTTTAGATACTACTTGATAGGTTTAGATACTACATGATAGGTTTAGATACTACATGATAGGTTTAGATACTACATGATAGGTTTAGATACTACATGACGGGTTTAGATACTAGATGACAGGTTTAGATACTAGATGAGAGGTTTAGATACTACATGACAGGTTTAGATACTTGATGATAGGTTTAGATACTAGATGACAGGTTTAGATACTAGATGACAGGTTTAGATACTACATTATATGTTTAGATACTACATGATATGTTTAAATACTACATGACGGGTTTAGAAACTACATGACGGGTTTAGATACTACATGACGGGTTTAGAAACTAGATGACAGGTTTAGATACTAGATGAGAGGTTTAGATACTACATGACAGGTTTAGATACTAGATGATAGGTTTAGATACTAGATGACAGGTTTCGATACTAGATGACAGGTTTAGATACTACATTATATGTTTAGATACTGCATGATATGTTTAGATACTACAAGACGGGTTTAGATACTAGATGATAGGTTTAGATACTAGATGACAGGTTTAGATACTAGATGACAGGTTTAGATACTACATTATATGTTTATATACTACATGACATGTTTAGATACTACATGACGGGTTTAGATACTAGATGACAGGTTTAGATACTAGATGACAGGTTTCGATACTACATTATATGTTTATATACTACATGACATGTTTAGATACTACATGATGGGTTTAGTTACTGCATGATATGTTTAGATACTACATGACGGGTTTAGATACTAGATGATAGGTTTAGATACTAGATGATAGGTTTAGATACTAGATGACAGGTTTAGATACTAGATGACGGGTTTAGATACTACATGATATGTTTAGATACCACATGACGGGTTTAGATACTACATGATGGGTTTAGTTACTACATGACGGGTTTAGATACTACATGACGGGTTTAGATACTACATGACGGGTTTAGATACTAGATGACGGGTTTAGATACTAGATGACAGGTTTAGATACTAGATGACAGGTTTGGATACTAGATGTGAGGTTTAGATACTACATTATATGTTTAGATACTACATTATATGTTTAGATACTACATGACAGGTTTAGATACTACATGATAGATTTAGATACAACATGATAGGTTTAGATACTACATGATAGGTTTAGATACTACATGATATTTTTTGATACCACATGATAGGTTTAGATACTACATGATAGGTTTAGATACTACATGACAGGTTTAGATACTACTTGATAGGTTTAGATACTACATGATAGGTTTAGATACTAGATGAAAGGTTTAGATACTACATGACAGGTTTAGATACTACATGATAGGTTTAGATACTACATGATAGGTTTAGATACTACATGATAGGTTTAGATACTAGATGACAGGTATAGATACTAGATGACAGGTTTAGATACTAGATGAGAGGTTTAGATACTACATGACAGGTTTAGATACTAGATGATAGGTTTAGATACTAGATGACAGGTTTAGATACTAGATGAAAGGTTTAGATACTACATTATATGTTTATATACTACATGATATGTTTAGATACCACATGACGGGTTTAGATACTACATGACGGGTTTAGATACTACATGACGGGTTTAGATACTAGATGACAGGTTTAGATACTAGATGAGAGGTTTAGATACTAGATGACAGGTTTAGATACTAGATGACAGGTTTAGATACTACATTATATGTTTAGATACTACATGATATGTTTAGATACTACATGACAGGTTTAGATACTACATGACGGGTTTAGATACTACATGACGGGTTTAGATACTAGATGACAGGTTTAGATACTAGATGAGAGGTTTAGATACAACATGATATGTTTAGATACTACATGATAGATTTAGATACAACATGATAGGTTTAGATACTACATGATAGGTTTAGATACTACATGATATGTTTTGATACCACATGATAGGTTTAGATACTACATGATAGGTTTAGATACTACATGACAGGTTTAGATACTACTTGATAGGTTTAGATACTACATGATAGGTTTAGATACTACATGAAAGGTTTAGATACTACATGACAGGTTTAGATACTACATGATAGGTTTAGATACTACATGATAGGTTTAGATACTACATGATAGGTTTAGATACTAGATGACAGGTATAGATACTAGATGACAGGTTTAGATACTAGATGAGAGGTTTAGATACTACATGACAGGTTTAGATACTAGATGATAGGTTTAGATACTAGATGACAGGTTTAGATACTAGATGACAGGTTTAGATACTACATTATATGTTTAGATACTACATGATATGTTTAGATACTACATGACAGGTTTAGATACTACATGACGGGTTTAGATACTACATGACGGGTTTAGATACTAGATGACAGGTTTAGATACTAGATGAGAGGTTTAGATACTAGATGACAGGTTTAGATACTAGATGACAGGTTTAGATACTACATTATATGTTTAGATACTACATGACAGGTTTAGATACTACATGATAGGTTTAGATACTACATGATAGGTTTAGATACTAAATGATAGGTTTAGATACTACATGATAGGTTTAGATACTACATGATAGGTTTAGATACTACATGATAGGTTTAGATACTACATGATAGGTTTAGATACTACATGACGGGTTTAGATACTACATGACGGGTTTAGATACTAGATGACAGTTTTAGATACTAGATGAGAGGTTTAGATACTAGATGACAGGTTTAGATTCTAGATGACCGGTTTAGATACTACATTATATGTTTAGATACTACATGATAGGTTTAGATACTACATGACAGGTTTAGATACTACATGATAGGTTTAGATACTACATGATAGGTTTAGATACTACATGATAGGTTTAGATACTACATGATAGGTTTAGATACTTCATGATAGGTTTAGATACTACATATTAGGTTTAGATACTACATGATAGGTTTAGATAATACATGATAGGTTTAGATACTACATGATAGGTTTAGATACTACAAGATAGGTTTAAATACTACATGATAGGTTTAGATACTACATGATAGGTTTAGATACTACATGATATGTTTAGATACTACATGACGGGTTTAGATACTACATGACGGGTTTAGTTACTACATGACGGGTTTAGATACTACATGACGGGTTTAGTTACTACATGACGGGTTTAGATACTACATGACGGGTTTAGATACTACATGACGGGTTTAGATACTAGATGACGGGTTTAGATACTAGATGACAGGTTTAGATACTAGATGACAGGTTTAGATACTACATGATAGGTTTAGATACTACTTGATGGGTTTAGATACTAGATGACAGGTTTAGATACTAGATGACAGGTTTAGATACTACATTATATGTTTAGATACTACATGATTTGTTTAGATACTACATGATATGTTTAGATACTACATGACGGGTTTAGATACTACATGACGGGTTTAGTTACTACTTGATAGGTTTAGATACTACATGATAGGTTTAGATACTAGATGAAAGGTTTAGATACTACATGACAGGTTTAGATACTACATGATAGGTTTAGATACTACATGATAGGTTTAGATACTACATGATAGGTTTAGATACTAGATGACAGGTATAGATACTAGATGACAGGTTTAGATACTAGATGAGAGGTTTAGATACTACATGACAGGTTTAGATACTAGATGATAGGTTTAGATACTAGATGACAGGTTTAGATACTAGATGAAAGGTTTAGATACTACATTATATGTTTATATACTACATGATATGTTTAGATACCACATGACGGGTTTAGATACTACATGACGGGTTTAGATACTACATGACGGGTTTAGATACTAGATGACAGGTTTAGATACTAGATGAGAGGTTTAGAAACTAGATGACAGGTTTAGATACTAGATGACAGGTTTAGATACTACATTATATGTTTAGATACTACATGATATGTTTAGATACTACATGACAGGTTTAGATACTACATGACGGGTTTAGATACTACATGACGGGTTTAGATACTAGATGACAGGTTTAGATACTAGATGAGAGGTTTAGATACAACATGATATGTTTAGATACTACATGATAGATTTAGATACAACATGATAGGTTTAGATACTACATGATAGGTTTAGATACTACATGATATGTTTTGATACCACATGATAGGTTTAGATACTACATGATAGGTTTAGATACTACATGACAGGTTTAGATACTACTTGATAGGTTTAGATACTACATGATAGGTTTAGATACTACATGAAAGGTTTAGATACTACATGACAGGTTTAGATACTACATGATAGGTTTAGATACTACATGATAGGTTTAGATACTACATGATAGGTTTAGATACTAGATGATAGGTATAGATACTAGATGACAGGTTTAGATACTAGATGAGAGGTTTAGATACTACATGACAGGTTTAGATACTAGATGATAGGTTTAGATACTACATGATAGGTTTAGATACTACATGATATGTTTAGATACAACATGATATGTTTAGATACTACATGATAGATTTAGATACAACATGATAGGTTTAGATACTACATGATAGGTTTAGATACTACATGATATGTTTTGATACCACATGATAGGTTTAGATACTACATGATAGGTTTAGATACTACATGACAGGTTTAGATACTACTTGATAGGTTTAGATACTACATGATAGGTTTAGATACTAGATGAAAGGTTTAGATACTACATGTGAGGTTTAGATACTACATGATAGGTTTAGATACTACATGATAGCTTTAGATACTACATGATAGGTTTAGATACTAGATGACAGGTATAGATACTAGATGACAGGTTTAGATACTAGATGAGAGGTTTAGATACTACATGACAGGTTTAGATACTAGGTGATAGGTTTAGATACTAGATGACAGGTTTAGATACTAGATGACAGGTTTAGATACTACATTATATGTTTATATAGTACATGATATGTTTAGATACCACATGACGGGTTTAGATACTACATGACGGGTTTAGATACTACATGACGGGTTTAGATACTAGATGACAGGTTTAGATACTAGATGAGAGGTTTAGATACTAGATGACAGGTTTAGATACTAGATGACAGGTTTAGATACTACATTATATGTTTAGATACTACATGATATGTTTAGATACTACATGACAGGTTTAGATACACATGACGGGTTTAGATACTACATGACGGGTTTAGATACTAGATGACAGGTTTAGATACTAGATGAGAGGTTTAGATACTAGATGACAGGTTTAGATACTAGATGACAGGTTTAGATACTACATTATATGTTTAGATACTACATGACAGGTTTAGATACTACATGATAGGTTTAGATACTACATGATAGGTTTAGATACTAAATGATAGGTTTAGATACTACATGATAGATTTAGATACTACATGATAGGTTTAGATACTACATGATAGGTTTAGATACTACATGATAGGTTTAGATACTACATGACGGGTTTAGATACTACATGACGGGTTTAGATACTAGATGACAGTTTTAGATACTAGATGAGAGGTTTAGATACTAGATGACAGGTTTAGATTCTAGATGACCGGTTTAGATACTACATTATATGTTTAGATACTACATGATAGGTTTAGATACTACATGACAGGTTTAGATACTACATGATAGGTTTAGATACTACATGATAGGTTTAGATACTACGTGATAGGTTTAGATACTACATGATAGGTTTAGATACTTCATGATAGGTTTAGATACTACATATTAGGTTTAGATACTACATGATAGGTTTAGATAATACATGATAGGTTTAGATACTACATGATAGGTTTAGATACTACATGATAGGTTTAGATACTACATGATAGGTTTAGATACTACATGATAGGTTTAGATACTACATGATATGTTTAGATACTACATGACGGGTTTAGATACTACATGACGGGTTTAGTTACTACATGACGGGTTTAGATACTACATGACGGGTTTAGTTACTACATGACGGGTTTAGATACTACATGACGGGTTTAGATACTACATGACGGGTTTAGATACTAGATGACGGGTTTAGATACTAGATGACAGGTTTAGATACTAGATGACAGGTTTAGATACTACATGATAGGTTTAGATACTACTTGATGGGTTTAGATACTAGATGACAGGTTTAGATACTAGATGACAGGTTTAGATACTACATTATATGTTTAGATACTACATGATTGGTTTAGATACTACATGATATGTTTAGATACTACATGATGGGTTTAGATACTACATGACGGGTTTAGTTACTACATGACGGGTTTAGATACTACATGACGGGTTTAGATTCTACATGACGGGTTTAGATACTAGATGACGGGTTTAGATAATAGATGACAGGTTTAGATACTAGATGACAGGTTTAGATACTAGATGACAGGTTTAGATACTACATTATATGTTTAGATACTACATTATATGTTTAGATACTACATGACAGGTTTAGATACTACATGATAGGTTTAGATACTACATGATAGGTTTAGATACTACATGATAGGTTTAGATACTACATGATAGGTTTAGATACTACATGATATGTTTAGATACTACATGATATGTTTAGATACTACATGATAGGTTTAGATACTACATGATAGGTTTAGATACTACATGATAGGTTTAGATACTACATGATATGTTTAGATACTACTTGATAGGTTTAGATACTACATGAAAGGTTTAGATACTACATGATAGGTTTAGATACTACTTGATAGGTTTAGATACTACTTGATAGGTTTAGATACTACATGATAGGTTTAGATACTACATGATAGGTTTAGATACTACATGATAGGTTTAGATACTACATGACGGGTTTAGATACTAGATGACAGGTTTAGATAATAGATGACAGGTTTAGATACTAGATGACAGGTTTAGATACTAGATGACAGGTTTAGATACTACATTATATGTTTATATACTACATGACATGTTTAGATACTACATGACGGGTTTAGATACTAGATGACAGGTTTAGATACTAGATGACAGGTTTAGATACTACATTATATGTTTATATACTACATGACAGGTTTAGATACTAGATGACAGGTTTAGATACTAGATGACAGGTTTGGATACTAGATGTGAGGTTTAGATACTACATTATATGTTTAGATACTACATTATATGTTTAGATACTACATGACAGGTTTAGATACTACATGATAGGTTTAGATACTACATGATAGGTTTAGATACTACATGATAGGTTTAGATACTACATGATATGTTTAGATACAACATGATATGTTTAGATACTACATGATAGATTTAGATACAACATGATAGGTTTAGATACTACATGATAGGTTTAGATACTACATGATATGTTTTGATACCACATGATAGGTTTAGATACTACATGATAGGTTTAGATACTACATGACAGGTTTAGATACTACTTGATAGGTTTAGATACTACATGATAGGTTTAGATACTACATGAAAGGTTTAGATACTACATGACAGGTTTAGATACTACATGATAGGTTTAGATACTACATGATAGGTTTAGATACTACATGATAGGTTTAGATACTAGATGACAGGTATAGATACTAGATGACAGGTTTAGATACTAGATGAGAGGTTTAGATACTACATGACAGGTTTAGATACTAGATGATAGGTTTAGATACTACATGATAGGTTTAGATACTACATGATATGTTTAGATACAACATGATATGTTTAGATACTACATGATAGATTTAGATACAACATGATAGGTTTAGATACTACATGATAGGTTTAGATACTACATGATATGTTTTGATACCACATGATAGGTTTAGATACTACATGATAGGTTTAGATACTACATGACAGGATTAGATACTACTTGATAGGTTTAGATACTACATGATAGGTTTAGATACTAGATGAAAGGTTTAGATACTACATGACAGGTTTAGATACTACATGATAGGTTTAGATACTACATGATAGGTTTAGATACTACATGATAGGTTTAGATACTAGATGACAGGTATAGATACTAGATGACAGGTTTAGATACTAGATGAGAGGTTTAGATACTACATGACAGGTTTAGATACTAGATGATAGGTTTAGATACTAGATGACAGGTTTAGATACTAGATGACAGGTTTAGATACTACATTATATGTTTATATACTACATGATATGTTTAGATACCACATGACGGGTTTAGATACTACATGACGGGTTTAGATACTACATGACGGGTTTAGATACTAGATGACAGATTTAGATACTAGATGAGAGGTTTAGATACTAGATGACAGGTTTAGATACTAGATGACAGGTTTAGATACTACATTATATGTTTAGATACTACATGATATGTTTAGATACTACATGACAGGTTTAGATACACATGACGGGTTTAGATACTACATGACGGGTTTAGATACTAGATGACAGGTTTAGATACTAGATGAGAGGTTTAGATACTAGATGACAGGTTTAGATACTAGATGACAGGTTTAGATACTACATTATATGTTTAGATACTACATGACAGGTTTAGATACTACATGATAGGTTTAGATACTACATGATAGGTTTAGATACTAAATGATAGGTTTAGATACTACATGATAGGTTTAGATACTACATGATAGGTTTAGATACTACATGATAGGTTTAGATACTACATGATAGGTTTAGATACTACATGACGGGTTTAGATACTACATGACGGGTTTAGATACTAGATGACAGTTTTAGATACTAGATGAGAGGTTTAGATACTAGATGACAGGTTTAGATTCTAGATGACCGGTTTAGATACTACATTATATGTTTAGATACTACATGATAGGTTTAGATACTACATGACAGGTTTAGATACTACATGATAGGTTTAGATACTACATGATAGGTTTAGATACTACGTGATAGGTTTAGATACTACATGATAGGTTTAGATACTTCATGATAGGTTTAGATACTACATATTAGGTTTAGATACTACATGATAGGTTTAGATAATACATGATAGGTTTAGATACTACATGATAGGTTTAGATACTACATGATAGGTTTAGATACTACATGATAGGTTTAGATACTACATGATAGGTTTAGATACTACATGATATGTTTAGATACTACATGACGGGTTTAGATACTACATGACGGGTTTAGTTACTACATGACGGGTTTAGATACTACATGACGGGTTTAGTTACTACATGACGGGTTTAGATACTACATGACGGGTTTAGATACTACATGACGGGTTTAGATACTAGATGACGGGTTTAGATACTAGATGACAGGTTTAGATACTAGATGACAGGTTTAGATACTACATGATAGGTTTAGATACTACTTGATGGGTTTAGATACTAGATGACAGGTTTAGATACTAGATGACAGGTTTAGATACTACATTATATGTTTAGATACTACATGATTGGTTTAGATACTACATGATATGTTTAGATACTACATGATGGGTTTAGATACTACATGACGGGTTTAGTTACTACATGACGGGTTTAGATACTACATGACGGGTTTAGATTCTACATGACGGGTTTAGATACTAGATGACGGGTTTAGATAATAGATGACAGGTTTAGATACTAGATGACAGGTTTAGATACTAGATGACAGGTTTAGATACTACATTATATGTTTAGATACTACATTATATGTTTAGATACTACATGTGAGGTTTAGATACTACATGATAGGTTTAGATACTACATGATAGGTTTAGATACTACATGATAGGTTTAGATACTACATGATAGGTTTAGATACTACATGATATGTTTAGATACTACATGATATGTTTAGATACTACATGATAGGTTTAGATACTACATGATAGGTTTAGATACTACATGATAGGTTTAGATACTACATGATATGTTTAGATACTACTTGATAGGTTTAGATACTACATGAAAGGTTTAGATACTACATGATAGGTTTAGATACTACTTGATAGGTTTAGATACTACTTGATAGGTTTAGATACTACATGATAGGTTTAGATACTACATGATAGGTTTAGATACTACATGATAGGTTTAGATACTACATGACGGGTTTAGATACTAGATGACAGGTTTAGATAATAGATGACAGGTTTAGATACTAGATGACAGGTTTAGATACTAGATGACAGGTTTAGATACTACATTATATGTTTATATACTACATGACATGTTTAGATACTACATGACGGGTTTAGATACTAGATGACAGGTTTAGATACTAGATGACAGGTTTAGATACTACATTATATGTTTATATACTACATGACATGTTTAGATACTACATGATGGGTTTAGTTACTGCATGATATGTTTAGATACTACATGACGGGTTTAGATACTAGATGATAGGTTTAGATACTAGATGACAGGTTTAGATACTACATGATAGGTTTAGATACTAGATGATAGGTTTAGATACTAGATGACAGGTTTAGATACTAGATGACGGGTTTAGATACTACATGATATGTTTAGATACCACATGACGGGTTTAGATACTACATGATGGGTTTAGTTACTACATGACGGGTTTAGATACTACATGACGGGTTTAGATACTACATGACGGGTTTAGATACTAGATGACGGGTTTAGATACTAGATGACAGGTTTAGATACTAGATGACAGGTTTGGATACTAGATGTGAGGTTTAGATACTACATTATATGTTTAGATACTACATTATATGTTTAGATACTACATGACAGGTTTAGATACTACATGATAGGTTTAGATACTACATGATAGGTTTAGATACTACATGATAGGTTTAGATACTACATGATATGTTTAGATACAACATGATATGTTTAGATACTACATGATAGATTTAGATACAACATGATAGGTTTAGATACTACATGATAGGTTTAGATACTACATGATATGTTTTGATACCACATGATAGGTTTAGATACTACATGATAGGTTTAGATACTACATGACAGGTTTAGATACTACTTGATAGGTTTAGATACTACATGATAGGTTTAGATACTACATGAAAGGTTTAGATACTACATGACAGGTTTAGATACTACATGATAGGTTTAGATACTACATGATAGGTTTAGATACTACATGATAGGTTTAGATACTAGATGACAGGTATAGATACTAGATGACAGGTTTAGATACTAGATGAGAGGTTTAGATACTACATGACAGGTTTAGATACTAGATGATAGGTTTAGATACTACATGATAGGTTTAGATACTACATGATATGTTTAGATACAACATGATATGTTTAGATACTACATGATAGATTTAGATACAACATGATAGGTTTAGATACTACATGATAGGTTTAGATACTACATGATATGTTTTGATACCACATGATAGGTTTAGATACTACATGATAGGTTTAGATACTACATGACAGGTTTAGATACTACTTGATAGGTTTAGATACTACATGATAGGTTTAGATACTAGATGAAAGGTTTAGATACTACATGACAGGTTTAGATACTACATGATAGGTTTAGATACTACATGATAGGTTTAGATACTACATGATAGGTTTAGATACTAGATGACAGGTATAGATACTAGATGACAGGTTTAGATACTAGATGAGAGGTTTAGATACTACATGACAGGTTTAGATACTAGATGATAGGTTTAGATACTAGATGACAGGTTTAGATACTAGATGACAGGTTTAGATACTACATTATATGTTTATATACTACATGATATGTTTAGATACCACATGACGGGTTTAGATACTACATGACGGGTTTAGATACTACATGACGGGTTTAGATACTAGATGACAGATTTAGATACTAGATGAGAGGTTTAGATACTAGATGACAGGTTTAGATACTAGATGACAGGTTTAGATACTACATTATATGTTTAGATACTACATGATATGTTTAGATACTACATGACAGGTTTAGATACTACATGACGGGTTTAGATACTACATGACGGGTTTAGATACTAGATGACAGGTTTAGATACTAGATGAGAGGTTTAGATACAACATGATATGTTTAGATACTACATGATAGATTTAGATACAACATGATAGGTTTAGATACTACATGATAGGTTTAGATACTACATGATATGTTTTGATACCACATGATAGGTTTAGATACTACATGATAGGTTTAGATACTACATGACAGGTTTAGATACTACTTGATAGGTTTAGATACTACATGATAGGTTTAGATACTACATGAAAGGTTTAGATACTACATGACAGGTTTAGATACTACATGATAGGTTTAGATACTACATGATAGGTTTAGATACTACATGATAGGTTTAGATACTAGATGACAGGTTTAGATACTAGATGAGAGGTTTAGATACTACATGACAGGTTTAGATACTAGATGATAGGTTTAGATACTACATGATAGGTTTAGATACTACATGATATGTTTAGATACAACATGATATGTTTAGATACTACATGATAGATTTAGATACAACATGATAGGTTTAGATACTACATGATAGGTTTAGATACTACATGATATGTTTTGATACCACATGATAGGTTTAGATACTACATGATAGGTTTAGATACTACATGACAGGTTTAGATACTACTTGATAGGTTTAGATACTACATGATAGGTTTAGATACTAGATGAAAGGTTTAGATACTACATGACAGGTTTAGATACTACATGATAGGTTTAGATACTACATGATAGGTTTAGATACTACATGATAGGTTTAGATACTAGATGACAGGTATAGATACTAGATGACAGGTTTAGATACTAGATGAGAGGTTTAGATACTACATGACAGGTTTAGATACTAGATGATAGGTTTAGATACTAGATGACAGGTTTAGATACTAGATGACAGGTTTAGATACTACATTATATGTTTATATAGTACATGATATGTTTAGATACCACATGACGGGTTTAGATACTACATGACGGGTTTAGATACTACATGACGGGTTTAGATACTAGATGACAGGTTTAGATACTAGATGAGAGGTTTAGATACTAGATGACAGGTTTAGATACTAGATGACAGGTTTAGATACTACATTATATGTTTAGATACTACATGATATGTTTAGATACTACATGACAGGTTTAGATACTACATGACGGGTTTAGATACTACATGACGGGTTTAGATACTAGATGACAGGTTTAGATACTAGATGAGAGGTTTAGATACTAGATGACAGGTTTAGATACTAGATGACAGGTTTAGATACTACATTATATGTTTAGATACTACATGACAGGTTTAGATACTACATGATAGGTTTAGATACTACATGATAGGTTTAGATACTAAATGATAGGTTTAGATACTACATGATAGGTTTAGATACTACATGATAGGTTTAGATACTACATGATAGGTTTAGATACTACATGATAGGTTTAGATACTACATGACGGGTTTAGATACTACATGACGGGTTTAGATACTAGATGACAGTTTTAGATACTAAATGAGAGGTTTAGATACTAGATGACAGGTTTAGATACTAGATGACCGGTTTAGATACTACATTATATGTTTAGATACTACATGATAGGTTTAGATACTACATGACAGGTTTAGATACTACATGATAGGTTTAGATACTACATGATAGGTTTAGATACTACATGATAGGTTTAGATACTACATGATAGGTTTAGATACTTCATGATAGGTTTAGATACTACATATTAGGTTTAGATACTACATGATAGGTTTAGATAATACATGATAGGTTTAGATACTACATGATAGGTTTAGATACTACATGATAGGTTTAGATACTACATGATAGGTTTAGATACTACATGATAGGTTTAGATACTACATGATATGTTTAGATACTACATGACGGGTTTAGATTCTACATGACGGGTTTAGTTACTACATGACGGGTTTAGATACTACATGACGGGTTTAGTTACTACATGACGGGTTTAGATACTACATGACGGGTTTAGATACTACATGACGGGTTTAGATACTAGATGACGGGTTTAGATACTTGATGACAGGTTTAGATACTAGATGACAGGTTTAGATACTACATGATAGGTTTAGATACGACTTGATGGGTTTAGATACTAGATGACAGGTTTAGATACTAGATGACAGGTTTAGATACTACATTATATGTTTAGATACTACATGATTGGTTTAGATACTACATGATATGTTTAGATACTACATGACGGGTTTAGATACTACATGACGGGTTTAGTTACTACATGACGGGTTTAGATACTACATGACGGGTTTAGATTCTACATGACGGGTTTAGATACTAGATGACGGGTTTAGATAATAGATGACAGGTTTAGATACTAGATGACAGGTTTAGATACTAGATGACAGGTTTAGATACTACATTATATGTTTAGATACTACATTATATGTTTAGATACTACATGACAGGTTTAGATACTACATGATAGGTTTAGATACTACATGATAGGTTTAGATACTACATGATAGGTTTAGATACTACATGATAGGTTTAGATACTACATGATATGTTTAGATACTACATGATATGTTTAGATACTACATGATAGGTTTAGATACTACATGAAAGGTTTAGATACTACATGATAGGTTTAGATACTACATGATATGTTTAGATACTACTTGATAGGTTTAGATACTACATGAAAGGTTTAGATACTACATGATAGGTTTAGATACTACTTGATAGGTTTAGATACTACTTGATAGGTTTAGATACTACATGATAGGTTTAGATACTACATGATAGGTTTAGATACTACATGATAGGTTTAGATACTACATGACGGGTTTAGATACTAGATGACAGGTTTAGATACTAGATGAGAGGTTTAGATACTACATGACAGGTTTAGATACTTGATGATAGGTTTAGATACTAGATGACAGGTTTAGATACTAGATGACAGGTTTAGATACTACATTATATGTTTAGATACTACATGATATGTTTAGATACTACATGACGGGTTTAGAAACTACATGACGGGTTTAGATACTACATGGCGGGTTTAGATACGAGATGACAGGTTTAGATACTAGATGAGAGGTTTAGATACTACATGACAGGTTTAGATACTAGATGATAGGTTTAGATACTAGATGACAGGTTTCGATACTAGATGACAGGTTTAGATACTACATGATAGGTTTAGATACTACATGATAGGTTTAGATACTACATGATATGTTTAGATACTACATGACGGGTTTAGATACTACATGACGGGTTTAGTTACTACATGACGGGTTTAGATACTACATGACGGGTTTAGTTACTACATGACGGGTTTAGATACTACATGACGGGTTTAGATACTACATGACGGGTTTAGATACTAGATGACGGGTTTAGATACTAGATGACAGGTTTAGATACTAGATGACAGGTTTAGATACTACATGATAGGTTTAGATACGACTTGATGGGTTTAGATACTAGATGACAGGTTTAGATACTAGATGACAGGTTTAGATACTACATTATATGTTTAGATACTACATGATTGGTTTAGATACTACATGATATGTTTAGATACTACATGACGGGTTTAGATACTACATGACGGGTTTAGTTACTACATGACGGGTTTAGATACTACATGACGGGTTTAGATTCTACATGACGGGTTTAGATACTAGATGACGGGTTTAGATAATAGATGACAGGTTTAGATACTAGATGACAGGTTTAGATACTAGATGACAGGTTTAGATACTACATTATATGTTTAGATACTACATTATATGTTTAGATACTACATGACAGGTTTAGATACTACATGATAGGTTTAGATACTACATGATAGGTTTAGATACTACATGATAGGTTTAGATACTACATGATAGGTTTAGATACTACATGATATGTTTAGATACTACATGATATGTTTAGATACTACATGATAGGTTTAGATACTACATGATAGGTTTAGATACTACATGATAGGTTTAGATACTACATGATATGTTTAGATACTACTTGATAGGTTTAGATATTACTTGATAGGTTTAGATACTACATGAAAGGTTTAGATACTACATGATAGGTTTAGATACTACTTGATAGGTTTAGATACTACTTGATAGGTTTAGATACTACATGATAGGTTTAGATACTACATGATAGGTTTAGATACTACATGATAGGTTTAGATACTACATGACGGGTTTAGATACTAGATGACAGGTTTAGATACTAGATGAGAGGTTTAGATACTACATGACAGGTTTAGATACTTGATGATAGGTTTAGATACTAGATGACAGGTTTAGATACTAGATGACAGGTTTAGATACTACATTATATGTTTAGATACTACATGATATGTTTAGATACTACATGACGGGTTTAGAAACTACATGACGGGTTTAGATACTACATGACGGGTTTAGATACTAGATGACAGGTTTAGATACTAGATGAGAGGTTTAGATACTACATGACAGGTTTAGATACTAGATGATAGGTTTAGATACTAGATGACAGGTTTCGATACTAGATGACAGGTTTAGATACTACATTATATGTTTAGATACTACATGATTGGTTTAGATACTACATGATATGTTTAGATACTACATGACGGGTTTAGATACTACATGACGGGTTTAGATACTACATGACGGGTTTAGTTACTACATGACGGGTTTAGATACTACATGACGGGTTTAGTTACTACATGACGGGTTTAGATACTACATGACGGGTTTAGATACTACATGACGGGTTTAGATACTAGATGACGGGTTTAGATACTAGATGACAGGTTTAGATACTAGATGACAGGTTTAGATACTACATGATAGGTTTAGATACGACTTGATGGGTTTAGATACTAGATGACAGGTTTAGATACTAGATGACAGGTTTAGATACTACATTATATGTTTAGATACTACATGATTGGTTTAGATACTACATGATATGTTTAGATACTACATGACGGGTTTAGATACTACATGACGGGTTTAGTTACTACATGACGGGTTTAGATACTACATGACGGGTTTAGATTCTACATGACGGGTTTAGATACTAGATGACGGGTTTAGATAATAGATGACAGGTTTAGATACTAGATGACAGGTTTAGATACTAGATGACAGGTTTAGATACTACATTATATGTTTAGATACTACATTATATGTTTAGATACTACATGACAGGTTTAGATACTACATGATAGGTTTAGATACTACATGATAGGTTTAGATACTACATGATAGGTTTAGATACTACATGATAGGTTTAGATACTACATGATATGTTTAGATACTACATGATATGTTTAGATACTACATGATAGGTTTAGATACTACATGATAGGTTTAGATACTACATGATAGGTTTAGATACTACATGATATGTTTAGATACTACTTGATAGGTTTAGATACTACATGAAAGGTTTAGATACTACATGATAGGTTTAGAAACTACTTGATAGGTTTAGATACTACTTGATAGGTTTAGATACTACATGATAGGTTTAGATACTACATGATAGGTTTAGATACTACATGATAGGTTTAGATACTACATGACGGGTTTAGATACTAGATGACAGGTTTAGATACTAGATGAGAGGTTTAGATACTACATGACAGGTTTAGATACTTGATGATAGGTTTAGATACTAGATGACAGGTTTAGATACTAGATGACAGGTTTAGATACTACATTATATGTTTAGATACTACATGATATGTTTAGATACTACATGACGGGTTTAGAAACTACATGACGGGTTTAGATACTACATGACGGGTTTAGATACTAGATGACAGGTTTAGATACTAGATGAGAGGTTTAGATACTACATGACAGGTTTAGATACTAGATGACAGGTTTCGATACTAGATGACAGGTTTAGATACTACATTATATGTTTAGATACTGCATGATATGTTTAGATACTACATGACGGGTTTAGATACTACATGACGGGTTTAGATACTACATGACGGGTTTAGATACTAGATGACAGGTTTAGATACTAGATGACAGGTTTAGATACTACATGATAGGTTTAGATACTACTTGATGGGTTTAGATACTAGATGACAGGTTTAGATACTAGATGACAGGTTTAGATACTACATTATATGTTTAGATACTACATGATTGGTTTAGATACTACATGATATGTTTAGATACTACATGACGGGTTTAGATACTACATGACGGGTTTAGTTACTACATGACGGGTTTAGATACTACATGACGGGTTTAGATTCTACATGACGGGTTTAGATACTAGATGACGGGTTTAGATAATAGATGACAGGTTTAGATACTAGATGACAGGTTTAGATACTAGATGACGGGTTTAGATAATAGATGACAGGTTTAGATACTAGATGACAGGTTTAGATACTAGATGACAGGTTTAGATACTACATTATATGTTTAGATACTACATTATATGTTTAGATACTACATGACAGGTTTAGATACTACATGATAGGTTTAGATACTACATGATAGGTTTAGATACTACATGATAGGTTTAGATACTACATGATAGGTTTAGATACTACATGATAGGTTTAGATACTACATGATAGGTTTAGATACTACATGATATGTTTAGATACTACATGATAGGTTTAGATACTACATGACGGGTTTAGATACTAGATGACAGTTTTAGATACTAGATGAGAGGTTTAGATACTAGATGACAGGTTTAGATACTAGATGACCGGTTTAGATACTACATGATAGGTTTAGATACTACATGATAGGTTTAGATACTACATGATAGGTTTAGATACTACATGATAGGTTTAGATACTTCATGATAGGTTTAGATACTACATATTAGGTTTAGATACTACATGATAGGTTTAGATAATACATGATAGGTTTAGATACTACATGATAGGTTTAGATACTACATGATAGGTTTAGATACTACATGATAGGTTTAGATACTACATGATAGGTTTAGATACTACATGATATGTTTAGATACTACATGACGGGTTTAGATACTACATGACGGGTTTAGTTACTACATGACGGGTTTAGATACTACATGACGGGTTTAGTTACTACATGACGGGTTTAGATACTACATGACGGGTTTAGATACTACATGACGGGTTTAGATACTAGATGACGGGTTTAGATACTAGATGACAGGTTTAGATACTAGATGACAGGTTTAGATACTACATGATAGGTTTAGATACTACTTGATGGGTTTAGATACTAGATGACAGGTTTAGATACTAGATGACAGGTTTAGATACTACATTATATGTTTAGATACTACATGACGGGTTTAGATACTACATGACGGGTTTAGATACTACATGACGGGTTTAGATACTACATGACGGGTTTAGTTACTACATGACGGGTTTAGATACTACATGACGGGTTTAGATACTACATGACGGGTTTAGATACTAGATGACGGGTTTAGATAATAGATGACAGGTTTAGATACTAGATGACAGGTTTAGATACTAGATGACAGGTTTAGATACTACATGACAGGTTTAGATACTACATGACAGGTTTAGATACTACATGACAGGTTTAGATACTACATGACGGGTTTAGATACTACATGACAGGTTTAGATACTACATGACAGGTTTAGATACTACATGATAGGTTTAGATACTACATGATAGGTTTAGATACTACATGACGGGTTTAGATACTACATGATAGGTTTAGATACTACATGATAGGTTTAGATACTACATGATAGGTTTAGATACTACATGATAGGTTTAGATACTACATGATAGGTTTAGATACTACATGAAAGGTTTAGATACTACATGATAGGTTTAGATACTACATGACAGGTTTAGATACTACATGATAGGTTTAGATACTACATGACAGGTTTAGATACTACATGACAGGTTTAGATACTAGATGACGGGTTTAGATACTACATGACGGGTTTAGATACTAGATGACAGGTTTAGATACTAGATGACAGGTTTAGATACTACATGACGGGTTTAGATACTAGATGACAGGTTTAGATACTAGATGACAGGTTTAGATACTAGATGACGGGTTTAGATACTACATTATATGTTTAGATACTACATGACAGGTTTAGATACTACATGACGGGTTTAGAAACTACATGACGGGTTTAGATACTACATGACGGGTTTAGATACTAGATGACAGGTTTAGATACTAGATGACGAGGTTTAGATACTACATGACAGGTTTAGATACTAGATGACAGGTTTAGATACTAGATGACGGGTTTAGATACTAGATGACGGGTTTAGATACTACATGATAGGTTTAGATACTACATGATAGGTTTAGATACTACATGATAGGTTTAGATACTACATGACGGGTTTAGATACTACATGACGGGTTTAGATACTACATGACGGGTTTAGATACTACATGACGGGTTTAGATACTACATGACGGGTTTAGATACTACATGACGGGTTTAGATACTACATGACGGGTTTAGATACTAGATGACGGGTTTAGATACTAGATGACAGGTTTAGATACTAGATGACAGGTTTAGATACTACATGACGGGTTTAGATACTACATGACGGGTTTAGATACTAGATGACGGGTTTAGATACTAGATGACGGGTTTAGATACTACATTATATGTTTAGATACTACATGATTGGTTTAGATACTACATGACTGGTTTAGATACTACATGACGGGTTTAGATACTACATGACGGGTTTAGATACTACATGACGGGTTTAGATACTACATGACGGGTTTAGATTCTACATGACGGGTTTAGATACTAGATGACGGGTTTAGATACTAGATGACAGGTTTAGATACTAGATGACGGGTTTAGATACTAGATGACAGGTTTAGATACTACATGACAGGTTTAGATACTACATTATATGTTTAGATACTACATGACAGGTTTAGATACTACATGACGGGTTTAGATACTACATGACAGGTTTAGATACTACATGACAGGTTTAGATACTACATGACAGGTTTAGATACTACATGATAGGTTTAGATACTACATGACAGGTTTAGATACTACATGACAGGTTTAGATACTACATGACGGGTTTAGATACTACATGATAGGTTTAGATACTACATGATATGTTTAGATACTACATGACGGGTTTAGATACTACATGAAGGGTTTAGATACTACATGACGGGTTTAGATACTACATGATAGGTTTAGATACTACATGACGGGTTTAGATACTACATGACGGGTTTAGATACTACATGACGGGTTTAGATACTACATGACTGGTTTAGATACTACATGACGGGTTTAGATACTAGATGACAGGTTTAGATACTAGATGAGATGTTTAGATACTACATGACAGGTTTAGATACTAGATGACGGGTTTAGATACTAGATGACGGGTTTAGATACTAGATGACGGGTTTAGATACTACATGACGGGTTTAGATACTACATGACAGGTTTAGATACTACATGACGGGTTTAGATACTACATGACGGGTTTAGATACTACATGACGGGTTTAGATACTAGATGACGGGTTTAGATACTAGATGAGAGGTTTAGATACTACATGACAGGTTTAGATACTAGATGACAGGTTTAGATACTAGATGACAGGTTTAGATACTAGATGACGGGTTTAGATACTACATTATATGTTTAGATACTACATGATATGTTTAGATACTACATGACGGGTTTAGATACTACATGACGGGTTTAGATACTACATGACGGGTTTAGATACTAGATGACAGGTTTAGATACTAGATGACGGGTTTAGATACTACATGACAGGTTTAGATACTAGATGACGGGTTTAGATACTACATGACGGGTTTAGATACTAGATGACAGGTTTAGATACTACATGATATGTTTAGATACTACATGACGGGTTTAGATACTACATGACAGGTTTAGATACTACATGACGGGTTTAGATACTACATGACGGGTTTAGATACTACATGACGGGTTTAGATACTACATGACGGGTTTAGATACTACATGACGGGTTTAGATACTACATGACGGGTTTAGATACTACATGACGGGTTTAGATACTACATGACGGGTTTAGATACTAGATGACGGGTTTAGATACTAGATGACAGGTTTAGATACTAGATGACAGGTTTAGATACTACATGACAGGTTTAGATACTACATGACGGGTTTAGATACTAGATGACAGGTTTAGATACTAGATGACAGGTTTAGATACTACATGATAGGTTTAGATACTACATGATTGGTTTAGATACTACATGATATGTTTAGATACTACATGACGGGTTTAGATACTACATGACGGGTTTAGTTACTACATGACGGGTTTAGATACTACATGACGGGTTTAGATTCTACATGACGGGTTTAGATACTAGATGACGGGTTTAGATACTAGATGACAGGTTTAGATACTAGATGACAGGTTTAGATACTAGATGACAGGTTTAGATACTACATGACAGGTTTAGATACTACATGACAGGTTTAGATACTACATGACAGGTTTAGATACTACATGATAGGTTTAGATACTACATGATAGGTTTAGATACTACATGACAGGTTTAGATACTACATGATAGGTTTAGATACTACATGACAGGTTTAGATACTACATGATAGGTTTAGATACTACATGATAGGTTTAGATACTACATGATAGGTTTAGATACTACATGACAGGTTTAGATACTACATGACAGGTTTAGATACTACTTGATAGGTTTAGATACTACATGAAAGGTTTAGATACTACATGATAGGTTTAGATACTACTTGATAGGTTTAGATACTACTTGATAGGTTTAGATACTACATGATAGGTTTAGATACTACATGATAGGTTTAGATACTACATGATAGGTTTAGATACTACATGACGGGTTTAGATACTAGATGACAGGTTTAGATACTAGATGAGAGGTTTAGATACTACATGACAGGTTTAGATACTTGATGATAGGTTTAGATACTAGATGACAGGTTTAGATACTAGATGACAGGTTTAGATACTACATTATATGTTTAGATACTACATGATATGTTTAGATACTACATGACGGGTTTAGAAACTACATGACGGGTTTAGATACTACATGACGGGTTTAGATACTAGATGACAGGTTTAGATACTAGATGAGAGGTTTAGATACTACATGACAGGTTTAGATACTAGATGATAGGTTTAGATACTAGATGACAGGTTTCGATACTAGATGACAGGTTTAGATACTACATTATATGTTTAGATACTGCATGATATGTTTAGATACTACATGACGGGTTTAGATACTACATGACGGGTTTAGATACTACATGACGGGTTTAGATACTAGATGACAGGTTTAGATACTAGATGACAGGTTTAGATACTACATGATAGGTTTAGATACTACTTGACGGGTTTAGATACTAGATGACAGGTTTAGATACTAGATGACAGGTTTAGATACTACATTATATGTTTAGATACTACATGACTGGTTTAGATACTACATGATATGTTTAGATACTACATGACGGGTTTAGATACTACATGACGGGTTTAGATACTACATGACGGGTTTAGATACTACATGACGGGTTTAGATACTACATGACGGGTTTAGATACTAGATGACGGGTTTAGATAATAGATGACAGGTTTAGATACTAGATGACAGGTTTAGATACTAGATGACAGGTTTAGATACTACATTATATGTTTAGATACTACATTATATGTTTAGATACTACATGACAGGTTTAGATACTACATGACAGGTTTAGATACTACATGACAGGTTTAGATACTACATGACAGGTTTAGATACTACATGACAGGTTTAGATACTACATGATATGTTTAGATACTACATGATATGTTTAGATACTACATGATAGGTTTAGATACTACATGATAGGTTTAGATACTACTTGATAGGTTTAGATACTACTTGATAGGTTTAGATACTACATGATAGGTTTAGATACTACATGATAGGTTTAGATACTACATGATAGGTTTAGATACTACATGACGGGTTTAGATACTAGATGACAGGTTTAGATACTTGATGATAGGTTTAGATACTAGATGACAGGTTTAGATACTAGATGACAGGTTTAGATACTACATTATATGTTTAGATACTACATGATATGTTTAGATACTACATGACGGGTTTAGATACTACATGACGGGTTTAGATACTACATGACGGGTTTAGATACTAGATGACAGGTTTAGATACTAGATGAAAGGTTTAGATACTACATGACAGGTTTAGATACTAGATGATAGGTTTAGATACTAGATGACAGGTTTCGATACTAGATGACAGGTTTAGATACTACATTATATGTTTAGATACTGCATGATATGTTTAGATACTACATGACGGGTTTAGATACTACATGACGGGTTTAGATACTACATGACGGGTTTAGATACTAGATGACAGGTTTAGATACTAGATGAGAGGTTTAGATACTAGATGACAGGTTTAGATACTAGATGACAGGTTTAGATACTACATTATATGTTTAGATACTACATGATATGTTTAGATACTACATGACGGGTTTAGATACTACATGACGGGTTTAGATACTACATGACGGGTTTAGATACTAGATGACAGGTTTAGATACTAGATGAGAGGTTTAGATACTAGATGACAGGTTTAGATACTAGATGACAGGTTTAGATCCTACATTATATGTTTAGATACTACATGATAGGTTTAGATACTACATGATAGGTTTAGATACTACTTGATAGGTTTAGATACTACTTGATAGGTTTAGATACTACATGACGGGTTTAGATACTACATGACGGGTTTAGATACTACATGACGGGTTTAGATACTAGATGACAGGTTTAGATACTAGATGACAGGTTTAGATACTACATGATAGGTTTAGATACTACTTGATGGGTTTAGATACTAGATGACAGGTTTAGATACTAGATGACAGGTTTAGATACTACATTATATGTTTAGATACTACATGATTGGTTTAGATACTACATGATATGTTTAGATACTACATGACGGGTTTAGATACTACATGACGGGTTTAGTTACTACATGACGGGTTTAGATACTACATGACGGGTTTAGATTCTACATGACGGGTTTAGATACTAGATGACGGGTTTAGATAATAGATGACAGGTTTAGATACTAGATGACAGGTTTAGATACTAGATGACGGGTTTAGATAATAGATGACAGGTTTAGATACTAGATGACAGGTTTAGATACTAGATGACAGGTTTAGATACTACATTATATGTTTAGATACTACATTATATGTTTAGATACTACATGACAGGTTTAGATACTACATGATAGGTTTAGATACTACATGATAGGTTTAGATACTACATGATAGGTTTAGATACTACATGATAGGTTTAGATACTACATGATAGGTTTAGATACTACATGATAGGTTTAGATACTACATGATAGGTTTAGATACTACATGATAGGTTTAGATACTACATGACGGGTTTAGATACTAGATGACAGTTTTAGATACTAGATGAGAGGTTTAGATACTAGATGACAGGTTTAGATACTAGATGACCGGTTTAGATACTACATTATATGTTTAGATACTACATGATAGGTTTAGATACTAGATGACAGGTTTAGATACTACATGATAGGTTTAGATACTACATGATAGGTTTAGATACTACATGATAGGTTTAGATACTACATGATAGGTTTAGATACTTCATGATAGGTTTAGATACTACATATTAGGTTTAGATACTACATGATAGGTTTAGATAATACATGATAGGTTTAGATACTACATGATAGGTTTAGATACTACATGATAGGTTTAGATACTACATGATAGGTTTAGATACTACATGATAGGTTTAGATACTACATGATATGTTTAGATACTACATGACGGGTTTAGATACTACATGACGGGTTTAGTTACTACATGACGGGTTTAGATACTACATGACGGGTTTAGTTACTACATGACGGGTTTAGATACTACATGACGGGTTTAGATACTACATGACGGGTTTAGATACTAGATGACGGGTTTAGATACTAGATGACAGGTTTAGATACTAGATGACAGGTTTAGATACTACATGATAGGTTTAGATACTACTTGATGGGTTTAGATACTAGATGACAGGTTTAGATACTAGATGACAGGTTTAGATACTACATTATATGTTTAGATACTACATGATTGGTTTAGATACTACATGATATGTTTAGATACTACATGACGGGTTTAGATACTACATGACGGGTTTAGTTACTACATGACGGGTTTAGATACTACATGACGGGTTTAGATTCTACATGACGGGTTTAGATACTAGATGACGGGTTTAGATAATAGATGACAGGTTTAGATACTAGATGACAGGTTTAGATACTAGATGACAGGTTTAGATACTACATTATATGTTTAGATACTACATTATATGTTTAGATACTACATGACAGGTTTAGATACTACATGATAGGTTTAGATACTACATGATAGGTTTAGATACTACATGATAGGTTTAGATACTACATGATAGGTTTAGATACTACATGATATGTTTAGATACTACATGATATGTTTAGATACTACATGATAGGTTTAGATACTACATGATAGGTTTAGATACTACATGATAGGTTTAGATACTACATGATATGTTTAGATACTACTTGATAGGTTTAGATACTACATGAAAGGTTTAGATACTACATGATAGGTTTAGATACTACTTGATAGGTTTAGATACTACTTGATAGGTTTAGATACTACATGATAGGTTTAGATACTACATGATAGGTTTAGATACTACATGATAGGTTTAGATACTACATGACGGGTTTAGATACTAGATGACAGGTTTAGATACTAGATGAGAGGTTTAGATACTACATGACAGGTTTAGATACTTGATGATAGGTTTAGATACTAGATGACAGGTTTAGATACTAGATGACAGGTTTAGATACTACATTATATGTTTAGATACTACATGATATGTTTAGATACTACATGACGGGTTTAGAAACTACATGACGGGTTTAGATACTACATGACGGGTTTAGATACTAGATGACAGGTTTAGATACTAGATGAGAGGTTTAGATACTACATGACAGGTTTAGATACTAGATGATAGGTTTAGATACTAGATGACAGGTTTCGATACTAGATGACAGGTTTAGATACTACATGATAGGTTTAGATACTACATGATAGGTTTAGATACTACATGATATGTTTAGATACTACATGACGGGTTTAGATACTACATGACGGGTTTAGTTACTACATGACGGGTTTAGATACTACATGACGGGTTTAGTTACTACATGACGGGTTTAGATACTACATGACGGGTTTAGATACTACATGACGGGTTTAGATACTAGATGACGGGTTTAGATACTAGATGACAGGTTTAGATACTAGATGACAGGTTTAGATACTACATGATAGGTTTAGATACGACTTGATGGGTTTAGATACTAGATGACAGGTTTAGATACTAGATGACAGGTTTAGATACTACATTATATGTTTAGATACTACATGATTGGTTTAGATACTACATGATATGTTTAGATACTACATGACGGGTTTAGATACTACATGACGGGTTTAGTTACTACATGACGGGTTTAGATACTACATGACGGGTTTAGATTCTACATGACGGGTTTAGATACTAGATGACGGGTTTAGATAATAGATGACAGGTTTAGATACTAGATGACAGGTTTAGATACTAGATGACAGGTTTAGATACTACATTATATGTTTAGATACTACATTATATGTTTAGATACTACATGACAGGTTTAGATACTACATGATAGGTTTAGATACTACATGATAGGTTTAGATACTACATGATAGGTTTAGATACTACATGATAGGTTTAGATACTACATGATATGTTTAGATACTACATGATATGTTTAGATACTACATGATAGGTTTAGATACTACATGATAGGTTTAGATACTACATGATAGGTTTAGATACTACATGATATGTTTAGATACTACTTGATAGGTTTAGATACTACATGAAAGGTTTAGATACTACATGATAGGTTTAGATACTACTTGATAGGTTTAGATACTACTTGATAGGTTTAGATACTACATGATAGGTTTAGATACTACATGATAGGTTTAGATACTACATGATAGGTTTAGATACTACATGACGGGTTTAGATACTAGATGACAGGTTTAGATACTAGATGAGAGGTTTAGATACTACATGACAGGTTTAGACACTTGATGATAGGTTTAGATACTAGATGACAGGTTTAGATACTAGATGACAGGTTTAGATACTACATTATATGTTTAGATACTACATGATATGTTTAGATACTACATGACGGGTTTAGAAACTACATGACGGGTTTAGATACTACATGACGGGTTTAGATACTAGATGACAGGTTTAGATACTAGATGAGAGGTTTAGATACTACATGACAGGTTTAGATACTAGATGATAGGTTTAGATACTAGATGACAGGTTTCGATACTAGATGACAGGTTTAGATACTACATTATATGTTTAGATACTGCATGATATGTTTAGATACTACATGACGGGTTTAGATACTACATGACGGGTTTAGATACTACATGACGGGTTTAGATACTAGATGACAGGTTTAGATACTAGATGACAGGTTTAGATACTACATGATAGGTTTAGATACTACTTGATGGGTTTAGATACTAGATGACAGGTTTAGATACTAGATGACAGGTTTAGATACTACATTATATGTTTAGATACTACATGATTGGTTTAGATACTACATGATATGTTTAGATACTACATGACGGGTTTAGATACTACATGACGGGTTTAGATACTACATGACGGGTTTAGTTACTACATGACGGGTTTAGATACTACATGACGGGTTTAGTTACTACATGACGGGTTTAGATACTACATGACGGGTTTAGATACTACATGACGGGTTTAGATACTAGATGACGGGTTTAGATACTAGATGACAGGTTTAGATACTAGATGACAGGTTTAGATACTACATGATAGGTTTAGATACGACTTGATGGGTTTAGATACTAGATGACAGGTTTAGATACTAGATGACAGGTTTAGATACTACATTATATGTTTAGATACTACATGATTGGTTTAGATACTACATGATATGTTTAGATACTACATGACGGGTTTAGATACTACATGACGGGTTTAGTTACTACATGACGGGTTTAGATACTACATGACGGGTTTAGATTCTACATGACGGGTTTAGATACTAGATGACGGGTTTAGATAATAGATGACAGGTTTAGATACTAGATGACAGGTTTAGATACTAGATGACAGGTTTAGATACTACATTATATGTTTAGATACTACATTATATGTTTAGATACTACATGACAGGTTTAGATACTACATGATAGGTTTAGATACTACATGATAGGTTTAGATACTACATGATAGGTTTAGATACTACATGATAGGTTTAGATACTACATGATATGTTTAGATACTACATGATATGTTTAGATACTACATGATAGGTTTAGATACTACATGATAGGTTTAGATAAAACATGATAGGTTTAGATACTACATGATATGTTTAGATACTACTTGATAGGTTTAGCTACTACATGAAAGGTTTAGATACTACATGATAGGTTTAGATACTACTTGATAGGTTTAGATACTACTTGATAGGTTTAGATACTACATGATAGGTTTAGATACTACATGATAGGTTTAGATACTACATGATAGGTTTAGATACTACATGACGGGTTTAGATACTAGATGACAGGTTTAGATACTAGATGAGAGGTTTAGATACTACATGACAGGTTTAGATACTTGATGATAGGTTTAGATACTAGATGACAGGTTTAGATACTAGATGACAGGTTTAGATACTACATTATATGTTTAGATACTACATGATATGTTTAGATACTACATGACGGGTTTAGAAACTACATGACGGGTTTAGATACTACATGACGGGTTTAGATACTAGATGACAGGTTTAGATACTAGATGAGAGGTTTAGATACTACATGACAGGTTTAGATACTAGATGATAGGTTTAGATACTAGATGACAGGTTTCGATACTAGATGACAGGTTTAGATACTACATTATATGTTTAGATACTGCATGATATGTTTAGATACTACATGACGGGTTTAGATACTACATGACGGGTTTAGATACTACATGACGGGTTTAGATACTAGATGACAGGTTTAGATACTAGATGACAGGTTTAGATACTACATGATAGGTTTAGATACTACTTGATGGGTTTAGATACTAGATGACAGGTTTAGATACTAGATGACAGGTTTAGATACTACATTATATGTTTAGATACTACATGATTGGTTTAGATACTACATGATATGTTTAGATACTACATGACGGGTTTAGATACTACATGACGGGTTTAGTTACTACATGACGGGTTTAGATACTACATGACGGGTTTAGATTCTACATGACGGGTTTAGATACTAGATGACGGGTTTAGATAATAGATGACAGGTTTAGATACTAGATGACAGGTTTAGATACTAGATGACAGGTTTAGATACTACATTATATGTTTAGATACTACATTATATGTTTAGATACTACATGACAGGTTTAGATACTACATGATAGGTTTAGATACTACATGATAGGTTTAGATACTACATGATAGGTTTAGATACTACATGATAGGTTTAGATACTACATGATATGTTTAGATACTACATGATATGTTTAGATACTACATGATAGGTTTAGATACTACATGATAGGTTTAGATACTACTTGATAGGTTTAGATACTACTTGATAGGTTTAGATACTACATGATAGGTTTAGATACTACATGATAGGTTTAGATACTACATGATAGGTTTAGATACTACATGACGGGTTTAGATACTAGATGACAGGTTTAGATACTTGATGATAGGTTTAGATACTAGATGACAGGTTTAGATACTAGATGACAGGTTTAGATACTACATTATATGTTTAGATACTACATGATATGTTTAGATACTACATGACGGGTTTAGATACTACATGACGGGTTTAGATACTACATGACGGGTTTAGATACTAGATGACAGGTTTAGATACTAGATGAAAGGTTTAGATACTACATGACAGGTTTAGATACTAGATGATAGGTTTAGATACTAGATGACAGGTTTCGATACTAGATGACAGGTTTAGATACTACATTATATGTTTAGATACTGCATGATATGTTTAGATACTACATGACGGGTTTAGATACTACATGACGGGTTTAGATACTACATGACGGGTTTAGATACTAGATGACAGGTTTAGATACTAGATGAGAGGTTTAGATACTAGATGACAGGTTTAGATACTAGATGACAGGTTTAGATACTACATTATATGTTTAGATACTACATGATATGTTTAGATACTACATGACGGGTTTAGATACTACATGACGGGTTTAGATACTACATGACGGGTTTAGATACTAGATGACAGGTTTAGATACTAGATGAGAGGTTTAGATACTAGATGACAGGTTTAGATACTAGATGACAGGTTTAGATCCTACATTATATGTTTAGATACTACATGATAGGTTTAGATACTACATGATATGTTTAGATACTACATGACGGGTTTAGTTACTACATGACGGGTTTAGATACTACATGACGGGTTTAGATACTACATGACGGGTTTAGATACTAGATGACAGGTTTAGATACTACATGACGGGTTTAGATTCTACATGACGGGTTTAGATACTAGATGACGGGTTTAGATAATAGATGACAGGTTTAGATACTAGATGACAGGTTTAGATACTAGATGACAGGTTTAGATACTACATTATATGTTTAGATACTACATTATATGTTTAGATACTACATGACAGGTTTAGATACTACATGATAGGTTTAGATACTACATGATAGGTTTAGATACTACATGATAGGTTTAGATACTACATGATAGGTTTAGATACTACATGATATGTTTAGATACTACATGATATGTTTAGATACTACATGATAGGTTTAGATACTACATGATAGGTTTAGATACTACATGATAGGTTTAGATACTACATGATATGTTTAGATACTACTTGATAGGTTTAGATACTACATGAAAGGTTTAGATACTACATGATAGGTTTAGATACTACTTGATAGGTTTAGATACTACTTGATAGATTTAGATACTACATGATAGGTTTAGATACTACATGATAGGTTTAGATACTACATGATAGGTTTAGATACTACATGACGGGTTTAGATACTAGATGACAGGTTTAGATACTAGATGAGAGGTTTAGATACTACATGACAGGTTTAGATACTTGATGATAGGTTTAGATACTAGATGACAGGTTTAGATACTAGATGACAGGTTTAGATACTACATTATATGTTTAGATACTACATGATATGTTTAGATACTACATGACGGGTTTAGATACTACATGACGGGTTTAGATACTACATGACGGGTTTAGATACTAGATGACAGGTTTAGATACTAGATGAAAGGTTTAGATACTACATGACAGGTTTAGATACTAGATGATAGGTTTAGATACTAGATGACAGGTTTCGATACTAGATGACAGGTTTAGATACTACATTATATGTTTAGATACTGCATGATATGTTTAGATACTACATGACGGGTTTAGATACTACATGACGGGTTTAGATACTACATGACGGGTTTAGATACTAGATGACAGGTTTAGATACTAGATGAGAGGTTTAGATACTAGATGACAGGTTTAGATACTAGATGACAGGTTTAGATACTACATTATATGTTTAGATACTACATGATATGTTTAGATACTACATGACGGGTTTAGATACTACATGACGGGTTTAGATACTACATGACGGGTTTAGATACTAGATGACAGGTTTAGATACTAGATGAGAGGTTTAGATACTAGATGACAGGTTTAGATACTAGATGACAGGTTTAGATCCTACATTATATGTTTAGATACTACATGATAGGTTTAGATACTACATGATATGTTTAGATACTACATGACGGGTTTAGTTACTACATGACGGGTTTAGATACTACATGACGGGTTTAGATACTACATGACGGGTTTAGATACTAGATGACAGGTTTAGATAATAGATGACAGGTTTAGATACTAGATGACAGGTTTAGATACTAGATGACAGGTTTAGATACTACATTATATGTTTAGATTCTACATTATATGTTTAGATACTACATCACAGGTTTAGATACTACATGATAGGTTTAGATACTACATGATAGGTTTAGATACTACATGATAGGTTTAGATACTACATGATAGGTTTAGATACTACATGATATGTTTAGATACTACATGATATGTTTAGATACTACATGATAGGTTTAGATACTACATGATAGGTTTAGATACTACATGATAGGTTTAGATACTACATGATATGTTTAGATACTACTTGATAGGTTTAGATACTACATGATAGGTTTAGATACTACATGATAGGTTTAGATAGGTTTAGATACTACATGATAGGTTTAGATACTACTTGATAGGTTTAGATACTACATGATAGGTTTAGATACTACATGATAGGTTTAGACACTACATGATAGGTTTAGATACTACATGACGGGTTTAGAAACTAGATGACAGGTTTAGATACAAGATGAGAGGTTTAGATACTACATGAAAGGTTTAGATACTAGATGATAGGTTTAGATACTAGATGACAGGTTTAGATACTAGATGACAGGTTTAGATACTACATTATATGTTTAGATACTACATGATATGTTTAGATACTACATGACGGGTTTAGATACTACATGACGGGTTTAGTTACTACATGACGGGATTAGATACTAGATGACAGGTTTAGATACTAGATGAGAGGTTTAGATACTACATGAAAGGTTTAGATACTAGATGATAGGTTTAGATACTAGATGACAGGTTTAGATACTAGATGACAGGTTTAGATACTACATTATATGTTTAGATGCTACATGATATGTTTAGATACTACATGACGGGTTTAGATACTACATGACGGGTTTAGTTACTACATGACGGGATTAGATACTAGATGACAGGTTTAGATACTAGATGAGAGGTTTAGATACTACATGACAGGTTTAGATACTAGATGATAGGTTTAGATACTAGATGACAGGTTTAGATACTAGATGACAGGTTTAGGCCCTTGTCTACAGTAGATTATTATATAGGGAATAGGGCCCTGGTCTAAAGTAGAGTATTATATAGGGAATATGGCCCTGATCTAAAGTAGAGTATTATATAGGGAATAGAGCCCTGTTCTACAGTAGAGTATTATATAGGGAATAGGGCCCTTGTCTAAAGTAGAGTATTATATAGGGAATAGGGCCATGGTCTAAAGTAGAGTATTATATAGGGAATACGGCCCTGGTCTACAGTAGAGTATTATATAGGGAATAGGGCCCTGGTCTACAGTAGAGTATTATATAGGGAATAGGGCCCTGGTCTAAAGTAGAGTATTATATAGGGAATATGGCCCTGATCTAAAGTAGAGTATTATATAGGGAATAGGGCCCTTGTCTGAAGTAGAGTATTATATAGGGAATATGGCCCTGGTCTAAAGTAGAGTATTATATAGGGTACAGGGCCCTGGTCTAAAGTAGAGTATTATATTGGGAATAGGGCCCTGGTCTAAAGCAGAGTATTATATAGGGAATAGGGTCTTGGTCTAAAGTAGAGTATTATATAGGGAATACGGCCCTGGTCTACAGTAGAGTATTATATTGGGAATAGGGCCCTGGTCTACAGTAGAGTATTATATAGGGAATTTGGCCCTTGTCTAAAGTAGAGTATTATATAGAGAATATGGCCCTGGTCTACAGTAGAGTATTATATAGGGAATAGGGCCCTGGTCTACAGTAGAGTATTATATAGGGAATAGGGCCCTGGTCTAAAGTAGGGTATTATATAAAGGGAATAGGGCCCTTGTCTAAAGTAGAGTAGTATATAGGGAATAGGGCCCTGGTCTACAGTAGAGTATTATATAGGGAATAGGGCCCTGGTCTTAAGTAGAGTATTATATATGGAATAGGGCCCTGGTCAAAAGTAGAGTATTATATAGGGAATAGGGTCCCAGTCTGAAGTAGAGTATTATATAGGGAATAGGGCCATGGTCTTAAGTAGAGTATTATATAGGGAATAGGGCACTGGTCTACAGTAGAGTATTATATAGGGAATATGGCCCTGGTCTACAGTAGAGTATTATATAGGGAATATGGCCCTGGTCTAAAGTAGAGTATTATATAGGGAATAGGGCCCTGGTCTACAGTAGATTATTATGTAGGGAATATGGCCCTGGTCTAAAGTAGAGTATTAAATAGGGAATAGAGTCCTGGTCTACAGTAGAGTATTATATAGGGAATAGGGCCCTGGTCTACAGTAGAGTATTATTTAGGGAATAGGGCCCTGGTCTAAAGTAGAGTATTATATAGGGAATATGGCCCTGGTCTACAGTAGAGTATTATATAGGGAATAGGGCCCTGGTCTACAGTAGAGTATTATATAGGGAATAGGGCCCTGGTCTACAGTAGAGTATTATATATGGAATAGGACCCTGGTCTACAGTAGAGTATTATATAGGGAAATTGGCCCTGGTCTGTATTATATAGGGAATAGAGCCCCGGTCTACAATAGAGTATTATATAGGGAATATGGCCCTGATCTAAAGTAGAGTATTATATTGGGAATAGGGCCCTTGTCTAAAGTAGAGTATTATATAGGGTACAGGGCCCTGGTCTAAAGTAGAGTATTATATATGGAATAGGGCCCTGGTCTACTGTAGAGTATTATATAGGGAATAGGGCCCTGGTCTACAGTAGAGTATTATATAGGGAATATGGCCCTGGTCTAAAGTAGAGTATTATATAGGGAATTGGGCCCTGGTCTGTATTATATAGGGAATAGAGCCCTGGTCTACAGTAGAGTATTATATAGGGAATATGGCCCTGATCTAAAGTAGACTATTATATAGGGAATAGGGCCCTTGTCTAAAGTAGAGTATTATATAGGGAATAGGGCCCTGGTCTACAGTAGAGTATTATATAGGGAATTTGGCCCTGGTCTAAAGTAGAGTATTATATAGGGAATTGGGCCCTGGTCTGTATTATATAGGGAATAGAGCACTGGTCTACAGTAGAGTATTATATAGGGAATTGGGCCCTGATCTAAAGTAGAGTATTATATTGGGAATAGGGCCCTTGTCTAAAGTAGAGTATTATATAGGGTGCAGGGCCCTGGTCTAAAGTAGAGTATTAAATAGGGAATAGGGCCCTGGTCTACAGTAGAGTATTATATAGGGAATAGGGCCCTGGTCTACAGTAGGGTATTATATAGGAAATAGGGCCCTGGTCTAAAGTAGAGTATTATATAGGGAATAGGGCCCTGGTCTACAGTAGAGCATACTATAGGGAATAGGGCCCTGGTCTAAAGTAGAGTATTATATAGGGAATAGGACACTGGTCTAAAGTAGAGTATTATATAGGGAATAGGGCCCTGGTCTAAAGTAGAGTAGTATGTAGGGAATATGGCCCTGGTATACAGTAGAGTATTATATAGGGAATAGGGCCCTGGTCTAATGTAGAGTAATATATAGGGAATAGGGCCCTGGTCTAAAGTAGAGTAGTATATAGGGAATAGGGCCCTTGTCTAAAGTAGAGTATTATATAGGGAATAGGGCCCTGGTCTAAAGTAGAGTATTATATAGGGTACAGGCTCCTGTTCTAAAGTAGAGTATTATATAGGGAATAGGGCCCTGGTCTACAGTAGAGTATTATATAGGGAATATGGCCCTGGTCTACAGTAGAGTATTATATATGGAATAGGGCCCTGGTCTACAGCAGAGTATTATATAGGGAATATAGCCCTGGTCTAAAGTAGAGTAGTATATAGGGAATAGGGCCCTGGTCTACAGTAGATTATTATATAGAGAATAGGGCCCTGGTCTAAAGTAGAGTATTATATAGGGAATAGAGTCCTGGTCTACAGTAGAGCATTATATAGGGAATAGGTCCCTGGTCTACAGTAGATTATTATATAGGGAATAGGGCCCTGTTCTAAAGTAGAGTATTATATAGGGAATAGGGCCCTGGTCTACAGTAGAGTATTATATAGGGAATAGGGCCCTGGTCTACAGTAGAGTATTATATAGGGAATAGGGCCCTGGTCTACTGTAGAGTATTATATAGGGAATAGGGCCCTGGTCTACAGTAGAGTATTATATAGGGAATATGGCCCTGGTCTAAAGTAGAGTATTATATAGGGAATTGGGCCCTGGTCTGTATTATATAGGGAATAGAGCCCTGGTCTACAGTAGAGTATTATATAGGGAATATGGCCCTGATCTAAAGTAGAGTATTATATTGGGAATAGGGCCCTTGTCTAAAGTAGAGTATTATATAGGGTGCAGGGCCCTGGTCTAAAGTAGAGTATTATATAGGGAATAGGGCCCTGGTCTACAGTAGAGTATTATATAGGGAATAGGGCCCTGGTCTACAGTAGGGTATTATATAGGAAATAGGGCCCTGGTCTAAAGTAGAGTATTATATAGGGAATAGGGCCCTGGTCTACAGTAGAGCATAATATAGGGAATAGGGCCCTGGTCTAAAGTAGAGAATTATATAGGGAATAGGACACTGGTCTAAAGTAGAGTATTATATAGGGAATAGGGCCCTGGTCTAAAGTAGAGTAGTATATAGGGAATATGGCCCTGGTATACAGTAGAGTATTATATAGGGAATAGGGCCCTGGTCTAATGTAGAGTATTATATAGGGAATAGGGCCCTGGTCTAAAGTAGAGTATTATATAGGGAATAGGGCCCTTGTCTAAAGTAGAGTAATATATAGGGAATAGGGCCCTGGTCTAAAGTAGAGTATTATATAGGGTACAGGCTCCTGTTCTAAAGTAGAGTATTATATTGGGAATAGGGCCCTTGTCTAAAGTAGAGTATTATATAGGGTACAGGGCCCTGGTCTAAAGTAGAGTATTATATAGGGAATAGGGCACTGGTCTAAAGTAGAGTATTATATGGGGAATAGGGCCCTGGTCTACAGGAGAGTATTATATAGGGAATATTGCCCTGGTCTAAAGTAGAGTATTATATAGGGAATATGGACCTGGTCTACAGTAGATTATTATGTAGGGAATATGGCCCTGGTCTAAAGTAGAGTATTATATAGGGAATAGAGTCCTGGTCTACAGTAGAGTATTATATAGGGAATAGGGCCCTGGTCTACAGTAGAGTATTATATAGGGAATAGGGCCCTGGTCTAAAGTAGAGTATTATATAGGGAATAGGGCCCTGGTCTACAGTAGAGTATTATATAGGGAATAGGGCCCTGGTCTACAGTAGAGTATTATATAGGGAATAGGGCCCTGGTCTACAGTAGAGTATTATATAGGGAATAGGGCCCTGGTCTAAAGTAGAGTAGTATATAGGGAATAGGGCCCTGGTCTACAGTAGAGTATTATATAGGGAATAGGGCCCTGGTCTACAGTAGAGTATTATATAGGGAATAGGGCCCTGATCTAAAGTAGAGTATTATATAGGGAATAGGGCCCTTGTCTACAGTAGAGTATTATATAGGGAATAGGGCCCTGGTCTAAAGTAGGGTATTATATTAAGGGAATAGGGCCCTGGACTGTATTATATAGGGAATAGAGCCCTGTTCTACAGTAGAGTATTTTATAGGGAATATGGCCCTGATCTAAAGTAGAGTATTATTTTGGGAATAGGGCCCTTGTCTAAAGTAGAGTATTATATAGGGAATAGGGCCTTGGTCTAAAGTAGAGTATTATATAGGGAATAGGGCCCTGGTCTAAAGTAGAGTATTATATAGGGAATAGGGCCCTGGTCTAAAGTAGAGTATTATATAGGGAATAGGGCCCTGGTCTACAGTAGAGTATTATATAGGGAATATGGCCCTGGTCTACATTAGAGTATTATATAGGGAATAGGGCCCTGGTCTACAGTAGAGTATTATATAGGGAATAAGGCCCTGGTCTAAAGTAGAGTAGTATATAGGGAATAGGGCCCTGGTATACAGTAGAGTATTATATAGGGAATAGGGCCCTGGTCTAGAGTAGAGTATTATATAGGGAATATGGCCCTGATCTAAAGTAGAGTATTATATAGGGAATATGGCCCTTGTCTGAAGTAGAGTATTATATAGGGAATATGGCCCTGGTCTAAAGTAGAGTATTATATAGGGTACAGGGCCCTGATCTAAAGTAGAGTATTATATAGGGAATAGGGCCCTGGTCTAAAGTAGAGTATTATATAGGGAATAGGGCCTTGGTCTAAAGTAGAGTATTATATAGGGAATACGTCCCTGGTCTAAAGTAGAGTATTATATAGGGAATAGGGCCCTGGTCTACAGTAGAGTATTATATAGGGAATTTGGCCCTTGTCTAAAGTAGAGTATTATATAGAGAATAGGGCCCTGGTCTACAGTAGAGTATTATATAGGGAATAGGGCCCTGGTCTACAGTAGAGTATTATATAGGGAATAGGGCCCTGGTCTAAAGTAGGGTATTATATAAAGGGAATAGGGCCCTGGTCTAAAGTAGAGTAGTATATAGGGAATAGGGCCCTGGTCTACAGTAGAGTATTATATAGGGAATATGGCCCTGGTCTAAAGTAGAGTATTATATAGGGAATTGGGCCCTGGTCTGTATTATATAGGGAATAGAGCCCTGGTCTACAGTAGAGTATTATATAGGGAATATGGCCCTGATCTAAAGTAGAGTATTATATTGGGAATAGGGCCCTTGATTAAAGCAGAGTATTATATAGGGTACAGGGCCCTGGTCTAAAGTAGAGTATTATATAGGGAATAGGGCCCTGGTCTAAAGTAGAGTATTATATAGGGAATAAGGCCCTGGTCTACAGTAGAGTATTATATAGGGAATACGGCCCTGGTCTACAGTAGAGTATTATATAGGGAATATGGCCCTGGTCTACAGTAGAGTATTATATAGGGAATAGGGCCCTGGTCTACAGTAGAGTATTATATAGGGAATAGGGCCCTGGTCTACAGTAGAGTATTATATAGGGAATAGGGCCCTGGTCTACAGTAGAGTATTATATAGGGAATAGAGTCCTGGTCTACAGTAGAGTATTATATTGGGAATAGGGCACTGGTCTAAAGTAGAGTAGTAAAAAGGGAATAGGGCCCTGGTCTAAAGTAGAGTATTATATAGGGAATAGGGCCCTGGTCTACAGTAGAGTATTATATAGGGAATAGGGCCCTGGTCTAAAGTAGAGTATTATATAGGGAATAGGGCCTTGGTCTAAAGTAGAGTATTATATAGGGAATACGGCCCTGGTCTACAGTAGAGTATTATATAGGGAACAGGGCCCTGGTCTACAGTAGAGTATTATATAGGGAATTTCGCCCTTGTCTAAAGTAGAGTATTATATAGAGAATAGGGCCCTGGTCTACAGTAGAGTATTATATAGGGAATAGGGCCCTGGTCTACAGTAGAGTATTATATAGGGAATAGGGCCCTGGTCTACAGTAGAGTATTATATAGGGAATAGGGCCCTGGTCTAAAGTAGGGTATTATATAAAGGGAATAGGGCCCTGGTCTAAAGTAGAGTAGTATATAGGGAATAGGGCCCTGGTCTACAGTAGAGTATTATATAGGGAATAGGGCCCTGGTCTTAATTAGAGGAGTATATAGGGAATAGGGCCCTGGTCTAAAGTAGAGGATTATATAGGGAATAGGGCCCTGGTCTAAAGTAGAGTATTATATAGGGAATAGGGCCCTGGTCTAAAGTAGATAATTATATAGGGAATAGGGCCCCGGTCTGAAGTAGAGTATTATATAGGGAATAGGGCCATGGTCTTAAGTAGAGTATTATATAGGGAATAGGGCACTGGTCTAAAGTAGAGTATTATATATGGAATAGGGCCCTGGTCTAAAGTAGAGTATTATATTGGGAATAGGGCCCCAGTCTGAAGTAGAGGATTATATAGGGAATAGGGCCATGGTCTTAAGTAGAGTATTATATAGGGAATAGGGCACTGGTCTAAAGTAGAGTATTATATGGGGAATAGGGCCCTGGTCTACAGTAGAGTATTATATAGGGAATATGGCCCTGGTCTACAGTAGAGTATTATATAGGAAATAGGGACCTGGTCTACAGTAGAGTATTATATAGGGAATATAGCCCTGGTCTAAAGTAGAGTAGTATATAGGGAATAGGGCCCTGGTCTACAGTAGATTATTATATAGGGAATAGGGCCCTGGTCTAAAGTAGAGTATTATATAGAGAATAGGGCCCTGGTCTAAAGTAGAGTATTATATAGGGAATAGAGTCCTGGTCTACAGTAGAGTATTATATAGGGAATAGGGCCCTGGTCTACAGTAGAGTATTATATAGGGAATAGGGCCCTGGTCTACAGTAGTGTTTTATATAGGGAATAGGGCCCTGGTCTACTGTAGAGTATTATATAGGGAATAGGGCCCTGGTCTACAGTATATTATTATATAGGGAATATGGCCCTGGTCTAAAGTAGAGTATTATATAGGGAATTGGGCCCTGGTCTGTATTATATAGGGAATAGAGCCCTGGTCTACAGTAGAGTATTATATAGGGAATATGGCCCTGATCTAAAGTAGAGTATTATATTGGAAATAGGGCCCTTGTCTAAAGTAGAGTATTATATAGGGTACAGGGCCCTGGTCTAAAGTAGAGTATTATATAGGGAATAGGGCCCTGGTCTACAGTAGAGTATTATATAGGGAATAGGGCCCTGGTCTACAGTAGGGTATTATATAGGGAATAGGGCCCTGGTCTAAAGTAGAGTATTATATAGGGAATAGGGCCCTGGTCTACAGTAGAGCATAATATAGGGAATAGGGCCCTGGTCTAAAGTAGAGTATTATATAGGGAATAGGACACTGGTCTAAAGTAGAGTATTATATAGGGAATAGGGCCCTGGTCTAAAGTAGAGTAGTATATAGGGAATAGGACACTGGTCTAAAGTAGAGTAGTATATAGGGAATAGGGCCCTGGTCTACAGTAGAGTATTATATAGGGAATAGGGCCCTGGTCTTAAGTAGAGGAGTATATAGGGAATAGGGCCCTGGTCTAAAGTAGAGGATTATATAGGGAATAGGGCCCTGGTCTAAAGTAGAGTATTATATAGGGAATACGGCCCTGGTCTAAAGTTGAGTATTATATAGGGAATAGGGCCCCGGTCTGAAGTAGAGTATTATATAGGGAATAGGGCCATGGTCTTAAGTAGAGTATTATATAGGGAATAGGGCACTGGTCTAAAGTAGAGTATTATATAGGGAATAGGGCCCTGGTCTACAGTAGAGTATTATATAGGGAATATAGCCCTGGTCTAAAGTAGAGTAGTATATAGGGAATAGGGCCCTGGTCTACAGTAGATTATTATATAGGGAATAGGGCCCTGGTCTAAAGTAGAGTATTATATAGAGAATAGGGCCCTGGTTTAAAGTAGAGTATTATATAGGGAATAGAGTCCTGGTCTACAGTAGAGTATTATATAGGGAATAGGGCCCTGGTCTACAGTAGATTATTATATAGGGAATAGGGCCCTGGTCTAAAGTAGAGTATTATATAGGGAATAGGGCCCTGGTCTACAGTAGAGTATTATATAGGGAATAGGGCCCTGGTCTACAGTAGAGTATTATATAGGGAATAGGGCCCTGGTCTACTGTAGAGTATTATATAGGGAATAGGGCCCTGGTCTACAGTAGAGTATTATATAGGGAATATGGCCCTGGTCTAAAGTAGAGTATTATATAGGGAATTGGGCCCTGGTCTGTATTATATAGGGAATAGAGCCCTGGTCTACAGTAGAGTATTATATAGGGAATATGGCCCTGATCTAAAGTAGAGTATTATATTGGGAATAGGGCCCTTGTCTAAAGTAGAGTATTATATAGGGTACAGGGCCCTGGTCTAAAGTAGAGTATTATATAGGGAATAGGGCCCTGGTCTACAGTAGAGTATTATATAGGGAATAGGGCCCTGGTCTACAGTAGGGTATTATATAGGAAATAGGGCCCTGGTCTAAAGTAGAGTATTATATAGGGAATAGGGCCCTGGTCTACAGTAGAGCATAGTATATGGAATAGGGCCCTGGTCTAAAGTAGAGTATTATATAGGGAATAGGACACTGGTCTAAAGTAGAGTATTATATAGGGAATAGGGCCCTGGTCTAAAGTAGAGTAGTATATAGGGAATATGGCCCTGGTATACAGTAGAGTATTATATAGGGAATAGGGCCCCGGTCTGAAGTAGAGTATTATATAGGGAATAGGGCCCTGGTCTAAAGTAGAGTATTATATAGGGAATAGGGCCCCGGTCTGAAGTAGAGTATTATATAGGGAATAGGGCCATGGTCTTAAGTAGAGTATTATATATGGAATAGGGCACTGTTCTAAAGTAGAGTATTATATAGGGAATAGGGCCCTGGTCTTAAGTAGAGTATTATATATGGAATAGGGCACTGTTCTAAAGTAGAGTATTATATAGGGAATAGGGCCCTGGTCTAAAGTGGAGTATTATATAGGGAATAGGGCCCCAGTCTGAAGTATAGTATTATATAGGGAATAGGGCCATGGTCTTAAGTAGAGTATTATATAGGGAATAGGGCACTGGTCTAAAGTAGAGTATTATATGGGGAATAGGGCCCTGGTCTACAGTAGAGTATTATATAGGGAATATGGCCCTGGTCTACAGTAGAGTATTATATAGGGAATAGGGCCCTGGTCTACAGTAGAGTATTATATAGTGAATATAGCCCTGGTCTAAAGTAGAGTAGTATATAGGGAATAGGGCCCTGGTCTACAGTAGATTATTATATAGGGAATAGGGCCCTTGTCTAAAGTAGAGTATTATATTGAGAATAGGGCCCTGGTCTAAAGTAGAGTATTATATAGGGAATAGAGTCCTAGTCTACAGTAGAGTATTATATAGGGAATAGGTCCCTGGTCTACAGTAGATTATTATATAGGGAATAGGGCCCTGGTCTAAAGTAGAGTATTATATAGGGAATAGGGCCCTGGTCTACAGTAGAGTATTATATAGGGAATAGGGCCCTGGTCTACAGTAGAGTATTATATAGGGAATAGGGCCCTGGTCTACTGTAGAGTATTATATAGGGAATAGGGCCCTGGTCTACAGTAGAGTATTATATAGGGAATATGGCCCTGGTCTAAAGTAGAGTATTATATAGGGAATTGGGCCCTGGTCTGTATTATATAGGGAATAGAGCCCTGGTCTACAGTAGAGTATTATATAGGGAATATGGCCCTGATCTAAAGTAGAGTATTATATAGGGAATAGGGCCCTTGTCTAAAGTAGAGTATTATATAGGGAATAGGGCCCTGGTCTACAGTAGAGTATTATATAGGGAATTTGGCCCTGGTCTAAAGTAGAGTATTATATAGGGAATTGGGCCCTGGTCTGTATTATATAGGGAATAGAGCCCTGGTCTACAGTAGAGTATTATATAGGGAATTGGGCCCTGATCTAAAGTAGAGTATTATATTGGGAATAGGGCCCTTGTCTAAAGTAGAGTATTATATAGGGTGCAGGGCCCTGGTCTAAAGTAGAGTATTAAATAGGGAATAGGGCCCTGGTCTACAGTAGAGTATTATATAGGGAATAGGGCCCTGGTCTGCAGTAGGGTATTATATAGGAAATAGGGCCCTGGTCTAAAGTAGAGTATTATATAGGGAATAGGGCCCTGGTCTACAGTAGAGCATACTATAGGGAATAGGGCCCTGGTCTAAAAAAGAGTATTATATAGGGAATAGGGCCCTGGTCTAAAGTAGAGTAGTATGTAGGGAATATGGCCCTGGTATACAGTAGAGTATTATATAGGGAATAGGGCCCTGGTCTAATGTAGAGTATTATATAGGGAATAGGGCCCTGGTCTAAAGTAGAGTAGTATATAGGGAATAGGGCCCTTGTCTAAAGTAGAGTATTATATAGGGAATAGGGCCCTGGTCTAAAGTAGAGTATTATATAGGGTACAGACTCCTGTTCTAAAGTAGAGTATTATATAGGGAATAGGGCCCTGGTCTAAACTAGAGTAGTATATAGGGAATAGGGCCCTGGTCTACAGTAGAGTATTATATAGGGAATATGGCCCTGGTCTACAGTAGAGTATTATATAGGGAATAGGGCCCTGGTCTACAGCAGAGTATTATATAGGGAATATAGCCCTGGTCTAAAGTAGAGTAGTATATAGGGAATAGGGCCCTGGTCTACAGTAGATTATTATATAGGGAATAGGGCCCTGGTCTAAAGTAGAGTATTATATAGAGAATAGGGCCCTGGTCTAAAGTAGAGTATTATATAGGGAATAGAGTCCTGGTCTACAGTAGAGTATTATATAGGGAATAGGGCCCTGGTCTACAGTAGAGTATTATATAGGGAATTTGGCCCTGGTCTAAAGTAGAGTATTATATAGGGAATTGGGCCCTGGTCTGTATTATATAGGGAATAGAGCCCTGGTCTACAGTAGAGTATTATATAGGGAATTGGGCCCTGATCTAAAGTAGAGTATTATATTGGGAATAGGGCCCTTGTCTAAAGTAGAGTATTATATAGGGTGCAGGGCCCTGGTCTAAAGTAGAGTATTAAATAGGGAATAGGGCCCTGGTCTACAGTAGAGTATTATATAGGGAATAGGGCCCTGGTCTGCAGTAGGGTATTATATAGGAAATAGGGCCCTGGTCTAAAGTAGAGTATTATATAGGGAATAGGGCCCTGGTCTACAGTAGAGCATACTATAGGGAATAGGGCCCTGGTCTAAAAAAGAGTATTATATAGGGAATAGGGCCCTGGTCTAAAGTAGAGTAGTATGTAGGGAATATGGCCCTGGTATACAGTAGAGTATTATATAGGGAATAGGGCCCTGGTCTAATGTAGAGTATTATATAGGGAATAGGGCCCTGGTCTAAAGTAGAGTAGTATATAGGGAATAGGGCCCTTGTCTAAAGTAGAGTATTATATAGGGAATAGGGCCCTGGTCTAAAGTAGAGTATTATATAGGGTACAGACTCCTGTTCTAAAGTAGAGTATTATATAGGGAATAGGGCCCTGGTCTAAACTAGAGTAGTATATAGGGAATAGGGCCCTGGTCTACAGTAGAGTATTATATAGGGAATATGGCCCTGGTCTACAGTAGAGTATTATATAGGGAATAGGGCCCTGGTCTACAGCAGAGTATTATATAGGGAATATAGCCCTGGTCTAAAGTAGAGTAGTATATAGGGAATAGGGCCCTGGTCTACAGTAGATTATTATATAGGGAATAGGGCCCTGGTCTAAAGTAGAGTATTATATAGAGAATAGGGCCCTGGTCTAAAGTAGAGTATTATATAGGGAATAGAGTCCTGGTCTACAGTAGAGTATTATATAGGGAATAGGTCCCTGGTCTACAGTAGATTATTATATAGGGAATAGGGCCCTGTTCTAAAGTAGAGTATTATATAGGGAATAGGGCCCTGGTCTACAGTAGAGTATTATATAGGGAATAGGGCCCTGGTCTACAGCAGAGTATTATATAGGGAATAGGGCCCTGGTCTACTGTAGAGTATTATATAGGGAATAGGGCCCTGGTCTACAGTAGAGTATTATATAGGGAATATGGCCCTGGTCTAAAGTAGAGTAATATATAGGGAATTGGGCCCTGGTCTGTATTATATAGGGAATAGAGCCCTGGTCTACAGTAGAGTATTATATAGGGAATATGGCCCTGATCTAAAGTAGAGTATTATATTGGGAATAGGGCCCTTGTCTAAAGTAGAGTATTATATAGGGTGCAGGGCCCTGGTCTAAAGTAGAGTATTATATAGGGAATAGGGCCCTGGTCTACAGTAGAGTATTATATAGGGAATAGGGCCCTGGTCTACAGTAGGGTATTAAATAGGAAATAGGGCCCTGGTCTAAAGTAGAGTATTATATAGGGAATAGGGCCCTGGTCTACAGTAGAGCATAATATAGGGAATAGGGCCCTGGTCTAAAGTAGAGTATTATATAGGGAATAGGACACTGGTCTAAAGTAGAGTATTATATAGGGAATAGGGCCCTGGTCTAAAGTAGAGTAGTATATAGGGAATATGGCCCTGGTATACAGTGGAGTATTATATAGGGAATAGGGCCCTGGTCTAATGTAGAGTATTATATAGGGAATAGGGCCCTGGTCTAAAGTAGAGTATTATATAGGGAATAGGGCCCTTGTCTAAAGTAGAGTATTATATAGGGAATAGGGCCCTGGTCTAAAGTAGAGTATTATATAGGGTACAGGCTCCTGTTCTAAAGTAGAGTATTATATAGGGAATAGGGCCCTGGTCTAAAGTAGAGTAGTATATAGGGAATAGGGCCCTGGTCTACAGTAGAGTATTATATAGGGAATAGGGCCCTGGTCTACAGTAGAGTATAATATGGGGAATAGGACTCTGGTCTACAGTAGAGTATTATATAGGGAATAGGACACTGGTCTAAAGTAGAGTATTATATAGGGAATAGGGCCCTGGTCTAAAGTAGAGTAGTATGTAGGGAATATGGCCCTGGTATACAGTAGAGTATTATATAGGGAATAGGGCCCTGGTCTAATGTAGAGTATTATATAGGGAATAGGGCCCTGGTCTAAAGTAGAGTAGTATATAGGGAATAGGGCCCTGGTCTACAGTAGATTATTATATAGGGAATAGGGCCCTGGTCTAAAGTAGAGTATTATATAGAGAATAGGGCCCTGGTCTAAAGTAGAGTATTATATAGGGAATAGAGTCCTGGTCTACAGTAGAGTATTATATAGGGAATAGGTCCCTGGTCTACAGTAGATTATTATATAGGGAATAGGGCCCTGTTCTAAAGTAGAGTATTATATAGGGAATAGGGCCCTGGTCTACAGTAGAGTATTATATAGGGAATAGGGCCCTGGTCTACTGTAGAGTATTATATAGGGAATAGGGCCCTGGTCTACAGTAGAGTATTATATAGGGAATATGGCCCTGGTCTAAAGTAGAGTATTATATAGGGAATTGGGCCCTGGTCTGTATTATATAGGGAATAGAGCCCTGGTCTACAGTAGAGTATTATATAGGGAATATGGCCCTGATCTAAAGTAGAGTATTATATTGGGAATAGGGCCCTTGTCTAAAGTAGAGTATTATATAGGGTGCAGGGCCCTGGTCTAAAGTAGAGTATTATATAGGGAATAGGGCCCTGGTCTACAGTAGAGTATTATATAGGGTATAGGGCCCTGGTCTACAGTAGGGTATTATATAGGAAATAGGGCCCTGGTCTAAAGTAGAGTATTATATAGGGAATAGGGCCCTGGTCTACAGTAGAGCATAATATAGGGAATAGGGCCCTGGTCTAAAGTAGAGTATTATATAGGGAATAGGACACTGGTCTAAAGTAGAGTATTATATAGGGAATAGGGCCCTGGTCTAAAGTAGAGTAGTATATAGGGAATATGGCCCTGGTATACAGTGGAGTATTATATAGGGAATGGGGCCCTGGTCTAATGTAGAGTATTATATAGGGAATAGGGCCCTGGTCTAAAGTAGAGTATTATATAGGGAATAGGGCCCTTGTCTAAAGTAGAGTATTATATAGGGAATAGGGCCCTGGTCTAAAGTAGAGTATTATATAGGGTACAGGCTCCGGTTCTAAAGTAGAGTATTATATAGGGAATAGGGCCCTGGTCTAAAGTAGAGTATTATATAGGGAATAGGGCCCTGGTCTAAAGTAGAGTATTATATAGGGAATAGGGCCCTGGTCTACAGTAGAGCATAATATAGGGAATAGGGCCCTGGTCTAAAGTAGAGTATTATATAGGGAATAGGACACTGGTCTAAAGTAGAGTATTATATAGGGAATAGGGCCCTGGTCTAACGTAGAGTAGTATATAGGGAATATGGCCCTGGTATACAGTGGAGTATTATATAGGGAATAGGGCCCTGGTCTACAGTAGAGTATAATATGGGGAATAGGACCCTGGTCTAATGTAGAGTATTATATAGGGAATAGGGCCCTGGTCTAAAGTAGAGTATTATATAGGGAATAGGGCCCTTGTCTAAAGTAGAGTATTATATAGGGAATAGGGCCCTGGTCTAAAGTAGAGTATTATATAGGGTACAGGCTCCTGTTCTAAAGTAGAGTATTATATAGGGAATAGGGCCCTGGTCTAAAGTAGAGTAGTATATAGGGAATAGGGCCCTGGTCTACAGTAGAGTATTATATAGGGAATAGGGCCCTGGTCTACAGTAGAGTATAATATGGGGAATAGGACTCTGGTCTACAGTAGAGTATTATATAGGGAATAGGACACTGGTCTAAAGTAGAGTATTATATAGGGAATAGGGCCCTGGTCTAAAGTAGAGTAGTATGTAGGGAATATGGCCCTGGTATACAGTAGAGTATTATATAGGGAATAGGGCCCTGGTCTAATGTAGAGTATTATATAGGGAATAGGGCCCTGGTCTAAAGTAGAGTAGTATATAGGGAATAGGGCCCTGGTCTACAGTAGATAATTATATAGGGAATAGGGCCCTGGTCTAAAGTAGAGTATTATATAGAGAATAGGGCCCTGGTCTAAAGTAGAGTATTATATAGGGAATAGAGTCCTGGTCTACAGTAGAGTATTATATAGGGAATAGGTCCCTGGTCTACAGTAGATTATTATATAGGGAATAGGGCCCTGTTCTAAAGTAGAGTATTATATAGGGAATAGGGCCCTGGTCTACAGTAGAGTATTATATAGGGAATAGGGCCCTGGTCTACTGTAGAGTATTATATAGGGAATAGGGCCCTGGTCTACAGTAGAGTATTATATAGGGAATATGGCCCTGGTCTAAAGTAGAGTATTATATAGGGAATTGGGCCCTGGTCTGTATTATGTAGGGAATAGAGCCCTGGTCTACAGTAGAGTATTATATAGGGAATATGGCCCTGATCTAAAGTAGAGTATTATATTGGGAATAGGGCCCTTGTCTAAAGTAGAGTATTATATAGGGTGCAGGGCCCTGGTCTAAAGTAGAGTATTATATAGGGAATAGGGCCCTGGTCTACAGTAGAGTATTATATAGGGTATAGGGCCCTGGTCTACAGTAGGGTATTATATAGGAAATAGGGCCCTGGTCTAAAGTAGAGTATTATATAGGGAATAGGGCCCTGGTCTACAGTAGAGCATAATATAGGGAATAGGGCCCTGGTCTAAAGTAGAGTATTATATAGGGAATAGGACACTGGTCTAAAGTAGAGTATTATATAGGGAATAGGGCCCTGGTCTAAAGTAGAGTAGTATATAGGGAATATGGCCCTGGTATACAGTGGAGTATTATATAGGGAATGGGGCCCTGGTCTAATGTAGAGTATTATATAGGGAATAGGGCCCTGGTCTAAAGTAGAGTATTATATAGGGAATAGGGCCCTTGTCTAAAGTAGAGTATTATATAGGGAATAGGGCCCTGGTCTAAAGTAGAGTATTGTATAGGGTACAGGCTCCGGTTCTAAAGTAGAGTATTATATAGGGAATAGGGCCCTGGTCTAAAGTAGAGTATTATATAGGGAATAGGGCCCTGGTCTAAAGTAGAGTATTATATAGGGAATAGGGCCCTGGTCTACAGTAGAGCATAATATAGGGAATAGGGCCCTGGTCTAAAGTAGAGTATTATATAGGGAATAGGACACTGGTCTAAAGTAGAGTATTATATAGGGAATAGGGCCCTGGTCTAACGTAGAGTAGTATATAGGGAATATGGCCCTGGTATACAGTGGAGTATTATATAGGGAATAGGGCCCTGGTCTACAGTAGAGTATAATATGGGGAATAGGACCCTGGTCTACAGTAGAGTATTATATAGGGAATAGGATCCTGGTCTACAGTAGAGTATTATATAGGGAATATGGCCCTGGTCTAAAGTAGAGTATTATTTAGGGAATTGGGCCCTGGTCTGTATTATATAGGGAATAGAGCCCTGGTCTACAGTAGAGTATTATATAGGGAATATGGCCCTGATCTAAAGTAGAGTATTATATTGGGAATAGGGCCCTTGTCTAAAGTAGAGTATTATATAGGGTACAGGACCCTGGTCTAAAGTAGAGTATTATATAGGGAATAGGGCCCTGGTCTACAGTAGAGTATTATAAAGGGAATAGGGCCCTGGTCTAAAGTAGAGTATTATATAGGGTACAGGACCCTGGTCTACAGTAGAGTATTATATAGGGAATAGGGCCCTGGTCTAATGTAGAGTAGTATATAGGGAATTTGGCCCTGGTATACTTTAGAGTATTATATAGGGAATAGGGCCCTGGTCTAATGTAGAGTATTATATAGGGAATAGGGCCCTGGTCTAAAGTATAGTATTATATAGGGAATAGGGCCCTTGTCTAAAGTAGAGTATTATATAGGGAATAGGGCCCTGGTCTAAAGTAGAGTATTATATAGGGAATAGGGCCCTGGTCTACAGTAGAGCATAATATAGGGAATAGGGCCCTGGTCTAAAGTAGAGTATTATATAGGGAATAGGACACTGGTCTAAAGTAGAGTATTATATAGGGAATAGGGCCCTGGTCTAAAGTAGAGTAGTATATAGGGAATATGGCCCTGGTATACAGTAGAGTATTATATAGGGAATAGGGCCCTGGTCTAATGTAGAGTATTATATAGGGAATAGGGCCCTGGTCTAAAGTAGAGTATTATATAGGGAATAGGGCCCTTGTCTAAAGTAGAGTATTATATAGGGAATAGGGCCCTGGTCTAAAGTAGAGTATTATATAGGGTACAGGGCCCTTGTCTAAAGTAGAGTATTATATAGGGAATAGGGCCCTGGTCTAAAGTAGAGTAGTATATAGGGAATAGGGCCCTGGTCTACAGTAGAGTATTATATAGGGAATAGGGCCCTGGTCTACAGTAGAGTATAATATGGGGAATAGGGCCCTGGTCTACAGTAGAGTATTATATAGGGAATAGGATCCTGGTCTACAGTAGAGTATTATATAGGGAATATGGCCCTTGTCTAAAGTAGAGTATTATATAGGGAATTGGGCCCTGGTCTGTATTATATAGGGAATAGAGCCCTGGTCTACAGTAGAGTATTATATAGGGAATATGGCCCTGGTCTACAGTAGAGTGTTATATAGGGAATAGGGCCCTGGTCTAAAGAAGGGTATTATATAAAGGGAATAGGGCCCTGGTCTACAGTAGAGTATTATATAGGGTACAGGGCCCTGGTCTACAGTAGAGTATTATATAGGGAATAGGGCCCTGGTCTAAAGTAGAGTATTATATAGGGAATAGGGCCCTGGTCTAAAGTAGAGTAGTATATAGGGAATATGGCCCTGGTATACAGTAGAGTATTATATAGGGAATAGGGCCCTGGTCTAATGTAGAGTATTATATAGGGAATAGGGCCCTGGTCTAAAATAGAGTATTATATAGGGAATATGGCCCTTGTCTAAAGTAGAGTATTATATAGGGAATAGGGCCCTGGTCTACAGTAGAGCATAATATAGGGAATAGGGCCCTGGCCTAAAGTAGAGTATTATATAGGGAATAGGACACTGGTCTAAAGTAGAGTATTATATAGGGAATAGGGCCCTGGTCTAAAGTAGAGTATTATATAGGGAATATGGCCCTGGTATATAGTAGAGTATTATATAGGGAATAGGGCCCTGGTCTAATGTAGAGTATTATATAGGGAATAGGGCCCTGGTCTAAAGTAGAGTATTATATAGGGAATAGGGCCCTTGTCTAAAGTAGAGTATTATATAGGGAATAGGGCCCTGGTCTAAAGTAGAGTATTATATAGGGTACAGGCTCCTGTTCTAAAGTAGAGTATTATATAGGGAATAGGGCCCTGGTCTAAAGTAGAGTAGTATATAGGGAATAGGGCCCTGGTCTACAGTAGAGTATTATATAGGGAATAGGGCCCTGGTCTACAGTAGAGTATAATATGGGGAATAGGGCCCTGGTCTACAGTAGAGTATTATATAGGGAATAGGATCCTGGTCTACAGTAGAGTATTATATAGGGAATATGGCCCTGATCTAAAGTAGAGTATTATATGTGGAATAGGGCCCTTGTCTAAAGTAGAGTATTATATAGGGTACAGGGCCCTGGTCTAAAGTAGAGTATTATATAGGGAATAGGGCCCTGGTCTAAAGTAGGGTATTATATAGGGAATAGGGCCCTGGTCTACAGTAGGGTATTATATAGGGAATAGGGCCCTGGTCTACAGTAGAGTATTATATAGGGAATAGGGCCCTGGTCTACAGTAGAGTATTATATACGAAATATGGCCCTGGTCTACAGTAGAGTATTATATAGGGAATAGGGCACTGGTCTAAAGTAGAGTATTATATAGGGAATAGGGCCCTGGTCTACAGTAGAGTATTATATAGGGAATAGGGCCCTGGTCTACAGTAGAGTATTATATAGGGAATAGGCCCCTTGTCTAAAGAAGGGTATTATATAAAGGGAATAGGGCCCTGGTCTACAGTAGAGTATTATATAGGGAATAGGGCACTGGTCTAAGGTAGAGTATTATGTAGGGAATAGGGCCCCAGTCTGAAGTAGAGTATTATATAGGGAATAGGGCCATGGTCTAAAGTAGAGTATTATATAGGGAATAGGGCCCTGGTCTAAAGTAGAGTATTATATAGGGAATAGGGCCCTGGTCTAAAGTAGAGTATTATATAGGGAATAGGGCCCTTGTCTAAAGGAGAGTATTATATAGGGAATAGGGCCCTGGTCTAAAGTAGAGTATTATATAGGGAATAGGGCCCTGGTCTACAGTAGAGCATAATATAGGGAATAGGGCCCTGGTCTAAAGTAGAGTATTATATAGGGAATAGGACACTGGTCTAAAGTAGAGTATTATATAGGGAATAGGGCCCTGGTCTAAAGTAGAGTAGTATATAGGGAATATGGCCCTGGTATACAGTAGAGTATTATATAGGGAATAGGGCCCTGGTCTAATGTAGAGTATTATATAGGGAATAGGGCCCTGGTCTAAAGTAGAGTATTATATAGGGAATAGGGCCCTTGTCTAAAGTAGAGTATTATATAGGGAATAGGGCCCTGGTCTAAAGTAGAGTATTATATAGGGTACAGGCTCCTGTTCTAAAGTAGAGTATTATATAGGGAATAGGGCCCTGGTCTAAAGTAGAGTAGTATATAGGGAATAGGGCCCTGGTCTACAGTAGAGTCTTATATAGGGAATAGGGCCCTGGTCTACAGTAGAGTATAATATGGGGAATAGGTCCCTGGTCTACAGTAGAGTATTATATAGGGAATAGGATCCTGGTCTACAGTAGAATATTATATAGGGAATATGGCCCTGGTCTAAAGTAGAGTATTATATAGGGAATTGGGCCCTGGTCTGTATTATATAGGGAATAGAGCCCTGGTCTACAGTAGAGTATTATATAGGGAATATGGCCCTGATCTAAAGTAGAGTATTATATAGGGAATATGGCCCTTGTCTAAAGTAGAGTATTATATAGGGAATAGGGCCCTGGTCTACAGTAGAGCATAATATAGGGAATAGGGCCCTGGTCTAAAGTAGAGTATTATATAGGGAATAGGACACTGGTCTAAAGTAGAGTATTATATAGGGAATAGGGCCCTGGTCTAAAGTAGAGTATTATATAGGGAATATGGCCCTGGTATATAGTAGAGTATTATATAGGGAATAGGGCCCTGGTCTAATGTAGAGTATTATATAGGGAATAGGGCCCTGGTCTAAAGTAGAGTATTATATAGGGAATAGGGCCCTTGTCTAAAGTAGAGTATTATATAGGGAATAGGGCCCTGGTCTAAAGTAGAGTATTATATAGGGTACAGGCTCCTGTTCTAAAGTAGAGTATTATATAGGGAATAGGGCCCTGGTCTAAAGTAGAGTAGTATATAGGGAATAGGGCCCTGGTCTACAGTAGAGTATTATATAGGGAATAGGGCCCTGGTCTACAGTAGAGTATAATATGGGGAATAGGGCCCTGGTCTACAGTAGAGTATTATATAGGGAATAGGATCCTGGTCTACAGTAGAGTATTATATAGGGAATATGGCCCTGATCTAAAGTAGAGTATTATATGTGGGAATAGGGCCCTTGTCTAAAGTAGAGTATTATATAGGGTACAGGGCCCTGGTCTAAAGTAGAGCATTATATAGGGAATAGGGCCCTGGTCTAAAGTAGGGTATTATATAGGGAATAGGGCCCTGGTCTACAGTAGGGTATTATATAGGGAATAGGGCCCTGGTCTACAGTAGAGTATTATATAGGGAATAGGGCCCTGGTCTACAGTAGAGTATTATATACGAAATATGGCCCTGGTCTACAGTAGAGTATTATATAGGGAATAGGGCCCTGGTCTAAAGTAGAGTAGTATATAGGGAATAGGGCCCTGGTCTACAGTAGAGTATTATATAGGGAATAGGGCCCTGGTCTACAGTAGAGTATTATATAGGGAATAGGCCCCTTGTCTAAAGAAGGGTATTATATAAAGGGAATAGGGCCCTGGTCTACAGTAGAGTATTATATAGGGAATAGGGCACTGGTCTAAGGTAGAGTATTATGTAGGGAATAGGGCCCCAGTCTGAAGTAGAGTATTATATAGGGAATAGGGCCATGGTCTAAAGTAGAGTATTATATAGGGAATAGGGCCCTGGTCTAAAGTAGAGTATTATATAGGGAATAGGGCCCTGGTCTAAAGTAGAGTATTATATAGGGAATAGGGCCCTTGTCTAAAGGAGAGTATTATATAGGGAATAGGGCCCTGGTCTAAAGTAGAGTATTATATAGGGAATAGGGCCCTGGTCTACAGTAGAGCATAATATAGGGAATAGGGCCCTGGTCTAAAGTAGAGTATTATATAGGGAATAGGACACTGGTCTAAAGTAGAGTATTATATAGGGAATAGGGCCCTGGTCTAAAGTAGAGTAGTATATAGGGAATATGGCCCTGGTATACAGTAGAGTATTATATAGGGAATAGGGCCCTGGTCTAATGTAGAGTATTATATAGGGAATAGGGCCCTGGTCTAAAGTAGAGTATTATATAGGGAATAGGGCCCTTGTCTAAAGTAGAGTATTATATAGGGAATAGGGCCCTGGTCTAAAGTAGAGTATTATATAGGGTACAGGCTCCTGTTCTAAAGTAGAGTATTATATAGGGAATAGGGCCCTGGTCTAAAGTAGAGTAGTATATAGGGAATAGGGCCCTGGTCTACAGTAGAGTATTATATAGGGAATAGGGCCCTGGTCTACAGTAGAGTATAATATGGGGAATAGGGCCCTGGTCTACAGTAGAGTATTATATAGGGAATAGGATCCTGGTCTACAGTAGAGTATTATATAGGGAATATGGCCCTGGTCTAAAGTAGAGTATTATATAGGGAATTGGGCCCTGGTCTGTATTATATAGGGAATAGAGCCCTGGTCTACAGTAGAGTATTATATAGGGAATATGGCCCTGATCTAAAGTAGAGTATTATATTGGGAATAGGGCCCTTGTCTAAAGTAGAGTATTATATAGGGAATAGGGCCCTGGTCTAAAGTAGAGTATTATATAGGGTACAGGCTCCTGTTCTAAAGTAGAGTATTATATAGGGAATAGGGCCCTGGTCTAAAGTAGAGTAGTATATAGGGAATAGGGCCCTGGTCTACAGTAGAGTATTATATAGGGAATAGGGCCCTGGTCTACAGTAGAGTATAATATGGGGAATAGGGCCCTGGTCTACAGTAGAGTATTATATAGGGAATAGGATCCTGGTCTACAGTAGAGTATTATATAGGGAATATGGCCCTGGTCTAAAGTAGAGTATTATATAGGGAATTGGGCCCTGGTCTGTATTATATAGGGAATAGAGCCCTGGTCTACAGTAGAGTATTATATAGGGAATATGGCCCTGATCTAAAGTAGAGTATTATATTGGGAATAGGGCCCTTGTCTAAAGTAGAGTATTATATAGGGTACAGGGCCCTGGTCTACAGTAGAGTATTATATAGGGAATAGGATCCTGGTCTACAGTAGAGTATTATATAGGGAATATGGCCCTGGTCTAAAGTAGAGTATTATATAGGGAATTGGGCCCTGGTCTGTATTATATAGGGAATAGAGCCCTGGTCTACAGTAGAGTATTATATAGGGAATATGGCCCTGATCTAAAGTAGAGTATTATATATGGAATAGGGCCCTGGTCTACAGTAGAGTATTATATACGAAATAGGGCCCTGGTCTACAGTAGGGTATTATATAGGGAATAGGGCCCTGGTCTAAAGTAGAGTATTATATATGGAATAGGGCCCTGGTCAAATGTAGAGTATTATATAGGGAATAGGGCCCTGGTCTAAATTAGAGGATTATATAGGGAATAGGGCCCTGGTCTAAAGTAGAGTATTAAATAGGGAATAGGGCCCTGGTCTAAAGTAGAGTATTATATAGGGAATAGGGCCATGGTCTTAAGTAGACTATTATATAGGGAATAGGGCACTGGTCTAAAGTAGAGTATTATATAGGGATTAGGGCCCTGGTCTAAAGTAGAGTATTATATAGGGAATAGGGCCCCAGTCTGAAGTAGAGTATTATATAGGGAATAGGGCCCTGGTCTAAAGTAGAGTATTATATAGGGAATAGGGCCCTGGTCTAAAGTAGAGTATTATATAGGGAGTAGGGCCCTGGTCTAAAGTAGAGTATTGTATAGGGAATAGGGCCCTTGTCTAAAGTACAGTATTATATAGGGAATAGGGCCCTGGTCTAAAGTAGAGTGTTATATAGGGAATAGGGCCCTGGTCTAAAGTAGAGTATTATATAGGGAATACGGCCCTGGTCTACAGTAGAGTATTATATAGGGAATAGGGCCCTGGTCTACAGTAGAGTATTATATAGGGAATAGGCCCCTGGTCTAAAGAAGGGTATTATATAAAGGGAATGGGGCCCTGGTCTACAGTAGAGTATTATATAGGGAATAGGGCACTGGTCTAAAGTAGAGTATTATATAGGGAATAGGGCCCTGGTCTAAAGTAGAGTATTATATAGGGAATAGGGCCCCAGTCTAAAGTAGAGTATTATATAGGGAATATGGCCCTGGTCTCAAGTAGAGTATACTGTAGACCAGGGCCGTATTCCTTATATAATACTCTACTTTAGACCAGGGCCATATTAGACCAGGGCCATATTCCCTATATAATACTCTACTTTAGACTGGGGCCCTATTCCCTATATAATACTCTACTTTAGACCAGGGATAGGATAGGGAATAGGGCCATTGTCTAAAGTACAGTATTATATAGGGAATAGGGCCCTGGTCTAAAGTAGAGTATTATATAGGGAATAGGGCCCTGGTCTAAAGTAGAGTATTATATAAGGAATACGGCCCTGGTCTACAGTAGAGTATTATATAGGGAATAGGGCCCTGGTCTACAGTAGATTATTATATAGGGAATAGGGCCCTGGTCTAAAGTAGAGTAGTATATATGGAATAGGGCCCTGGTCTACAGTAGAGTATTATATAGGGAATATGGCCCTGGTCTAAAGTAGAGTAGTATATATGGAATAGGGCCCTGGTCTACAGTAGAGTATTATATAGGGAATAGGTCCCTGGTCTAAAGTAGAGGAGTATATAGGCTCTGGAGCAACGAACCACCCTCGCTGTCTCTCCAGGGCCGGTTCCCCTCTCTCCACTGGGATTCTCTGCCTCTAACCCTGTTACTGGGGCTGAGTCACTGGCTTGCTGGTGCTCTTTCATGCCGTCCCTAGGAGGGGTGCGTCACTTGAGTGGGTTGAGTTACTGACGTGAACTTCCTGTCTGGGTTGGCGCCCCCCCTTGGTTCTGCTTTGGTGGAGACTTTTGTGGGCTATACTCGGCCATCTCTCAGGATTGTAAGTTGGTGGTTGAGGATATCCCTCTAGTGGTGTGGGGGCTGTGCTTTGGCAGAGTGGGTGGGGTTATATCCTTCCTGTTTGGCCCTGTCCGGGGGTTTCTTCAGATGGGGCCACAGTGTCTCCTGACCGCTCCTGTCTCAGCCTCCAGTATTTATGCTGCAGTAGTTTATGTGTCGGGGGGCTGGGGTCAGTTGGTTATACCTGGAGTACTTCTCCTGTCTTATCCAGTGTCCTGTGTGAATTTAAGTATGCTCTCTCTAATTCTCTCGTTCTCTCTTTCTCTCTGAGAACCTGAGCCCTAGGACCATACGTCAGGACTACCGGGCATGCTGACACCTTGCTGTCCCCAGTCCGCCCGGCCTTGCTGCTATTCCAGTTTCAACTGTTTCTGCCTGCGGTTACGAAACCCCTACCTGTCCCAGACCTGCTGTTTTCAACTCTTAATGATCGGCTATGAAAAGCCAACTGAGATTTATTCCTGATTATTATTTGACCATGCTTGTCATTTATGAACATTTTGAAAATCTTGGCTCTCTCTAATTTTCTCCTTCTCTCGTTCTCTCGGAGGACCTGAGCCCTAGGACCATACGTCGGGACTACCGGCCGTGGTGACTCCTTGCTGCCCCCAGTCCGCCTGGCCTTGCTGCTATTCCAGTTTCAACTCTTCTGCCTGCGGTTATGGAACCCCTACCTGTCCCAGACCTGCTGTTTTCAACTCTTAATGATCGGCTATGAAAAGCCAACTGAGATTTATTCCTGATTATTATTTGACCATGCTTGTCATTTATGAACATTTTGAAAATCTTGGCTCTCTCTAATTTTCTCCTTCTCTCTTTCTCTCGGAGGACCTGAGCCCTAGGACCATACGTCGGGACTACCGGCCGTGGTGACTCCTTGCTGCCCCCAGTCCGCCTGGCCTTGCTGCTATTCCAGTTTCAACTCTTCTGCCTGCGGTTATGGAACCCCTACCTGTCCCAGACCTGCTGTTTTCAACTCTTAATGATCGGCTATGAAAAGCCAACTGAGATTTATTCCTGATTATTATTTGACCATGCTTGTCACTTACGAACATTTTTGAACATCTTGGCAAAGTTCTGTTATAATCTCCACCCGGCACAGCCAGAAGAGGACTGGCCACCCCTCATAGCCTGGTTCCTCTCTAGGTTTCTTCCTAGGTTTTGGCCTTTCTAGGGAGTTTTTCCTAGCCACCGTGCTTCTACACCTGCATTCTAGCTGTTTGGGGTTTTAGGCTGGGTTTCTGTACAGCACTTCGAGATATTATCTGATGTACGAAGGGCTATATAAAATAAAATTGATTGATTGATTGATTGATTATAGGGAATATGGCCCTAGTCTAAAGTAGAGGATTATATATGGAATAGGGCCATGGTCTTAAGTAGAGTATTATATAGGGAATAGGGCCCTGGTCTAAAGTAGAGTATTATATAGGGAATAGGGCCCTGGTCTAAAGTAGAGTATTATATAGGAAATAGGGCCCTGGTCTACAGTAGAGTATTATATAGGGAATAGGGCCCTGGTCTAAAGTAGAGTAGTATATAGGGAATAGGGCCCTGGTCTACAGTAGTGTATTATATAGGGAATAGGGCCCTGGTCTACAGTAGAGTATTATATAGGGAATAGGGCCCTGATCTAAAGTAGAGTATTATATAGGGAATAGGGCCCTTGTCTACAGTAGAGTATTATATAGGGAATAGGGCCCTGGTCTAAAGAAGAGTATTATATAGGGAATAGGGCCCCGGTCTGAAGTAGAGTATTATATAGGGAATAGGGCCATGGTCTTAGGTAGAGTACTATATAGGGAATAGGGCACTGGTCTAAAGTAGAGTATTATATAGGGAATAGGGCCCTGGTCTTAAGTAGGGTATTATATAGGGAATAGGGCCCCGGTCTGAAGTAGAGTATTATATAGGGAATAGGGCCCTGGTCTAAAGTAGAGTATTATATAGGGAATAGGGCCTTGGTCTAAAGTAGAGTATTATATAGGGAATACGGCCCTGGTCTACAGTAGAGTATTATATAGGGAATAGGGCCCTGGTCTACAGTAGAGTATTATATAGGGAATAGGGCCCTGGTCTTAAGTAGAGGAGTATATAGGGAATAGGGCCCTGGTCTAAAGTAGATAATTATATAGGGAATAGGGCCCTGGTCTAAAGTAGATAATTATATAGGGAATAGGGCCCCGGTCTGAAGTAGAGTATTATATAGGGAATAGGGCCATGGTCTTAAGTAGAGTATTATATAGGGAATAGGGCACTGGTCTAAAGTAGAGTATTATATATGGAATAGGGCCCTGGTCTAAAGTAGAGTATTATATAGGGAATAGGGCCCCAATCTGAAGTTGAGTATTATATAGGGAATAGGTCCCTGGTCTAAAGTAGAGTATTGTATAGGGAATAGGGCCCTGGTCTACAGTAGAGTATTATATAGGGAATAGGGCCCTGGTCTACAGTAGAGTATTATATAGGGAATAGGGCCCTGGTCTACAGTATAGTATTATATAGGGAATAGGGCCCTGGTCTACAGTAGATTATTATATAGGGAATAGGGCCCTGGTCTAAAGTAGAGTAGTAGATAGGGAATAGGGCCCTGGTCTACAGTATAGTATTATATAGGGAAAAGGGCCCCAATCTGAAGTTGAGTATTATATAGGGAATAGGTCCCTGGTCTAAAGTAGAGTATTGTATAGGGAATAGGGCCCTGGTCTACAGTAGAGTATTATATAGGGAATAGGGCCCTGGTCTACAGTAGAGTATTATATAGGGAATAGGGCCCTGGTCTACAGTATAGTATTATATAGGGAATAGGGCCCTGGTCTACAGTAGATTATTATATAGGGAATAGGGCCCTGGTCTAAAGTAGAGTAGTATATAGGGAATAGGGCCCTGGTCTACAGTAGAGTATTATATAGGGAATAGGGCCCTGGTCTAAAGTAGAGGAGTATATAGGGAATAGGGCCCTGGTCTAAAGTAGAGGATTATATATGGAATAGGGCCACGGTCTTAAGTAGAGTATTATATAGGGAATAGGGCCCTGGTCTAAAGTAGAGTATTATATAGGGAATAGGGCCCTGGTCTACAGTAGAGTATTATATAGGGAATAGGGCCCTGGTCTACAGTAGAGTATTATATAGGGAATGTGGCCCTGGTCTACAGTAGAGTATTATATAGGGAATAGGGCCCTGGTCTACAGTAGAGTATTATATAGGGAATAGGGCCCTGGTCTAAAGTAGAGTAGTATATAGGGAATAGGGCCCTGGTCTACAGTAGAGTATTATATAGGGAATAGGGCCCTGGTCTAGAGTAGAGTATTATATAGGGAATAGGGCCCTGATCTAAAGTAGAGTATTATATAGGGAATAGGGCCCTTGTCTACAGTAGAGTATTATATAGGGAATAGGGCCCTGGTCTAAAGAAGAGTATTATATAGGGAATAGGGCCCCAGTCTGAAGTAGAGTATTATATAGGGAATAGGGCCATGGTCTTAGGTAGAGTACTATATAGGGAATAGGGCACTGGTCTAAAGTAGAGTATTATATAGGGAATAGGGCCCTGGTCTTAAGTAGGGTATTATATAGGGAATAGAGCCCCGGTCTGAAGTAGAGTATTATATAGGGAATAGGGCCCTGGTCTAAAGTAGAGTATTATATAGGGAATACGGCCCTGGTCTACAGTAGAGTATTATATAGGGAATAGGGCCCTGGTCTACAGTAGAGTATTATATAGGGAATTCGGCCCTTGTCTAAAGTAGAGTATTATATAGAGAATAGGGCCCTGGTCTACAGTAGAGTATTATATAGGGAATAGGGCCCTGGTCTACAGTAGAGTATTATATAGGGAATAGGGCCCTGGTCTAAAGTAGGGTCTTATATAAAGGGAAAGGGCCCTGGTCTAAAGTAGAGCAGTATATAGGGAATAGGGCCCTGGTCTACAGTAGAGTATTATATAGGGAATTGTGCCCTGGTCTAAAGTAGATAATTATATAGGGAATAGGGCCCTGGTCTAAAGTAGATAATTATATAGGGAATAGGGCCCCGGTCTGTATTATATAGGGAACAGAGCCCTGGTCTACAGTAGAGTATTATATAGGGAATATGGCCCTGATCTAAAGTAGAGTATTATATAGGGAATAGGGCCCTGGTCTACAGTAGAGTATTATATAGGGAATAGGGCCCTGGTCTTAAGTAGAGTATTATATAGGGAATAGGGCACTGGTCTAAAGTAGAGTATTATATGGGGAATAGGGCCCTGGTCTACAGTAGAGTATTATATAGGGAATATGGCCATGGTCTAAAGTAGAGTATTATATAGGGAATAGGGCCCTGGTCTACAGTAGAGTATTATATAGGGAATAGGGCCCTGGTCTACAGTAGAGTATTATATAGGGAGTAGGGCCCTGGTCTACAGTAGAGTATTATATAGGGAATAGGGCCCTGGTCTACAGTAGAGTATTATATAGGGAATATGGCCCTGGTCTAAAGTAGAGTATTATATAGGGAATTGGGCCCTGGTCTGTATTATATAGGGAATAGAGCCCTGGTCTACAGTAGAGTATTATATAGGGAATATGGCCCTGGTCTAAAGTAGAGTATTATATAGGGAATATGGCCCTGGTCTAAAGTAGAGTATTATATAGGGAATATGGCCCTGATCTAAAGTAGAGTATTATATTGGGAATAGGGCCCTTGTCTAAAGTAGAGTATTATACAGGGTACAGGGCCCTGGTCTAAAGTAGAGTATTATATAGGGAATAGGGCCCTGGTCTAAAGTAGAGTATTATATAGGAAATACGGCCCTGGTCTACAGTAGAGTATTATATAGGGAATAGGGCCCTGGTCTACAGTAGAGTATTATATAGGGAATAGGGCCCTGGTCTACAGTAGTATATTATATAGGGAATTTGGCACTGGTCTAAAGTAGAGTATTATATAGAGAATAGGGCCCTGGTCTACAGTATAGTATTATATAGGGAATAGGGCCCTGGTCTACAGTAGAGTATTATATAGGGAATAGGGCCCTGGTCTAAAGAAGGGTATTATATAAAGGGACAAGGGCCCTGGTCTAAAGTAGAGTATTATATAGGGAATAGGGCCCTGGTCTAAAGTAGAGTAGTATATAGGGAATAGGGCCCTTGTCTAAAGTAGAGTAGTATATAGGGAATAGGGCCCTGGTCTACAGTAGAGTATTATATAGGGTACATGGCCCTGGTGTAAAGTAGAGTATTATATAGGGAATAGGGCCCTGGTCTAAAGTAGAGGAGTATATAGGGAATAGGGCCCTGGTCTAAAGTAGAGGATTATATATGGAATAGGGCCACGGTCTTAAGTAGAGTATTATATAGGGAATAGGGCCCTGGTCTAAAGTAGAGTATTATATAGGGAATAGGGCCCTGGTCTACAGTAGAGTATTATATAGGGAATAGGGCCCTGGTCTACAGTAGAGTATTATATAGGGAATGTGGCCCTGGTCTACAGTAGAGTATTATATAGGGAATCGGGCCCTGGTCTACAGTAGAGTATTATATAGGGAATAGGGCCCTGGTCTACAGTAGAGTATTATGTAGGGAATAGGGCCCTGATCTAAAGTAGAGTATTATATAGGGAATAGGGCCCTTGTCTACAGTAGAGTATTATATAGGGAATAGGGCCCTGGTCTAAAGAAGAGTATTATATAAGGAATAGGGCCCCGGTCTGAAGTAGAGTATTATATAGGGAATAGGGCCATGGTCTTAGGTAGAGTACTATATAGGGAATAGGGCACTGGTCTAAAGTAGAGTATTATATAGGGAATAGGGCCCTGGTCTTAAGTAGGGTATTATATAGGGAATAGGGCCCCGGTCTGAAGTAGAGTATTATATAGGGAATAGGGCCCTGGTCTAAAGTAGAGTATTATATAGGGAATAGGGCCTTGGTATACAGTAGAGTATTATATAGGGAATACGGCCCTGGTCTACAGTAGAGTATTATATAGGGAATAGGGCCCTGGTCTACAGTAGAGTATTATATAGAGAATAGGGCCCTGGTCTACAGTAGAGTATTATATAGGGAATAGGGCCCTGGTCTACAGTAGAGTATTATATAGGGAATAGGGCCCTGGTCTAAAGTAGGGTATTATATAAAGGGAAAGGGCCCTGGTCTAAAGTAGAGTAGTATATAGGGAATAGGGCCCTGGTCTACAGTAGAGTATTATATAGGGAATTGTGCCCTGGTCTTAAGTAGAGGAGTAAATAGGGAATAGGGCCCTGGTCTAAAGTAGAGGATTATATAGGGAATAGGGCCCTGGTCTAAAGTAGATAATTATATAGGGAATAGGGCCCTGGTCTAAAGTAGATAATTATATAGGGAATAGGGCCCCGGTCTGAAGTAGAGTATTATATAGGGAATAGGGCCACGGTCTTAAGTAGAGTATTATATAAGGAATAGGGCACTGGTCTAAAGTAGAGTATTATATATGGAATAGGGCCCTGGTCTACAGTAGAGTATTATATAGGGAATAGGGCCCTGGTCTACAGTATAGTATTATATAGGGAATAGGGCCCTGGTCTACAGTAGATTATTATATAGGGAATAGGGCCCTGGTCTAAAGTAGAGTAGTATATAGGGAATAGGGCCCTGGTCTACAGTAGAGTATTATATAGGGAATAGGGCCCTGGTCTAAAGTAGAGGAGTATATAGGGAATAGGGCCCTGGTCTAAAGTAGAGGATTATATATGGAATAGGGCCACGGTCTTAAGTAGAGTATTATATAGGGAATAGGGCCCTGGTCTAAAGTAGAGTATTATATAGGGAATAGGGCCCTGGTCTACAGTAGAGTATTATATAGGGAATAGGGCCCTGGTCTACAGTAGAGTATTATATAGGGAATGTGGCCCTGGTCTACAGTAGAGTATTATATAGGGAATAGGGCCCTGGTCTACAGTAGAGTATTATATAGGGAATAGGGCCCTGGTCTAAAGTAGAGTAGTATATAGGGAATAGGGCCCTGGTCTACAGTAGAGTATTATATAGGGAATAGGGCCCTGGTCTAGAGTAGAGTATTATATAGGGAATAGGGCCCTGATCTAAAGTAGAGTATTATATAGGGAATAGGGCCCTTGTCTACAGTAGAGTATTATATAGGGAATAGGGCCCTGGTCTAAAGAAGAGTATTATATAGGGAATAGGGCCCCAGTCTGAAGTAGAGTATTATATAGGGAATAGGGCCATGGTCTTAGGTAGAGTACTATATAGGGAATAGGGCACTGGTCTAAAGTAGAGTATTATATAGGGAATAGGGCCCTGGTCTTAAGTAGGGTATTATATAGGGAATAGAGCCCCGGTCTGAAGTAGAGTATTATATAGGGAATAGGGCCCTGGTCTAAAGTAGAGTATTATATAGGGAATACGGCCCTGGTCTACAGTAGAGTATTATATAGGGAATAGGGCCCTGGTCTACAGTAGAGTATTATATAGGGAATTCGGCCCTTGTCTAAAGTAGAGTATTATATAGAGAATAGGGCCCTGGTCTACAGTAGAGTATTATATAGGGAATAGGGCCCTGGTCTACAGTAGAGTATTATATAGGGAATAGGGCCCTGGTCTAAAGTAGGGTATTATATAAAGGGAAAGGGCCCTGGTCTAAAGTAGAGCAGTATATAGGGAATAGGGCCCTGGTCTACAGTAGAGTATTATATAGGGAATTGTGCCCTGGTCTAAAGTAGATAATTATATAGGGAATAGGGCCCTGGTCTAAAGTAGATAATTATATAGGGAATAGGGCCCCGGTCTGTATTATATAGGGAACAGAGCCCTGGTCTACAGTAGAGTATTATATAGGGAATATGGCCCTGATCTAAAGTAGAGTATTATATAGGGAATAGGGCCCTGGTCTACAGTAGAGTATTATATAGGGAATAGGGCCCTGGTCTTAAGTAGAGTATTATATAGGGAATAGGGCACTGGTCTAAAGTAGAGTATTATATGGGGAATAGGGCCCTGGTCTACAGTAGAGTATTATATAGGGAATATGGCCATGGTCTAAAGTAGAGTATTATATAGGGAATAGGGCCCTGGTCTACAGTAGAGTATTATATAGGGAATAGGGCCCTGGTCTACAGTAGAGTATTATATAGGGAGTAGGGCCCTGGTCTACAGTAGAGTATTATATAGGGAATAGGGCCCTGGTCTACAGTAGAGTATTATATAGGGAATATGGCCCTGGTCTAAAGTAGAGTATTATATAGGGAATTGGGCCCTGGTCTGTATTATATAGGGAATAGAGCCCTGGTCTACAGTAGAGTATTATATAGGGAATATGGCCCTGGTCTAAAGTAGAGTATTATATAGGGAATATGGCCCTGGTCTAAAGTAGAGTATTATATAGGGAATATGGCCCTGATCTAAAGTAGAGTATTATATTGGGAATAGGGCCCTTGTCTAAAGTAGAGTATTATACAGGGTACAGGGCCCTGGTCTAAAGTAGAGTATTATATAGGGAATAGGGCCCTGGTCTAAAGTAGAGTATTATATAGGAAATACGGCCCTGGTCTACAGTAGAGTATTATATAGGGAATAGGGCCCTGGTCTACAGTAGAGTATTATATAGGGAATAGGGCCCTGGTCTACAGTAGTATATTATATAGGGAATTTGGCACTGGTCTAAAGTAGAGTATTATATAGAGAATAGGGCCCTGGTCTACAGTATAGTATTATATAGGGAATAGGGCCCTGGTCTACAGTAGAGTATTATATAGGGAATAGGGCCCTGGTCTAAAGAAGGGTATTATATAAAGGGACAAGGGCCCTGGTCTAAAGTAGAGTATTATATAGGGAATAGGGCCCTGGTCTAAAGTAGAGTAGTATATAGGGAATAGGGCCCTGGTCTAAAGTAGAGTAGTATATAGGGAATAGGGCCCTGGTCTACAGTAGAGTATTATATAGGGTACATGGCCCTGGTGTAAAGTAGAGTATTATATAGGGAATAGGGCCCTGGTCTAAAGTAGAGGAGTATATAGGGAATAGGGCCCTGGTCTAAAGTAGAGGATTATATATGGAATAGGGCCACGGTCTTAAGTAGAGTATTATATAGGGAATAGGGCCCTGGTCTAAAGTAGAGTATTATATAGGGAATAGGGCCCTGGTCTACAGTAGAGTATTATATAGGGAATAGGGCCCTGGTCTACAGTAGAGTATTATATAGGGAATGTGGCCCTGGTCTACAGTAGAGTATTATATAGGGAATCGGGCCCTGGTCTACAGTAGAGTATTATATAGGGAATAGGGCCCTGGTCTACAGTAGAGTATTATATAGGGAATAGGGCCCTGATCTAAAGTAGAGTATTATATAGGGAATAGGGCCCTTGTCTACAGTAGAGTATTATATAGGGAATAGGGCCCTGGTCTAAAGAAGAGTATTATATAAGGAATAGGGCCCCGGTCTGAAGTAGAGTATTATATAGGGAATAGGGCCATGGTCTTAGGTAGAGTACTATATAGGGAATAGGGCACTGGTCTAAAGTAGAGTATTATATAGGGAATAGGGCCCTGGTCTTAAGTAGGGTATTATATAGGGAATAGGGCCCCGGTCTGAAGTAGAGTATTATATAGGGAATAGGGCCCTGGTCTAAAGTAGAGTATTATATAGGGAATAGGGCCTTGGTATACAGTAGAGTATTATATAGGGAATACGGCCCTGGTCTACAGTAGAGTATTATATAGGGAATAGGGCCCTGGTCTACAGTAGAGTATTATATAGAGAATAGGGCCCTGGTCTACAGTAGAGTATTATATAGGGAATAGGGCCCTGGTCTACAGTAGAGTATTATATAGGGAATAGGGCCCTGGTCTAAAGTAGGGTATTATATAAAGGGAAAGGGCCCTGGTCTAAAGTAGAGTAGTATATAGGGAATAGGGCCCTGGTCTACAGTAGAGTATTATATAGGGAATTGTGCCCTGGTCTTAAGTAGAGGAGTAAATAGGGAATAGGGCCCTGGTCTAAAGTAGAGGATTATATAGGGAATAGGGCCCTGGTCTAAAGTAGATAATTATATAGGGAATAGGGCCCTGGTCTAAAGGAATAGGCCCTGGTCTAAAGTAGATAATTATATAGGGAATAGGGCCCTGGTCTAAAGTAGATATTATATAGGGAATAGGGCCCCGGTCTGAAGTAGAGTATTATATAGGGAATAGGGCCACGGTCTTAAGTAGAGTATTATATAAGGAATAGGGCACTGGTCTAAAGTAGAGTATTATATATGGAATAGGGCCCTGGTCTAAAGTAGAGTATTATATAGGGAATAGGGCCCCATTCTGAAGTAGAGTATTATATAGGGAATAGGGCCATGGTCTTAAGTAGAGTATTATATAGGGAATAGGGCACTGGTCTAAAGTAGAGTATTATATGGGGAATAGGGCCCTGGTCTACAGTAGAGTATTATATAGGGAATATGGCCATGGTCTAAAGTAGAGTATTATATAGGGAATAGGGCCCTGGTCTACAGTAGAGTATTATATAGGGAACAGGGCCCTGGTCTACAGTAGAGTATTATATAGGGAGTAGGGCCCTGGTCTACAGTAGAGTATTATATAGGGAATAGGGCCCTGGTCTACAGTAGAGTATTATATAGGGAATATGGCCCTGGTCTGTATTATATAGGGAATAGAGCCCTGGTCTACAGTAGAGTATTATATAGGGAATATGGCCCTGATCTAAAGTAGAGTTTTATATAGGGAATAGGGCCCTGGTCTACAGTAGAGTATTATATAGGGAATAGGGCCCTGGTCTTAAGTAGAGTATTATATAGGGAATAGGGCACTGGTCTAAAGTGGAGTATTATATGGGGAATAGGGCCCTGGTCTACAGTAGAGTATTATATAGGGAATATGGCCATGGTCTAAAGTAGAGTATTATATAGGGAATAGGGCCCTGGTCTACAGTAGAGTATTATATAGGGAATAGGGCCCTGGTCTACAGTAGAGTATTATATAGGGAGTAGGGCCCTGGTCTACAGTAGAGTATTATATAGGGAATAGGGCCCTGGTCTACAGTAGAGTATTATATAGGGAATATGGCCCTGGTCTAAAGTAGAGTATTATATAGGGAATTGGGCCCTGGTCTGTATTATATAGGGAATAGAGCCCTGGTCTACAGTAGAGTATTATATAGGGAATATGGCCCTGATCTAAAGTAGAGTATTATATAGGGAATAGGGCCCTGGTCTACAGTAGAGTATTATATAGGGAATAGGGCCCTGGTCTACAGTAGAGTATTATATAGGGAATATGGCCCTGGTCTAAAGTAGAGTATTATATAGGGAATATGGCCCTGATCTAAAGTAGAGTATTATATTGGGAATAGGGCCCTTGTCTAAAGTAGAGTATTATACAGGGTACAGTGCCCTGATCTAAAGTAGAGTCTTATATAGGGAATAGGGCCCTGGTCTACAGTAGAGTATTATATAGAGAATATGGCCCTGGTCTACAGTAGAGTATTATATAGGGAATAGGGCCCTGGTCTAAAGAAGGGTATTATATAAAGGGAATAGGGCCCTGGTCTAAAGTAGAGTATTATATAGGGAATAGGTCCCTGGTCTAAAGTAGAGTATTATATAGGGAATACGGCCCTGGTCTACAGTAGAGTAGTATATAGGGAAGACGGGCCCTGGTGTAAAGTAGAGTATTATATAGGAAATAGGGCCCTGGTCTACAGTAGAGTATTATATAGGGAATAGGGCCCTGGTCTACAGTAGAGTATTATATAGGTAATAGGGCCCTGGTCTACAGTAGAGTATTATATAGGGAATAGGGCCCTGGTCTACAGTAGAGTATTATATAGGGAATAGGGCCCTGGTCAAATGTAGAGTATTAGATAGGGAATAGTGCCCTGGTCTACAGTAGAGTATTATATAGGGAATAGGGCCCTGGTCTAAAGTAGGGTATTATATAAAGGGAAAGGGCCCTGGTCTAAAGTAGAGTAGTATATAGGGAATAGGGCCCTGGTCTACAGTAGAGTATTATATAGGGAATAGGGCCCTGGTCTTAAGTAGAGGAGTATATAGGGAATAGGGCCCTGGTCTAAAGTAGAGGATTATATAGGGAATAGGGCCCTGGTCTAAAGTAGATAATTATATAGGGAATAGGGCCCTGGTCTAAAGTAGATAATTATATAGGGAATCGGGCCCCTGTCTGAAATAGAGTATTATATAGGGAATAGGGCCATGGTCTTAAGTAGAGTATTATATAGGGAATAGGGCACTGGTCTAAAGTAGAGTATTATATATGGAATAGGGCCCTGGTCTAAAGTAGAGTATTATATAGGGAATAGGGCCCCATTCTGAAGTAGAGTATTATATAGGGAACAGGGCCATGGTCTTAAGTAGAGTATTATATAGGAAATAGGGCACTGGTCTAAGGTAGAGTATTATATGGGGAATAGGGCCCTGGTCTACAGTAGAGTATTATATAGGGAATATGGCCCTGGTCTAAAGTAGAGTATTATATAGGGAATAGGGCCCTGGTCTACAGTAGAGTATTATATAGGGAATAGGGCCCTGGTCTACAGTAGAGTATTATATAGGGAATAGGGCCCTGGTCTACAGTAGAGTATTATATAGGGAATAGGGCCCTGGTCTACAGTAGAGTATTATATAGGGAATATGGCCCTGGTCTAAAGTAGAGTATTATATAGGGAATTGGGCCCTGGTCTGTATTATATAGGGAATAGAGCCCTGGTCTACAGTAGAGTATTATATAGGGAATATGGCCCTGATCTAAAGTAGAGTATTATATAGGGAATAGGGCCCTGGTCTACAGTAGAGTATTATATAGGGAATAGGGCCCTGGTCTAAAGAATTGTATTATATAAAGGGAATAGGGCCCTGGTCTAAAGTAGAGTATTATATAGGGAATAGGGCCCTGGTCTACAGTAGAGTATTATATATGGAATAGGGCCCTGGTCAAATGTAGAGTATTATATAGGGAATAGGGCACTGGTCTAAAGTAGAGTAGTATATAGGGAATAGGGCCCTGGTCTAAAGTAGAGTAGTATATAGGGAATAGGGCCCTGGTCTACAGTAGAGTATTATATAGGGAATAGGGCCCTGGTCTAAAGTAGGGTATTATATAAAGGGAATAGGGCCCTGGTCTAAAGTAGAGTAGTATATAGGGAATAGGGCCCAGGTCTACAGTAGAGTATTATATAGGGAATAGGGCCCTGGTCTCAAGTAGAGGAGTATATAGGGAATAGGGCCCTGGTCTAAAGTAGAGGATTATATAGGGAATAGGGCCCTGGTCTAAAGTAGAGTATTATATGGGGAATAGGGCCCTGGTCTAAAGTAGAGTATTATATAGGGAATAGGGCCCCGGTCTGAAGTGGAGTATTATATAGGGAATAGGGCCATGGTCTTAAGTAGAGTATTATATAGGGAATATGGCACTGGTCTAAAGTAGAGTAGTATATAGGGAATAGGGCCCTGGTCTAAAGTGGAGTATTATATAGGGAATAGGGCCCTGGTCTAAAGTAGAGTAGTATATAGGGAATAGGGCCCTGGTCTACAGTAGAGTATTATATAGGGAATAGGGCCCTGGTCTAAAGTAGGGTATTATATAAAGGGAATAGGGCCCTGGTCTAAAGTAGAGTAGTATATAGGGAATAGGGCCCTGGTCTACAGTAGAGTATTGTATAGGGAATAGGGCCCTGGTCTTAAGTAGGGTATTATATAGGAAATAGGGCCTTGGTCTAAAGTAGAGTATTATATAGGGAATATGGCCCTGTTCTACAGTAGAGCATTATATAGGGAATAGGGCCCTGGTCTAAAGTAGAGTATTATATAGGGAATAGGGCACTGGTCTAAAGTAGAGTATTATATAGGGAATAGGGCCCTGGTCTAAAGTAGAGTAGTATATAGGGAATAGGGCCCTGGTATACAGTAGAGTATTATATAGGGAATAGGGCCCTGGTCTAATGCAGATTATTATATAGGGAATATGGCCCTGATCTAAAGTAGAGTATTATATAGGGAATAGGGCCCTTGTCTAAAGTAGAGTATTATATAGGGAATAGGGCCCTGGTCTAAAGTAGAGTATTATATAGGGTACAGGCTCCTGTTCTAAAGTAGAGTATTATATAGGGAATAGGGCCCTGGTCTAAAGTAGAGTATTATATAGGGAATAGGGCCCTGGTCTAAAGTAGAGTATTGTATAGGGAATAGGGCCCTTGTCTAAAGTACAGTATTATATAGGGAATAGGGCCCTGGTCTAAAGTAGAGTATTATATAGGGAATAGGGCCCTGGTCTAAAGTAGAGTATTATATACGGAATACGGCCCTGGTCTACAGTAGAGAATTACATAGGGAATAGGGCCCTGGTCTACAGTAGAGTATTATATAGGGAATAGGCCCCTGGTCTAAAGAAGGGTATTAAATAAAGGGAATAGGGCCCTGGTCTACTGTAGAGTATTATATAGGTAATAGGGCCCTTGTCTAAAGTAGAGTATTATATAGGGAATAGGTCCCTGGTCTAAAGTAGAGTATTATATAGGGAATAGGGCCCTGGTCTAAAGTAGAGTATTGTATAGGGAATAGGGCCCTTGTCTAAAGTAGAGTATTATATAGGGTACAGGGCCCTGGTCTAAAGTAGAGTATTATATAGGGAATAGGGCCCTGGTCTACAGTAGAGTATTATATAGGGAATAGGGCCCTGGTCTACAGTAGGGTATTATATAGGGAATAGGGCCCTGGTCTAAAGTAGAGTATTATATAGGGAATATGGCCCTGGTCTACAGTAGAGCATTTTATAGGGAATAGGGCCCTGGTCTAAAGTAGAGTATTATATAGGGAATAGGGCACTGGTCTAAAGTAGAGTATTATATAGGGAATAGGGCCCTGGTCTAAAGTAGAGTAGTATATAGGGAATAGGGCCCTGGTATACAGTAGAGTATTATATAGGGAATAGGGCCCTGGTCTAATGCAGAGTATTATATAGGGAATATGGACCTGATCTAAAGTAGAGTATTATATAGGGAATAGGGCCCTTGTCTAAAGTAGAGTATTATATAGGGAATAGGGCCCTGGTCTAAAGTAGAGTATTATATAGGGTACAGGCTCCTGTTCTAAAGTAGAGTATTATATAGGGAATAGGGCCCTGGTCTAAAGTAGAGTATTATATAGGGAATAGGGCCCTGGTCTACAGTAGAGTATTATATAGGGAATAGGGCCCTGGTCTACAGTAGAGTATTATATAGGGAATTTGGCCCTTGTCTAAAGTAGAGTATTATATAGAGAATAGGGCCCTGGTCTACAGTAGAGTATTATATATGGAATAGGGCCCTGGTCTACAGTAGAGTATTATATAGGGAATAGGGCCCTGGTCTAAAGTAGGGTATTATATAAAGGGAATAGGGCCCTGGTCTTAAGTAGAGGAGTATATAGGGAATAGGGCCCTGGTCTAAAGTAAAGTATTAAATAGGGAATAGGGCCCTGGTCTAAAGTAGAGTATTATATAGGGAATTGGGCACCGGTCTGAAGTAGAGTATTATATAGGGAATAGGGCCATGGTCTTAAGTAGACTATTATATAGGGAATAGGGCACTGGTCTAAAGTAGAGTTTTATATAGGGAATAGGGCCCTGGTCTAAAGTAGAGTATTATATAGGGAATAGGGCCCCAGTCTGAAGTAGAGTAATATATAGGGAATAGGGCCCTGGTCTAAAGTAGAGTATTATATAGGGAATATGGTCCTGGTCTAAAGTAGAGTATTATATAGGGAATAGGGCCCTGGTCTAAAGTAGAGTATTATATAGGGTACAGGCTCCTGTTCTAAAGTAGAGTATTATATAGGGAATAGGGCCCTGGTCTAAAGTAGAGTATTATATAGGGAATAGGGCCCTGGTCTAAAGTAGAGTATTGTATAGGGAATAGGGCCCTTGTCTAAAGTACAGTATTATATAGGGAATAGGGCCCTGGTCTAAAGTAGAGTATTATATAGGGAATAGGGCCCTGGTCTAAAGTAGAGTATTATATAGGGAATACGGCCCTGGTCTACAGTAGAGAATTACATAGGGAATAGGGCCCTGGTCTACAGTAGAGTATTATATAGGGAATAGGCCCCTGGTCTAAAGAAGGGTATTAAATAAAGGGAATAGGGCCCTGGTCTACTGTAGAGTATTATATAGGGAATTTGGCCCTTGTCTAAAGTAGAGTATTATATAGAGAATAGGGCCCTGGTCTACAGTAGAGTATTATATATGGAATAGGGCCCTGGTCTACAGTAGAGTATTATATAGGGAATAGGGCCCTGGTCTAAAGTAGGGTATTATATAAAGGGAATAGGGCCCTGGTCTAAAGTAGAGTAGTATATAGGGAATGGGGCCCTGGTCTACAGTAGAGTATTATATAGGGAATAGGGCCCTGGTCTTAAGTAGAGGAGTATATAGGGAATAGGGCCCTGGTCTAAATTAGAGGATTATATAGGGAATAGGGCCCTGGTCTAAAGTAAAGTATTAAATAGGGAATAGGGCCCTGGTCTAAAGTAGAGTATTATATAGGGAATTGGGCACCGGTCTGAAGTAGAGTATTATATAGGGAATAGGGCCATGGTCTTAAGTAGACTATTATATAGGGAATAGGGCACTGGTCTAAAGTAGAGTTTTATATAGGGAATAGGGCCCTGGTCTAAAGTAGAGTATTATATAGGGAATAGGGCCCCAGTCTGAAGTAGAGTAATATATAGGGAATAGGGCCCTGGTCTAAAGTAGAGTATTATATAGGGAATATGGCCCTGGTCTAAAGTAGAGTATTATATAGGGAATACGGCCCTGGTCTACAGTAGAGTATTATATAGGGAATAGGGCCCTGGTCTACAGTAGAGTATTATATAGGGAATAGGGCCCTGGTCTACAGTAGAGTATTATATAGGGAATAGGGCCCTGGTCTAAAGAAGGGTATTATATAAAGGGAATAGGGCCCTGGTCTACAGTAGAGTATTATATAGGGAATAGGTCCCTGGTCTAAAGTAGAGTATTATATAGGGAATAGGGCCCTGGTCTAAAGTAGAGTATTGTATAGGGAATAGGGACCTGGTCTACAGTAGAGTATTATATAGGGAATAGGGCCCTGGTCTACAGTAGAGTATTATATAGGGAATAGGGCCCTGGTCTACAGTAGAGTATTATATAGGGAATAGGGCCCTGGTCTACAGTAGAGTATTATATAGGGAATAGGGCCCTGGTCTACAGTAGATTATTATATAGGGAATAGGGCCCTGGTCTAAAGTAGAGTAGTATATAGGGAATAGGGCCCTGGTCTACAGTAGAGTATTATATAGGGAATAGGGCCCTGGTCTAAAGTAGAGTATTATATAGGGAATAGGCCCCTGGTCTAAAGAAGGGTATTATATAAAGGGAATAGGGCCCTGGTCTACAGTAGAGTATTATATAGGGAATAGGGCCCTTTTCTAAAGTAGAGTATTATATAGGGAATAGGTCCCTGGTCTAAAGTAGAGTATTATATAGGGAATAGGGCCCTGGTCTACAGTAGAGTATTATATAGGGAATAGGGCCCTGGTCTACAGTAGGGTATTATATAGGAAATAGGGCCCTGGTCTAAAGTAGAGTATTATATAGGGAATAGGGCCCTGGTCTACAGTAGAGCATTATATAGGGAATAGGGCCTTGGTCTAAAGTAGAGTATTATATAGGGAATAGGGCACTGGTCTAAAGTAGAGTATTATATAGGGAATAGGGCCCTGGTCTAAAGTAGAGTAGTATATAGGGAATATGGCCCTGGTATACAGTAGAGTATTATATAGGGAATAGGGCCCTGGTCTAATGTAGAGTATTATATAGGGAATATGGCCCTGATCTAAAGTAGAGTATTATATAGGGAATAGGGCCCTTGTCTAAAGTAGAGTATTATATAGGGAATAGGGCCCTGGTCTAAAGTAGAGTATTATATAGGGTACAGGCTCCTGTTCTAAAGTAGAGTATTATATAGGGAATAGGGCCCTGGTCTAAAGTAGAGTATTATATAGGGAATAGGGCCCTGGTCTACAGTAGAGTATTATATAGGGAATAGGGCCCTGGTCTAAAGAAGGGTATTATATAAAGGGAATAGGGCCCTGGTCTACAGTAGAGTATTATATAGGGAATAGGTCCCTGGTCTAAAGTAGAGTATTATATAGGGAATAGGGCCCTGGTCTAAAGTAGAGTATTGTATAGGGAATAGGGACCTGGTCTACAGTAGAGTATTATATAGGGAATAGGGCCCTGGTCTACAGTAGAGTATTATATAGGGAATAGGGCCCTGGTCTACAGTAGAGTATTATATAGGGAATAGGGCCCTGGTCTACAGTAGAGTATTATATAGGGAATAGGGCCCTGGTCTACAGTAGATTATTATATAGGGAATAGGGCCCTGGTCTAAAGTAGAGTAGTATATAGGGAATAGGGCCCTGGTCTACAGTAGAGTATTATATAGGGAATAGGGCCCTGGTCTAAAGTAGAGTATTATATAGGGAATAGGCCCCTGGTCTAAAGAAGGGTATTATATAAAGGGAATAGGGCCCTGGTCTACAGTAGAGTATTATATAGGGAATAGGGCCCTTTTCTAAAGTAGAGTATTATATAGGGAATAGGTCCCTGGTCTAAAGTAGAGTATTATATAGGGAATAGGGCCCTGGTCTACAGTAGAGTATTATATAGGGAATAGGGCCCTGGTCTACAGTAGGGTATTATATAGGAAATAGGGCCCTGGTCTAAAGTAGAGTATTATATAGGGAATAGGGCCCTGGTCTACAGTAGAGCATTATATAGGGAATAGGGCCTTGGTCTAAAGTAGAGTATTATATAGGGAATAGGGCACTGGTCTAAAGTAGAGTATTATATAGGGAATAGGGCCCTGGTCTAAAGTAGAGTAGTATATAGGGAATATGGCCCTGGTATACAGTAGAGTATTATATATGGAATAGGGCCCTGGTCTAATGTAGAGTATTATATAGGGAATATGGCCCTGATCTAAAGTAGAGTATTATATAGGGAATAGGGCCCTTGTCTAAAGTAGAGTATTATATAGGGAATAGGGCCCTGGTCTAAAGTAGAGTATTATATAGGGTACAGGCTCCTGTTCTAAAGTAGAGTATTATATAGGGAATAGGGCCCTGGTCTAAAGTAGAGTATTATATAGGGAATAGGGCCTTGGTCTAAAGTAGAGTATTATATAGGGAATTATATAGTATTATATAGGGAATAGGGCCCTGGTCTACAGTAGAGTATTATATAGGGAATTTGGCCCTTGTCTAAAGTAGAGTATTCTATAGAGAATAGGGCCCTGGTCTACAGTAGAGTATTATATAGGGAATAGGGCCCTGGTCTACAGTAGAGTATTATATAGGGAATAGGGCCCTGGTCTACAGTATAGTATTATATAGGGAATAGGGCCCTGGTCTACAGTAGAGTATTATATAGGGAATAGGGCCCTGGTCTAAAGTAGGGTATTATATAAAGGGAATAGGGCCCTGGTCTAAAGTAGAGTAGTATATAGGGAATGGGGCCCTGGTCTACAGTAGAGTATTATATAGGGAATAGGGCCCTGGTCTTAAGTAGAGGAGTATATAGGGAATAGGGCCCTGGTCTAAATTAGAGGATTATATAGGGAATAGGGCCCTGGTCTAAAGTAGAGTATTATATAGAGAATAGGGCCCTGGTCTACAGTAGAGTATTATATAGGGAATAGGGCCCTGGTCTACAGTAGAGTATTATATAGGGAATAGGGCCCTGGTCTACAGTAGAGTATTATATAGGGAATAGGGCCCTGGTCTAAAGTAGGGTATTATATAAAGGGAATAGGGCCCTGGTCTAAAGTAGAGTAGTATATAGGGAATGGGGCCCTGGTCTACAGTAGAGTATTATATAGGGAATAGGGCCCTGGTCTTAAGTAGAGGAGTATATAGGGAATAGGGCCCTGGTCTAAAATAGAGGATTATATAGGGAATAGGGCCCTGGTCTAAAGTAGAGTATTACATTGGGAATAGGGCCCTGGTCTAAAGTAGAGTATTATATAGGGAATAGGGCCCCGGTCTGAAGTAGAGTATTTTATAGGGAATAGGGCCATGGTCTTAAGTAGACTATTATATAGGGAATAGGGCACTGGTCTAAAGTAGAGTATTATATAGGGAATAGGGCCCTGGTCTAAAGTAGAGTATTATATAGGGAATAGGGCCCCAGTCTGAAGTAGAGTATTATATAGGGAATAGGGCCCTGGTCTAAAGTAGAGTATTATATAGGGAATATGGCCCTGGTCTAAAGTAGAGTATTATATAGGGAATACGGCCCTGGTCTACAGTAGAGTATTATATAGGGAATAGGGCCCTGGTCTAAAGAAGGATATTATATAAAGGGAATAGGGCCCTGGTCTAAAGAAGGGTATTATCTAAAGGGAATAGGGCCCTGGTCTACAGTAGAGTATTATATAGGGAATAGGGCCCTTGTCTAAAGTAGAGTATTGTATAGGGAATAGGGCCCTGGTCTACAGTAGAGTATTATATAGGGAATAGGGCCCTGGTCTAAAGAAGGGTATTATATAAAGGGAATAGGGCCCTGGTCTAAAGTAGAGTAGTATATAGGGAATAGGGCCCTGGTCTACAGTAGAGTATTATATAGGGAATTTCCCCTGGTCTAAAGTAGAGTAGTATATAGGGAATAGGGCCCTGGTCTACAGTAGAGTATTATATAGGGAATATGGCCCTGATCTAAAGTAGAGTATTATATAGGGAATAGGGCCCTTGTCTAAAGTAGAGTATTATATAGGGAATAGGGCCCTGGTCTAAAGTAGAGTATTATATAGGGTACAGGCTCCTGTTCTAAAGTAGAGTATTATATAGGGAATAGGGCCCTGGTCTAAAGTAGAGTATTATATAGGGAATAGGGCCCTGGTCTACAGTAGAGTATTATATAGGGAATAGGGCCCTGGTCTAAAGAAGGGTATTATATAAAGGGAATAGGGCCCTGGTCTACAGTAGAGTATTATATAGGGAATAGGTCCCTGGTCTAAAGTAGAGTATTATATAGGGAATAGGGCCCTGGTCTAAAGTAGAGTATTGTATAGGGAATAGGGACCTGGTCTACAGTAGAGTATTATATAGGGAATAGGGCCCTGGTCTACAGTAGAGTATTATATAGGGAATAGGGCCCTGGTCTACAGTAGAGTATTATATAGGGAATAGGGCCCTGGTCTACAGTAGAGTATTATATAGGGAATAGGGCCCTGGTCTACAGTAGATTATTATATAGGGAATAGGGCCCTGGTCTAAAGTAGAGTAGTATATAGGGAATAGGGCCCTGGTCTACAGTAGAGTATTATATAGGGAATAGGGCCCTGGTCTAAAGTAGAGTATTATATAGGGAATAGGCCCCTGGTCTAAAGAAGGGTATTATATAAAGGGAATAGGGCCCTGGTCTACAGTAGAGTATTATATAGGGAATAGGGCCCTTTTCTAAAGTAGAGTATTATATAGGGAATAGGTCCCTGGTCTAAAGTAGAGTATTATATAGGGAATAGGGCCCTGGTCTACAGTAGAGTATTATATAGGGAATAGGGCCCTGGTCTACAGTAGGGTATTATATAGGAAATAGGGCCCTGGTCTAAAGTAGAGTATTATATAGGGAATAGGGCCCTGGTCTACAGTAGAGCATTATATAGGGAATAGGGCCTTGGTCTAAAGTAGAGTATTATATAGGGAATAGGGCACTGGTCTAAAGTAGAGTATTATATAGGGAATAGGGCCCTGGTCTAAAGTAGAGTAGTATATAGGGAATATGGCCCTGGTATACAGTAGAGTATTATATATGGAATAGGGCCCTGGTCTAATGTAGAGTATTATATAGGGAATATGGCCCTGATCTAAAGTAGAGTATTATATAGGGAATAGGGCCCTTGTCTAAAGTAGAGTATTATATAGGGAATAGGGCCCTGGTCTAAAGTAGAGTATTATATAGGGTACAGGCTCCTGTTCTAAAGTAGAGTATTATATAGGGAATAGGGCCCTGGTCTAAAGTAGAGTATTATATAGGGAATAGGGCCTTGGTCTAAAGTAGAGTATTATATAGGGAATTATATAGTATTATATAGGGAATAGGGCCCTGGTCTACAGTAGAGTATTATATAGGGAATTTGGCCCTTGTCTAAAGTAGAGTATTCTATAGAGAATAGGGCCCTGGTCTACAGTAGAGTATTATATAGGGAATAGGGCCCTGGTCTACAGTAGAGTATTATATAGGGAATAGGGCCCTGGTCTACAGTATAGTATTATATAGGGAATAGGGCCCTGGTCTACAGTAGAGTATTATATAGGGAATAGGGCCCTGGTCTAAAGTAGGGTATTATATAAAGGGAATAGGGCCCTGGTCTAAAGTAGAGTAGTATATAGGGAATGGGGCCCTGGTCTACAGTAGAGTATTATATAGGGAATAGGGCCCTGGTCTTAAGTAGAGGAGTATATAGGGAATAGGGCCCTGGTCTAAATTAGAGGATTATATAGGGAATAGGGCCCTGGTCTAAAGTAGAGTATTATATAGAGAATAGGGCCCTGGTCTACAGTAGAGTATTATATAGGGAATAGGGCCCTGGTCTACAGTAGAGTATTATATAGGGAATAGGGCCCTGGTCTACAGTAGAGTATTATATAGGGAATAGGGCCCTGGTCTAAAGTAGGGTATTATATAAAGGGAATAGGGCCCTGGTCTAAAGTAGAGTAGTATATAGGGAATGGGGCCCTGGTCTACAGTAGAGTATTATATAGGGAATAGGGCCCTGGTCTTAAGTAGAGGAGTATATAGGGAATAGGGCCCTGGTCTAAAATAGAGGATTATATAGGGAATAGGGCCCTGGTCTAAAGTAGAGTATTAAATTGGGAATAGGGCCCTGGTCTAAAGTAGAGTATTATATAGGGAATAGGGCCCCGGTCTGAAGTAGAGTATTTTATAGGGAATAGGGCCATGGTCTTAAGTAGACTATTATATAGGGAATAGGGCACTGGTCTAAAGTAGAGTATTATATAGGGAATAGGGCCCTGGTCTAAAGTAGAGTATTATATAGGGAATAGGGCCCCAGTCTGAAGTAGAGTATTATATAGGGAATAGGGCCCTGGTCTAAAGTAGAGTATTATATAGGGAATATGGCCCTGGTCTAAAGTAGAGTATTATATAGGGAATACGGCCCTGGTCTACAGTAGAGTATTATATAGGGAATAGGGCCCTGGTCTAAAGAAGGATATTATATAAAGGGAATAGGGCCCTGGTCTAAAGAAGGGTATTATCTAAAGGGAATAGGGCCCTGGTCTACAGTAGAGTATTATATAGGGAATAGGGCCCTTGTCTAAAGTAGAGTATTGTATAGGGAATAGGGCCCTGGTCTACAGTAGAGTATTATATAGGGAATAGGGCCCTGGTCTAAAGAAGGGTATTATATAAAGGGAATAGGGCCCTGGTCTAAAGTAGAGTAGTATATAGGGAATAGGGCCCTGGTCTACAGTAGAGTATTATATAGGGAATTTCCCCTGGTCTAAAGTAGAGTAGTATATAGGGAATAGGGCCCTGGTCTACAGTAGAGTATTATATAGGGAATAGGGCCCTGGTCTAAAGAAGGGTATTATATAAAGGGAATAGGGCCCTGGTCTACAGTAGAGTATTTTCTAGGGAATAGAGCCCTTGTCTAAAGTAGAGTATTGTATAGGGAATAGGGCCCTGGTCTACAGTAGAGTTTTATATAGGGAATAGGGCCCTGGTCTACAGTAGAGTATTATATAGGGAATAGGGCCCTGGTCTACAGTAGAGTATTATATAGGGAATAGGGCCCTGGTCTACAGTAGAGTATTACATAGGGAATAGGGCCCTGGTCTACAGTAGATTATTATATAGGGAATAGGGCCCTGGTCTAAAGTAGAGTAGTATATAGGGAATAGGGCCCTGGTCTACAGTAGACTATTATATAGGGAATAGGGCCCTGGTCTAAAGTAGAGGAGTATATAGGGAATAGGGCCTTGGTCTAAAGTAGAGGATTATATATGGAATAGGGCCCTGGTCTTAAGTAGAGTATTATATAGGGAATAGGGCCCTGGTCTAAAGTAGAGTATTATATAGGGAATAGGGCCCTGGTCTAAAGTAGATTATTATATAGGGAATAGGGCCCTGGTCTACAGTAGAGTATTATATAGGGAATATGGCCCTGGTCTACAGTAGAGTATTATATAGGGAATAGGGCCCTGGTCTACAGTAGAGTATTATATAGGGAATAGGGCCCTGGTCTAAAGTAGAGTAGTATATAGGGAATATGGCCCTGGTCTACAGTAGAGTATTATATAGGGAATAGGGCCCTGGTCTACAGTAGAGTATTATATAGGGAATAGGGCCCTGATCTAAAGTAGAGTATTATATAGGGAATAGGGCCCTTGTCTACAGTAGAGTATTATATAGGGAATAGGGCCCTGGTCTAAAGAAGAGTATTATATAGGGAATAGGGCCCCGGTCTGAAGTAGAGTATTATATAGGGAATAGGGCCATGGTCTTAGGTAGAGTACTATATAGGGAATAGGGCACTGGTCTAAAGTAGAGTATTATATAGGGAATAGGGCCCTGGTCTTAAGTAGGGTATTATATAGGGAATAGGGCCCCGGTCTGAAGTAGAGTATTATATAGGGAATAGGGCCCTGGTCTTAAGTAGGGTATTATATAGGGAATAGGGCCCCGGTCTGAAGTAGAGTATTATATAGGGAATACGGCCCTGGTCTACAGTAGAGTATTATATAGGGAATTCGGCCCTTGTCTAAAGTAGAGTATTATATAGGGAATAGGGCCCTGGTCTAAAGAAGAGTATTATATAGGGAATAGGGCCCCGGTCTGAAGTAGAGTATTATATAGGGAATAGGGCCATGGTCTTAGGTAGAGTAGTATATAGGGAATAGGGCACTGGTCTAAAGTAGAGTATTATATAGGGAATAGGGCCCTGGTCTTAAGTACGGTATTATATAGGGAATAGGGCCTTGGTCTAAAGTAGAGTATTATATAGGGAATACGGCCCTGGTCTAAAGAAGAGTATTATATAGGGAATAGGGCCCCGGTCTGAAGTAGAGTATTATATAGGGAATAGGGCCATGGTCTTAGGTAGAGTACTATATAGGGAATAGGGCACTGGTCTAAAGTAGAGTATTATATAGGGAATATGGCCCTGGTCTACAGTAGAGTATTATATAGGGAATAGGGCCCTGGTCTACAGTAGAGTATTATATAGGGAATAGGGCCCTGGTCTAAAGTAGAGTAGTATATAGGGAATATGGCCCTGGTCTACAGTAGAGTATTATATAGGGAATAGGGCCCTGGTCTACAGTAGAGTATTATATAGGGAATAGGGCCCTGATCTAAAGTAGAGTATTATATAGGGAATAGGGCCCTTGTCTACAGTAGAGTATTATATAGGGAATAGGGCCCTGGTCTAAAGAAGAGTATTATATAGGGAATAGGGCCCCGGTCTGAAGTAGAGTATTATATAGGGAATAGGGCCATGGTCTTAGGTAGAGTACTATATAGGGAATAGGGCACTGGTCTAAAGTAGAGTATTATATAGGGAATAGGGCCCTGGTCTTAAGTAGGGTATTATATAGGGAATAGGGCCCCGGTCTGAAGTAGAGTATTATATAGGGAATAGGGCCCTGGTCTTAAGTAGGGTATTATATAGGGAATAGGGCCCCGGTCTGAAGTAGAGTATTATATAGGGAATACGGCCCTGGTCTACAGTAGAGTATTATATAGGGAATTCGGCCCTTGTCTAAAGTAGAGTATTATATAGGGAATAGGGCCCTGGTCTAAAGAAGAGTATTATATAGGGAATAGGGCCCCGGTCTGAAGTAGAGTATTATATAGGGAATAGGGCCATGGTCTTAGGTAGAGTAGTATATAGGGAATAGGGCACTGGTCTAAAGTAGAGTATTATATAGGGAATAGGGCCCTGGTCTTAAGTACGGTATTATATAGGGAATAGGGCCTTGGTCTAAAGTAGAGTATTATATAGGGAATACGGCCCTGGTCTAAAGAAGAGTATTATATAGGGAATAGGGCCCCGGTCTGAAGTAGAGTATTATATAGGGAATAGGGCCATGGTCTTAGGTAGAGTACTATATAGGGAATAGGGCACTGGTCTAAAGTAGAGTATTATATAGGGAATAGGGCCCTGGTCTTAAGTACGGTATTATATAGGGAATAGGGCCCCGGTCTGAAGTAGAGTATTATATAGGGAATAGGGCCCTGGTCTTAAGTAGGGTATTATATAGGGAATAGGGCCCCGGTCTGAAGTAGAGTATTATATAGGGAATATGGCCCTGGTCTAAAGTAGAGTATTATATAGGGAATAGGGCCTTGGTCAAAAGTAGAGTATTATATAGGGAATACGGCCCTGGTCTACAGTAGAGTATTATATAGGGAATTCGGCCCTTGTCTAAAGTAGAGTATTATATAGAGAATAGGGCCCTGGTCTACAGTAGAGTATTATATAGGGAATAGGGCACTGGTCTAAAGTAGGGTATTATATAAAGGGAAAGGGCCCTGGTCTAAAGTAGAGTAGTATATAGGGAATAGGAACCTGGTCTACAGTAGAGTATTATATAGGGAATAGGGCCCTGGTCTTAAGTAGAGGAGTAGATAGGGAATAGGGCCCTGGTCTAAAGTAGAGGATTATATAGGGAATAGGGCACTGGTCTAAAGTAGGGTATTATATAAAGGGAAAGGGCCCTGGTCTAAAGTAGAGTAGTATATAGGGAATAGGGCCCTGGTCTAAAGTAAATAATTATATATGGAATAGGGCCCTGGTCTAAAGTAGAGTATTATATAGGGAATAGGGCCCCATTCTGAAGTAGAGTATTATATAGGGAATAGGGCAATGGTCTTAAGTAGAGTATTATATAGGGAATAGGGCACTGGTCTAAAGTAGAGTATTATATGGGGAATAGGGCCCTGGTCTACAGTAGAGTATTATATAGGGAATATGGCCCTGGTCTAAAGTAGAGTATTATATAGGGAATAGGGCCCTGGTCTAAAGTAGAGTATTATATAGGGAATAGGGCCCTGGTCTACAGTAGAGTATTATATAGGGAGTAGGGCCCTGGTCTACAGTAGAGTATTATATAGGGAATAGGGCCCTGGTCTACAGTGGAGTATTATATAGGGAAAATGGCCCTGGTCTAAAGTAGAGTATTATATAGGGAATTGGGCCCTGGTCTGTATTATATAGGGAATAGAGCCCTGGTCTACAGTAGAGTATTATATAGGGAATATGGCCCTGATCTAAAGTAGAGTATTATATAGGGAATAGGGCCCTGGTCTACAGTAGAGTATTATATAGGGAATATGGCCCTGGTATACAGTGGAGTATTATATAGGGAATAGGGCCCTGGTCTAATGTAGAGTATTATATAGGGAATAGGGCCCTGGTCTAAAGTAGAGTATTATATAGGGAATAGGGCCCTTGTCTAAAGTAGAGTATTATATAGGGAATAGGGCCCTGGTCTAAAGTAGAGTATTATATAGGGTACAGGCTCCTGTTCTAAAGTAGAGTATTATATAGGGAATAGGGCCCTGGTCTAAAGTAGAGTAGTATATAGGGAATAGGGCCCTGGTCTACAGTAGAGTATTATATAGGGAATAGGGCCCTGGTCTACAGTAGAGTATAATATGGGGAATAGGACTCTGGTCTACAGTAGAGTATTATATAGGGAATAGGACACTGGTCTAAAGTAGAGTATTATATAGGGAATAGGGCCCTGGTCTAAAGTAGAGTAGTATGTAGGGAATATGGCCCTGGTATACAGTAGAGTATTATATAGGGAATAGGGCCCTGGTCTAATGTAGAGTATTATATAGGGAATAGGGCCCTGGTCTAAAGTAGAGTAGTATATAGGGAATAGGGCCCTGGTCTACAGTAGAGTATTATATAGGGAATAGGGCCCTGGTCTAAAGTAGAGTATTATATAGAGAATAGGGCCCTGGTCTAAAGTAGATTATTATATAGGGAATAGGGCCCTGTTCTAAAGTAGAGTATTATATAGGGAATAGGGCCCTGGTCTACAGTAGAGTATTATATAGGGAATAGGGCCCTGGTCTACAGTAGAGTATTATATAGGGAATAGGGCCCTGGTCTACAGTAGAGTATTATATAGGGAATATGGCCCTGGTCTAAAGTAGAGTATTATATAGGGAATTGGGCCCTGGTCTAAGTAGATATATATAGGGAATAGAGCCCTGGTCTACAGTAGAGTATTATATAGGGAATATGGCCCTGATCTAAAGTAGAGTATTATATTGGGAATAGGGCCCTTGTCTAAAGTAGAGTATTATATAGGGTGCAGGGCCCTGGTCTAAAGTAGAGTATTATATAGGGAATAGGGCCCTGGTCTACAGTAGAGTATTATATAGGGTATAGGGCCCTGGTCTACAGTAGGGTATTATATAGGAAATAGGGCCCTGGTCTAAAGTAGAGTATTATATAGGGAATAGGGCCCTGGTCTACAGTAGAGCATAATATAGGGAATAGGGCCCTGGTCTAAAGTAGAGTATTATATAGGGAATAGGACACTGGTCTAAAGTAGAGTATTATATAGGGAATAGGGCCCTGGTCTAAAGTAGAGTAGTATATAGGGAATATGGCCCTGGTATACAGTGGAGTATTATATAGGGAATGGGGCCCTGGTCTAATGTAGAGTATTATATAGGGAATAGGGCCCTGGTCTAAAGTAGAGTATTATATAGGGAATAGGGCCCTTGTCTAAAGTAGAGTATTATATAGGGAATAGGGCCCTGGTCTACAGTAGAGCATAATATAGGGAATAGGGCCCTGGTCTAAAGTAGAGTATTATATAGGGAATAGGACACTGGTCTAAAGTAGAGTATTATATAGGGAATAGGGCCCTGGTCTAAAGTAGAGTATTATATAGGGAATATGGCCCTGGTATATAGTAGAGTATTATATAGGGAATAGGGCCCTGGTCTAATGTAGAGTATTATATAGGGAATAGGGCCCTGGTCTAAAGTAGAGTATTATATAGGGAATAGGGCCCTTGTCTAAAGTAGAGTATTATATAGGGAATAGGGCCCTGGTCTAAAGTAGAGTATTATATAGGGTACAGGCTCCTGTTCTAAAGTAGAGTATTATATAGGGAATAGGGCCCTGGTCTAAAGTAGAGTAGTATATAGGGAATAGGGCCCTGGTCTACAGGAGAGTATTATATAGGGAATAGGGCCCTGGTCTACAGTAGAGTATAATATGGGGAATAGGGCCCTGGTCTACAGTAGAGTATTATATAGGGAATAGGATCCTGGTCTACAGTAGAGTATTATATAGGGAATATGGCCCTGATCTAAAGTAGAGTATTATATTGGGAATAGGGCCCTTGTCTAAAGTAGAGTATTATATAGGGTACAGGGCCCTGGTCTAAAGTAGAGCATTATATAGGGAATAGGGCCCTGGTCTAAAGTAGGGTATTATATAGGGAATAGGGCCCTGGTCTACAGTAGGGTATTATATAGGGAATAGGGCCCTGGTCTACAGTAGAGTATTATATAGGGAATAGGGCCCTGGTCTACAGTAGAGTATTATATACGAAATATGGCCCTGGTCTACAGTAGAGTATTATATAGGGAATAGGGCACTGGTCTAAAGTAGAGTATTATATAGGGAATAGGGCCCTGGTCTACAGTAGAGTATTATATAGGGAATAGGGCCCTGGTCTACAGTAGAGTATTATATAGGGAATAGGCCCCTTGTCTAAAGAAGGGTATTATATAAAGGGAATAGGGCCCTGGTCTACAGTAGAGTATTATATAGGGAATAGGGCACTGGTCTAAGGTAGAGTATTATGTAGGGAATAGGGCCCCAGTCTGAAGTAGAGTATTATATAGGGAATAGGGCCATGGTCTAAAGTAGAGTATTATATAGGGAATAGGGCCCTGGTCTAAAGTAGAGTATTATATAGGGAATAGGGCCCTGGTCTAAAGTAGAGTATTATATAGGGAATAGGGCCCTTGTCTAAAGGAGAGTATTATATAGGGAATAGGGCCCTGGTCTAAAGTAGAGTATTATATAGGGAATAGGGCCCTGGTCTACAGTAGAGCATAATATAGGGAATAGGGCCCTGGTCTAAAGTAGAGTATTATATAGGGAATAGGACACTGGTCTAAAGTAGAGTATTATATAGGGAATAGGGCCCTGGTCTAAAGTAGAGTAGTATATAGGGAATATGGCCCTGGTATACAGTAGAGTATTATATAGGGAATAGGGCCCTGGTCTAATGTAGAGTATTATATAGGGAATAGGGCCCTGGTCTAAAGTAGAGTATTATATAGGGAATAGGGCCCTTGTCTAAAGTAGAGTATTATATAGGGAATAGGGCCCTGGTCTAAAGTAGAGTATTATATAGGGTACAGGCTCCTGTTCTAAAGTAGAGTATTATATAGGGAATAGGGCCCTGGTCTAAAGTAGAGTAGTATATAGGGAATAGGGCCCTGGTCTACAGTAGAGTATTATATAGGGAATAGGGCCCTGGTCTACAGTAGAGTATAATATGGGGAATAGGGCCCTGGTCTACAGTAGAGTATTATATAGGGAATAGGATCCTGGTCTACAGTAGAGTATTATATAGGGAATATGGCCCTGGTCTAAAGTAGAGTATTATATAGGGAATTGGGCCCTGGTCTGTATTATATAGGGAATAGAGCCCTGGTCTACAGTAGAGTATTATATAGGGAATATGGCCCTGATCTAAAGTAGAGTATTATATTGGGAATAGGGCCCTTGTCTAAAGTAGAGTATTATATAGGGAATAGGGCCCTGGTCTAAAGTAGAGTATTATATAGGGTACAGGCTCCTGTTCTAAAGTAGAGTATTATATAGGGAATAGGGCCCTGGTCTAAAGTAGAGTAGTATATAGGGAATTGGGCCCTGGTCTACAGTAGAGTATTATATAGGGAATAGGGCCCTGGTCTACAGTAGAGTATAATATGGGGAATAGGGCCCTGGTCTACAGTAGAGTATTATATAGGGAATAGGATCCTGGTCTACAGTAGAGTATTATATAGGGAATATGGCCCTGGTCTAAAGTAGAGTATTATATAGGGAATTGGGCCCTGGTCTGTATTATATAGGGAATAGAGCCCTGGTCTACAGTAGAGTATTATATAGGGAATATGGCCCTGATCTAAAGTAGAGTATTATATTGGGAATAGGGCCCTTGTCTAAAGTAGAGTATTATATAGGGTACAGGGCCCTGGTCTACAGTAGAGTATTATATAGGGAATAGGATCCTGGTCTACAGTAGAGTATTATATAGGGAATATGGCCCTGGTCTAAAGTAGAGTATTATATAGGGAATTGGGCCCTGGTCTGTATTATATAGGGAATAGAGCCCTGGTCTACAGTAGAGTATTATATAGGGAATATGGCCCTGATCTAAAGTAGAGTATTATATAGGGAATAGGGCCCTGGTCTACAGTAGAGTATTATATACGAAATAGGGCCCTGGTCTACAGTAGGGTATTATATAGGGAATAGGGCCCTGGTCTAAAGTAGAGTATTATATATGGAATAGGGCCCTGGTCAAATGTAGAGTATTATATAGGGAATAGGGCCCTGGTCTAAATTAGAGTATTATATAGGGAATAGGGCCCTGGTCTAAAGTAGAGTATTAAATAGGGAATAGGGCCCTGGTCTAAAGTAGAGTATTATATAGGGAATAGGGCCATGGTCTTAAGTAGACTATTATATAGGGAATAGGGCACTGGTCTAAAGTAGAGTATTATATAGGGATTAGGGCCCTGGTCTAAAGTAGAGTATTATATAGGGAATAGGGCCCCAGTCTGAAGTAGAGTATTATATAGGGAATAGGGCCCTGGTCTAAAGTAGAGTATTATATAGGGAATAGGGCCCTGGTCTAAAGTAGAGTATTATATAGGGAGTAGGGCCCTGGTCTAAAGTAGAGTATTGTATAGGGAATAGGGCCCTTGTCTAAAGTACAGTATTATATAGGGAATAGGGCCCTGGTCTAAAGTAGAGTGTTATATAGGGAATAGGGCCCTGGTCTAAAGTAGAGTATTATATAGGGAATACGGCCCTGGTCTACAGTAGAGTATTATATAGGGAATAGGGCCCTGGTCTACAGTAGAGTATTATATAGGGAATAGGCCCCTGGTCTAAAGAAGGGTATTATATAAAGGGAATGGGGCCCTGGTCTACAGTAGAGTATTATATAGGGAATAGGGCACTGGTCTAAAGTAGAGTATTATATAGGGAATAGGGCCCTGGTCTAAAGTAGAGTATTATATAGGGAATAGGGCCCCAGTCTAAAGTAGAGTATTATATAGGGAATATGGCCCTGGTCTCAAGTAGAGTATACTGTAGACCAGGGCCGTATTCCTTATATAATACTCTACTTTAGACCAGGGCCATATTAGACCAGGGCCATATTCCCTATATAATACTCTACTTTAGACTGGGGCCCTATTCCCTATATAATACTCTACTTTAGACCAGGGATAGGATAGGGAATAGGGCCATTGTCTAAAGTACAGTATTATATAGGGAATAGGGCCCTGGTCTAAAGTAGAGTATTATATAGGGAATAGGGCCCTGGTCTAAAGTAGAGTATTATATAAGGAATACGGCCCTGGTCTACAGTAGAGTATTATATAGGGAATAGGGCCCTGGTCTACAGTAGATTATTATATAGGGAATAGGGCCCTGGTCTAAAGTAGAGTAGTATATATGGAATAGGGCCCTGGTCTACAGTAGAGTATTATATAGGGAATATGGCCCTGGTCTAAAGTAGAGTAGTATATATGGAATAGGGCCCTGGTCTACAGTAGAGTATTATATAGGGAATAGGTCCCTGGTCTAAAGTAGAGGAGTATATAGGCTCTGGAGCAACGAACCACCCTCGCTGTCTCTCCAGGGCCGGTTCCCCTCTCTCCACTGGGATTCTCTGCCTCTAACCCTGTTACTGGGGCTGAGTCACTGGCTTGCTGGTGCTCTTTCATGCCGTCCCTAGGAGGGGTGCGTCACTTGAGTGGGTTGAGTTACTGACGTGAACTTCCTGTCTGGGTTGGCGCCCCCCCTTGGTTCTGCTTTGGTGGAGACTTTTGTGGGCTATACTCGGCCATCTCTCAGGATTGTAAGTTGGTGGTTGAGGATATCCCTCTAGTGGTGTGGGGGCTGTGCTTTGGCAGAGTGGGTGGGGTTATATCCTTCCTGTTTGGCCCTGTCCGGGGGTTTCTTCAGATGGGGCCACAGTGTCTCCTGACCGCTCCTGTCTCAGCCTCCAGTATTTATGCTGCAGTAGTTTATGTGTCGGGGGGCTGGGGTCAGTTGGTTATACCTGGAGTACTTCTCCTGTCTTATCCAGTGTCCTGTGTGAATTTAAGTATGCTCTCTCTAATTCTCTCGTTCTCTCTTTCTCTCTGAGAACCTGAGCCCTAGGACCATACGTCAGGACTACCGGGCATGCTGACACCTTGCTGTCCCCAGTCCGCCCGGCCTTGCTGCTATTCCAGTTTCAACTGTTTCTGCCTGCGGTTACGAAACCCCTACCTGTCCCAGACCTGCTGTTTTCAACTCTTAATGATCGGCTATGAAAAGCCAACTGAGATTTATTCCTGATTATTATTTGACCATGCTTGTCATTTATGAACATTTTGAAAATCTTGGCTCTCTCTAATTTTCTCCTTCTCTCGTTCTCTCGGAGGACCTGAGCCCTAGGACCATACGTCGGGACTACCGGCCGTGGTGACTCCTTGCTGCCCCCAGTCCGCCTGGCCTTGCTGCTATTCCAGTTTCAACTCTTCTGCCTGCGGTTATGGAACCCCTACCTGTCCCAGACCTGCTGTTTTCAACTCTTAATGATCGGCTATGAAAAGCCAACTGAGATTTATTCCTGATTATTATTTGACCATGCTTGTCATTTATGAACATTTTGAAAATCTTGGCTCTCTCTAATTTTCTCCTTCTCTCTTTCTCTCGGAGGACCTGAGCCCTAGGACCATACGTCGGGACTACCGGCCGTGGTGACTCCTTGCTGCCCCCAGTCCGCCTGGCCTTGCTGCTATTCCAGTTTCAACTCTTCTGCCTGCGGTTATGGAACCCCTACCTGTCCCAGACCTGCTGTTTTCAACTCTTAATGATCGGCTATGAAAAGCCAACTGAGATTTATTCCTGATTATTATTTGACCATGCTTGTCACTTACGAACATTTTTGAACATCTTGGCAAAGTTCTGTTATAATCTCCACCCGGCACAGCCAGAAGAGGACTGGCCACCCCTCATAGCCTGGTTCCTCTCTAGGTTTCTTCCTAGGTTTTGGCCTTTCTAGGGAGTTTTTCCTAGCCACCGTGCTTCTACACCTGCATTCTAGCTGTTTGGGGTTTTAGGCTGGGTTTCTGTACAGCACTTCGAGATATTATCTGATGTACGAAGGGCTATATAAAATAAAATTGATTGATTGATTGATTGATTATAGGGAATATGGCCCTAGTCTAAAGTAGAGGATTATATATGGAATAGGGCCATGGTCTTAAGTAGAGTATTATATAGGGAATAGGGCCCTGGTCTAAAGTAGAGTATTATATAGGGAATAGGGCCCTGGTCTAAAGTAGAGTATTATATAGGGAATAGGGCCCTGTTCTACAGTAGAGTATTATATAGGGAATAGGGCCCTGGTCTAAAGTAGAGTAGTATATAGGGAATAGGGCCCTGGTCTACAGTAGTGTATTATATAGGGAATAGGGCCCTGGTCTACAGTAGAGTATTATATAGGGAATAGGGCCCTGATCTAAAGTAGAGTATTATATAGGGAATAGGGCCCTTGTCTACAGTAGAGTATTATATAGGGAATAGGGCCCTGGTCTAAAGAAGAGTATTATATAGGGAATAGGGCCCCGGTCTGAAGTAGAGTATTATATAGGGAATAGGGCCATGGTCTTAGGTAGAGTACTATATAGGGAATAGGGCACTGGTCTAAAGTAGAGTATTATATAGGGAATAGGGCCCTGGTCTTAAGTAGGGTATTATATAGGGAATAGGGCCCCGGTCTGAAGTAGAGTATTATATAGGGAATAGGGCCCTGGTCTAAAGTAGAGTATTATATAGGGAATAGGGCCTTGGTCTAAAGTAGAGTATTATATAGGGAATACGGCCCTGGTCTACAGTAGAGTATTATATAGGGAATAGGGCCCTGGTCTACAGTAGAGTATTATATAGGGAATAGGGCCCTGGTCTTAAGTAGAGGAGTATATAGGGAATAGGGCCCTGGTCTAAAGTAGATAATTATATAGGGAATAGGGCCCTGGTCTAAAGTAGATAATTATATAGGGAATAGGGCCCCGGTCTGAAGTAGAGTATTATATAGGGAATAGGGCCATGGTCTTAAGTAGAGTATTATATAGGGAATAGGGCACTGGTCTAAAGTAGAGTATTATATATGGAATAGGGCCCTGGTCTAAAGTAGAGTATTATATAGGGAATAGGGCCCCAATCTGAAGTTGAGTATTATATAGGGAATAGGTCCCTGGTCTAAAGTAGAGTATTGTATAGGGAATAGGGCCCTGGTCTACAGTAGAGTATTATATAGGGAATAGGGCCCTGGTCTACAGTAGAGTATTATATAGGGAATAGGGCCCTGGTCTACAGTATAGTATTATATAGGGAATAGGGCCCTGGTCTACAGTAGATTATTATATAGGGAATAGGGCCCTGGTCTAAAGTAGAGTAGTATATAGGGAATAGGGCCCTGGTCTACAGTATAGTATTATATAGGGAAAAGGGCCCCAATCTGAAGTTGAGTATTATATAGGGAATAGGTCCCTGGTCTAAAGTAGAGTATTGTATAGGGAATAGGGCCCTGGTCTACAGTAGAGTATTATATAGGGAATAGGGCCCTGGTCTACAGTAGAGTATTATATAGGGAATAGGGCCCTGGTCTACAGTATAGTATTATATAGGGAATAGGGCCCTGGTCTACAGTAGATTATTATATAGGGAATAGGGCCCTGGTCTAAAGTAGAGTAGTATATAGGGAATAGGGCCCTGGTCTACAGTAGAGTATTATATAGGGAATAGGGCCCTGGTCTAAAGTAGAGGAGTATATAGGGAATAGGGCCCTGGTCTAAAGTAGAGGATTATATATGGAATAGGGCCACGGTCTTAAGTAGAGTATTATATAGGGAATAGGGCCCTGGTCTAAAGTAGAGTATTATATAGGGAATAGGGCCCTGGTCTACAGTAGAGTATTATATAGGGAATAGGGCCCTGGTCTACAGTAGAGTATTATATAGGGAATGTGGCCCTGGTCTACAGTAGAGTATTATATAGGGAATAGGGCCCTGGTCTACAGTAGAGTATTATATAGGGAATAGGGCCCTGGTCTAAAGTAGAGTAGTATATAGGGAATAGGGCCCTGGTCTACAGTAGAGTATTATATAGGGAATAGGGCCCTGGTCTAGAGTAGAGTATTATATAGGGAATAGGGCCCTGATCTAAAGTAGAGTATTATATAGGGAATAGGGCCCTTGTCTACAGTAGAGTATTATATAGGGAATAGGGCCCTGGTCTAAAGAAGAGTATTATATAGGGAATAGGGCCCCAGTCTGAAGTAGAGTATTATATAGGGAATAGGGCCATGGTCTTAGGTAGAGTACTATATAGGGAATAGGGCACTGGTCTAAAGTAGAGTATTATATAGGGAATAGGGCCCTGGTCTTAAGTAGGGTATTATATAGGGAATAGAGCCCCGGTCTGAAGTAGAGTATTATATAGGGAATAGGGCCCTGGTCTAAAGTAGAGTATTATATAGGGAATACGGCCCTGGTCTACAGTAGAGTATTATATAGGGAATAGGGCCCTGGTCTACAGTAGAGTATTATATAGGGAATTCGGCCCTTGTCTAAAGTAGAGTATTATATAGAGAATAGGGCCCTGGTCTACAGTAGAGTATTATATAGGGAATAGGGCCCTGGTCTACAGTAGAGTATTATATAGGGAATAGGGCCCTGGTCTAAAGTAGGGTATTATATAAAGGGAAAGGGCCCTGGTCTAAAGTAGAGCAGTATATAGGGAATAGGGCCCTGGTCTACAGTAGAGTATTATATAGGGAATTGTGCCCTGGTCTAAAGTAGATAATTATATAGGGAATAGGGCCCTGGTCTAAAGTAGATAATTATATAGGGAATAGGGCCCCGGTCTGAAGTAGAGTATTATATAGGGAATAGGGCCATGGTCTTAAGTAGAGTATTATATAGGGAATAGGGCACTGGTCTAAAGTAGAGTATTATATATGGAATAGGGCCCTGGTCTAAAGTAGAGGATTATATAGGGAATAGGGCCCCATTCTGAAGTAGAGTATTATATAGGGAATAGGGCCATGGTCTTAAGTAGAGTATTATATAGGGAATAGGACACGGGTCTAAAGTAGAGTATTATATGGGGAATAGGGCCCTGGTCTACAGTAGAGTATTATATAGGGAATATGGCCATGGTCTAAAGTAGAGTATTATATAGGGAATAGGGCCCTGGTCTACAGTAGAGTATTATATAGGGAATAGGGCCCTGGTCTACAGTAGAGTATTATATAGGGAGTAGGGCCCTGGTCTACAGTAGAGTATTATATAGGGAATAGGGCCCTGGTCTACAGTAGAGTATTATATAGGGAATATGGCCCTGGTCTAAAGTAGAGTATTATATAGGGAATTGGGCCCTGGTCTGTATTATATAGGGAACAGAGCCCTGGTCTACAGTAGAGTATTATATAGGGAATATGGCCCTGATCTAAAGTAGAGTATTATATAGGGAATAGGGCCCTGGTCTACAGTAGAGTATTATATAGGGAATAGGGCCCTGGTCTTAAGTAGAGTATTATATAGGGAATAGGGCACTGGTCTAAAGTAGAGTATTATATGGGGAATAGGGCCCTGGTCTACAGTAGAGTATTATATAGGGAATATGGCCATGGTCTAAAGTAGAGTATTATATAGGGAATAGGGCCCTGGTCTACAGTAGAGTATTATATAGGGAATAGGGCCCTGGTCTACAGTAGAGTATTATATAGGGAGTAGGGCCCTGGTCTACAGTAGAGTATTATATAGGGAATAGGGCCCTGGTCTACAGTAGAGTATTATATAGGGAATATGGCCCTGGTCTAAAGTAGAGTATTATATAGGGAATTGGGCCCTGGTCTGTATTATATAGGGAATAGAGCCCTGGTCTACAGTAGAGTATTATATAGGGAATATGGCCCTGGTCTAAAGTAGAGTATTATATAGGGAATAGGGCCCTGGTCTACAGTATAGTATTATATAGGGAATAGGGCCCTGGTCTACAGTAGAGTATTATATAGGGAATAGGGCCCTGGTCTAAAGAAGGGTATTATATAAAGGGACAAGGGCCCTGGTCTAAAGTAGAGTATTATATAGGGAATAGGGCCCTGGTCTAAAGTAGAGTAGTATATAGGGAATAGGGCCCTGGTCTAAAGTAGAGTAGTATATAGGGAATAGGGCCCTGGTCTACAGTAGAGTATTATATAGGGTACATGGCCCTGGTGTAAAGTAGAGTATTATATAGGGAATAGGGCCCTGGTCTAAAGTAGAGGAGTATATAGGGAATAGGGCCCTGGTCTAAAGTAGAGGATTATATATGGAATAGGGCCACGGTCTTAAGTAGAGTATTATATAGGGAATAGGGCCCTGGTCTAAAGTAGAGTATTATATAGGGAATAGGGCCCTGGTCTACAGTAGAGTATTATATAGGGAATAGGGCCCTGGTCTACAGTAGAGTATTATATAGGGAATGTGGCCCTGGTCTACAGTAGAGTATTATATAGGGAATCGGGCCCTGGTCTACAGTAGAGTATTATATAGGGAATAGGGCCCTGGTCTACAGTAGAGTATTATATAGGGAATAGGGCCCTGATCTAAAGTAGAGTATTATATAGGGAATAGGGCCCTTGTCTACAGTAGAGTATTATATAGGGAATAGGGCCCTGGTCTAAAGAAGAGTATTATATAAGGAATAGGGCCCCGGTCTGAAGTAGAGTATTATATAGGGAATAGGGCCATGGTCTTAGGTAGAGTACTATATAGGGAATAGGGCACTGGTCTAAAGTAGAGTATTATATAGGGAATAGGGCCCTGGTCTTAAGTAGGGTATTATATAGGGAATAGGGCCCCGGTCTGAAGTAGAGTATTATATAGGGAATAGGGCCCTGGTCTAAAGTAGAGTATTATATAGGGAATAGGGCCTTGGTATACAGTAGAGTATTATATAGGGAATACGGCCCTGGTCTACAGTAGAGTATTATATAGGGAATAGGGCCCTGGTCTACAGTAGAGTATTATATAGAGAATAGGGCCCTGGTCTACAGTAGAGTATTATATAGGGAATAGGGCCCTGGTCTACAGTAGAGTATTATATAGGGAATAGGGCCCTGGTCTAAAGTAGGGTATTATATAAAGGGAAAGGGCCCTGGTCTAAAGTAGAGTAGTATATAGGGAATAGGGCCCTGGTCTACAGTAGAGTATTATATAGGGAATTGTGCCCTGGTCTTAAGTAGAGGAGTAAATAGGGAATAGGGCCCTGGTCTAAAGTAGAGGATTATATAGGGAATAGGGCCCTGGTCTAAAGTAGATAATTATATAGGGAATAGGGCCCTGGTCTAAAGTAGATAATTATATAGGGAATAGGGCCCCGGTCTGAAGTAGAGTATTATATAGGGAATAGGGCCACGGTCTTAAGTAGAGTATTATATAAGGAATAGGGCACTGGTCTAAAGTAGAGTATTATATATGGAATAGGGCCCTGGTCTAAAGTAGAGTATTATATAGGGAATAGGGCCCCATTCTGAAGTAGAGTATTATATAGGGAATAGGGCCATGGTCTTAAGTAGAGTATTATATAGGGAATAGGGCACTGGTCTAAAGTAGAGTATTATATGGGGAATAGGGCCCTGGTCTACAGTAGAGTATTATATAGGGAATATGGCCATGGTCTAAAGTAGAGTATTATATAGGGAATAGGGCCCTGGTCTACAGTAGAGTATTATATAGGGAATAGGGCCCTGGTCTACAGTAGAGTATTATATAGGGAGTAGGGCCCTGGTCTACAGTAGAGTATTATATAGGGAATAGGGCCCTGGTCTACAGTAGAGTATTATATAGGGAATATGGCCCTGGTCTGTATTATATAGGGAATAGAGCCCTGGTCTACAGTAGAGTATTATATAGGGAATATGGCCCTGATCTAAAGTAGAGTTTTATATAGGGAATAGGGCCCTGGTCTACAGTAGAGTATTATATAGGGAATAGGGCCCTGGTCTTAAGTAGAGTATTATATAGGGAATAGGGCACTGGTCTAAAGTGGAGTATTATATGGGGAATAGGGCCCTGGTCTACAGTAGAGTATTATATAGGGAATATGGCCATGGTCTAAAGTAGAGTATTATATAGGGAATAGGGCCCTGGTCTACAGTAGAGTATTATATAGGGAATAGGGCCCTGGTCTACAGTAGAGTATTATATAGGGAGTAGGGCCCTGGTCTACAGTAGAGTATTATATAGGGAATAGGGCCCTGGTCTACAGTAGAGTATTATATAGGGAATATGGCCCTGGTCTAAAGTAGAGTATTATATAGGGAATTGGGCCCTGGTCTGTATTATATAGGGAATAGAGCCCTGGTCTACAGTAGAGTATTATATAGGGAATATGGCCCTGATCTAAAGTAGAGTATTATATAGGGAATAGGGCCCTGGTCTACAGTAGAGTATTATATAGGGAATAGGGCCCTGGTCTACAGTAGAGTATTATATAGGGAATATGGCCCTGGTCTAAAGTAGAGTATTATATAGGGAATATGGCCCTGATCTAAAGTAGAGTATTATATTGGGAATAGGGCCCTTGTCTAAAGTAGAGTATTATACAGGGTACAGTGCCCTGATCTAAAGTAGAGTCTTATATAGGGAATAGGGCCCTGGTCTACAGTAGAGTATTATATAGAGAATATGGCCCTGGTCTACAGTAGAGTATTATATAGGGAATAGGGCCCTGGTCTAAAGAAGGGTATTATATAAAGGGAATAGGGCCCTGGTCTAAAGTAGAGTATTATATAGGGAATAGGTCCCTGGTCTAAAGTAGAGTATTATATAGGGAATACGGCCCTGGTCTACAGTAGAGTAGTATATAGGGAAGACGGGCCCTGGTGTAAAGTAGAGTATTATATAGGAAATAGGGCCCTGGTCTACAGTAGAGTATTATATAGGGAATAGGGCCCTGGTCTACAGTAGAGTATTATATAGGTAATAGGGCCCTGGTCTACAGTAGAGTATTATATAGGGAATAGGGCCCTGGTCTACAGTAGAGTATTATATAGGGAATAGGGCCCTGGTCAAATGTAGAGTATTAGATAGGGAATAGGGCCCTGGTCTACAGTAGAGTATTATATAGGGAATAGGGCCCTGGTCTAAAGTAGGGTATTATATAAAGGGAAAGGGCCCTGGTCTAAAGTAGAGTAGTATATAGGGAATAGGGCCCTGGTCTACAGTAGAGTATTATATAGGGAATAGGGCCCTGGTCTTAAGTAGAGGAGTATATAGGGAATAGGGCCCTGGTCTAAAGTAGAGGATTATATAGGGAATAGGGCCCTGGTCTAAAGTAGATAATTATATAGGGAATAGGGCCCTGGTCTAAAGTAGATAATTATATAGGGAATCGGGCCCCTGTCTGAAATAGAGTATTATATAGGGAATAGGGCCATGGTCTTAAGTAGAGTATTATATAGGGAATAGGGCACTGGTCTAAAGTAGAGTATTATATATGGAATAGGGCCCTGGTCTAAAGTAGAGTATTATATAGGGAATAGGGCCCCATTCTGAAGTAGAGTATTATATAGGGAATAGGGCCATGGTCTTAAGTAGAGTATTATATAGGAAATAGGGCACTGGTCTAAGGTAGAGTATTATATGGGGAATAGGGCCCTGGTCTACAGTAGAGTATTATATAGGGAATATGGCCCTGGTCTAAAGTAGAGTATTATATAGGGAATAGGGCCCTGGTCTACAGTAGAGTATTATATAGGGAATAGGGCCCTGGTCTACAGTAGAGTATTATATAGGGAATAGGGCCCTGGTCTACAGTAGAGTATTATATAGGGAATAGGGCCCTGGTCTACAGTAGAGTATTATATAGGGAATATGGCCCTGGTCTAAAGTAGAGTATTATATAGGGAATTGGGCCCTGGTCTGTATTATATAGGGAATAGAGCCCTGGTCTACAGTAGAGTATTATATAGGGAATATGGCCCTGATCTAAAGTAGAGTATTATATAGGGAATAGGGCCCTGGTCTACAGTAGAGTATTATATAGGGAATATGGCCCTGGTCTAAAGAATTGTATTATATAAAGGGAATAGGGCCCTGGTCTAAAGTAGAGTATTATATAGGGAATAGGGCCCTGGTCTACAGTAGAGTATTATATATGGAATAGGGCCCTGGTCAAATGTAGAGTATTATATAGGGAATAGGGCACTGGTCTAAAGTAGAGTAGTATATAGGGAATAGGGCCCTGGTCTAAAGTAGAGTAGTATGTAGGGAATAGGGCCCTGGTCTACAGTAGAGTATTATATAGGGAATAGGGCCCTGGTCTAAAGTAGGGTATTATATAAAGGGAATAGGGCCCTGGTCTAAAGTAGAGTAGTATATAGGGAATAGGGCCCAGGTCTACAGTAGAGTATTATATAGGGAATAGGGCCCTGGTCTCAAGTAGAGGAGTATATAGGGAATAGGGCCCTGGTCTAAAGTAGAGGATTATATAGGGAATAGGGCCCTGGTCTAAAGTAGAGTATTATATGGGGAATAGGGCCCTGGTCTAAAGTAGAGTATTATATAGGGAATAGGGCCCCGGTCTGAAGTGGAGTATTATATAGGGAATAGGGCCATGGTCTTAAGTAGAGTATTATATAGGGAATATGGCACTGGTCTAAAGTAGAGTAGTATATAGGGAATAGGGCCCTGGTCTAAAGTGGAGTATTATATAGGGAATAGGGCCCTGGTCTAAAGTAGAGTAGTATATAGGGAATAGGGCCCTGGTCTACAGTAGAGTATTATATAGGGAATAGGGCCCTGGTCTAAAGTAGGGTATTATATAAAGGGAATAGGGCCCTGGTCTAAAGTAGAGTAGTATATAGGGAATAGGGCCCTGGTCTACAGTAGAGTATTGTATAGGGAATAGGGCCCTGGTCTTAAGTAGGGTATTATATAGGAAATAGGGCCTTGGTCTAAAGTAGAGTATTATATAGGGAATATGGCCCTGTTCTACAGTAGAGCATTATATAGGGAATAGGGCCCTGGTCTAAAGTAGAGTATTATATAGGGAATAGGGCACTGGTCTAAAGTAGAGTATTATATAGGGAATAGGGCCCTGGTCTAAAGTAGAGTAGTATATAGGGAATAGGGCCCTGGTATACAGTAGAGTATTATATAGGGAATAGGGCCCTGGTCTAATGCAGATTATTATATAGGGAATATGGCCCTGATCTAAAGTAGAGTATTATATAGGGAATAGGGCCCTTGTCTAAAGTAGAGTATTATATAGGGAATAGGGCCCTGGTCTAAAGTAGAGTATTATATAGGGTACAGGCTCCTGTTCTAAAGTAGAGTATTATATAGGGAATAGGGCCCTGGTCTAAAGTAGAGTATTATATAGGGAATAGGGCCCTGGTCTAAAGTAGAGTATTGTATAGGGAATAGGGCCCTTGTCTAAAGTACAGTATTATATAGGGAATAGGGCCCTGGTCTAAAGTAGAGTATTATATAGGGAATAGGGCCCTGGTCTAAAGTAGAGTATTATATACGGAATACGGCCCTGGTCTACAGTAGAGAATTACATAGGGAATAGGGCCCTGGTCTACAGTAGAGTATTATATAGGGAATAGGCCCCTGGTCTAAAGAAGGGTATTAAATAAAGGGAATAGGGCCCTGGTCTACTGTAGAGTATTATATAGGTAATAGGGCCCTTGTCTAAAGTAGAGTATTATATAGGGAATAGGTCCCTGGTCTAAAGTAGAGTATTATATAGGGAATAGGGCCCTGGTCTAAAGTAGAGTATTGTATAGGGAATAGGGCCCTTGTCTAAAGTAGAGTATTATATAGGGTACAGGGCCCTGGTCTAAAGTAGAGTATTATATAGGGAATAGGGCCCTGGTCTACAGTAGAGTATTATATAGGGAATAGGGCCCTGGTCTACAGTAGGGTATTATATAGGGAATAGGGCCCTGGTCTAAAGTAGAGTATTATATAGGGAATATGGCCCTGGTCTACAGTAGAGCATTTTATAGGGAATAGGGCCCTGGTCTAAAGTAGAGTATTATATAGGGAATAGGGCACTGGTCTAAAGTAGAGTATTATATAGGGAATAGGGCCCTGGTCTAAAGTAGAGTAGTATATAGGGAATAGGGCCCTGGTATACAGTAGAGTATTATATAGGGAATAGGGCCCTGGTCTAAAGCAGAGTATTATATAGGGAATATGGACCTGATCTAAAGTAGAGTATTATATAGGGAATAGGGCCCTTGTCTAAAGTAGAGTATTATATAGGGAATAGGGCCCTGGTCTAAAGTAGAGTATTATATAGGGTACAGGCTCCTGTTCTAAAGTAGAGTATTATATAGGGAATAGGGCCCTGGTCTAAAGTAGAGTATTATATAGGGAATAGGGCCCTGGTCTACAGTAGAGTATTATATAGGGAATAGGGCCCTGGTCTACAGTAGAGTATTATATAGGGAATTTGGCCCTTGTCTAAAGTAGAGTATTATATAGAGAATAGGGCCCTGGTCTACAGTAGAGTATTATATATGGAATAGGGCCCTGGTCTACAGTAGAGTATTATATAGGGAATAGGGCCCTGGTCTAAAGTAGGGTATTATATAAAGGGAATAGGGCCCTGGTCTTAAGTAGAGGAGTATATAGGGAATAGGGCCCTGGTCTAAAGTAAAGTATTAAATAGGGAATAGGGCCCTGGTCTAAAGTAGAGTATTATATAGGGAATTGGGCACCGGTCTGAAGTAGAGTATTATATAGGGAATAGGGCCATGGTCTTAAGTAGACTATTATATAGGGAATAGGGCACTGGTCTAAAGTAGAGTTTTATATAGGGAATAGGGCCCTGGTCTAAAGTAGAGTATTATATAGGGAATAGGGCCCCAGTCTGAAGTAGAGTAATATATAGGGAATAGGGCCCTGGTCTAAAGTAGAGTATTATATAGGGAATATGGTCCTGGTCTAAAGTAGAGTATTATATAGGGAATAGGGCCCTGGTCTAAAGTAGAGTATTATATAGGGTACAGGCTCCTGTTCTAAAGTAGAGTATTATATAGGGAATAGGGCCCTGGTCTAAAGTAGAGTATTATATAGGGAATAGGGCCCTGGTCTAAAGTAGAGTATTGTATAGGGAATAGGGCCCTTGTCTAAAGTACAGTATTATATAGGGAATAGGGCCCTGGTCTAAAGTAGAGTATTATATAGGGAATAGGGCCCTGGTCTAAAGTAGAGTATTATATAGGGAATACGGCCCTGGTCTACAGTAGAGAATTACATAGGGAATAGGGCCCTGGTCTACAGTAGAGTATTATATAGGGAATAGGCCCCTGGTCTAAAGAAGGGTATTAAATAAAGGGAATAGGGCCCTGGTCTACTGTAGAGTATTATATAGGGAATTTGGCCCTTGTCTAAAGTAGAGTATTATATAGAGAATAGGGCCCTGGTCTACAGTAGAGTATTATATATGGAATAGGGCCCTGGTCTACAGTAGAGTATTATATAGGGAATAGGGCCCTGGTCTAAAGTAGGGTATTATATAAAGGGAATAGGGCCCTGGTCTAAAGTAGAGTAGTATATAGGGAATGGGGCCCTGGTCTACAGTAGAGTATTATATAGGGAATAGGGCCCTGGTCTTAAGTAGAGGAGTATATAGGGAATAGGGCCCTGGTCTAAATTAGAGGATTATATAGGGAATAGGGCCCTGGTCTAAAGTAAAGTATTAAATAGGGAATAGGGCCCTGGTCTAAAGTAGAGTATTATATAGGGAATTGGGCACCGGTCTGAAGTAGAGTATTATATAGGGAATAGGGCCATGGTCTTAAGTAGACTATTATATAGGGAATAGGGCACTGGTCTAAAGTAGAGTTTTATATAGGGAATAGGGCCCTGGTCTAAAGTAGAGTATTATATAGGGAATAGGGCCCCAGTCTGAAGTAGAGTAATATATAGGGAATAGGGCCCTGGTCTAAAGTAGAGTATTATATAGGGAATATGGCCCTGGTCTAAAGTAGAGTATTATATAGGGAATACGGCCCTGGTCTACAGTAGAGTATTATATAGGGAATAGGGCCCTGGTCTACAGTAGAGTATTATATAGGGAATAGGGCCCTGGTCTACAGTAGAGTATTATATAGGGAATAGGGCCCTGGTCTAAAGAAGGGTATTATATAAAGGGAATAGGGCCCTGGTCTACAGTAGAGTATTATATAGGGAATAGGTCCCTGGTCTAAAGTAGAGTATTATATAGGGAATAGGGCCCTGGTCTAAAGTAGAGTATTGTATAGGGAATAGGGACCTGGTCTACAGTAGAGTATTATATAGGGAATAGGGCCCTGGTCTACAGTAGAGTATTATATAGGGAATAGGGCCCTGGTCTACAGTAGAGTATTATATAGGGAATAGGGCCCTGGTCTACAGTAGAGTATTATATAGGGAATAGGGCCCTGGTCTACAGTAGATTATTATATAGGGAATAGGGCCCTGGTCTAAAGTAGAGTAGTATATAGGGAATAGGGCCCTGGTCTACAGTAGAGTATTATATAGGGAATAGGGCCCTGGTCTAAAGTAGAGTATTATATAGGGAATAGGCCCCTGGTCTAAAGAAGGGTATTATATAAAGGGAATAGGGCCCTGGTCTACAGTAGAGTATTATATAGGGAATAGGGCCCTTTTCTAAAGTAGAGTATTATATAGGGAATAGGTCCCTGGTCTAAAGTAGAGTATTATATAGGGAATAGGGCCCTGGTCTACAGTAGAGTATTATATAGGGAATAGGGCCCTGGTCTACAGTAGGGTATTATATAGGAAATAGGGCCCTGGTCTAAAGTAGAGTATTATATAGGGAATAGGGCCCTGGTCTACAGTAGAGCATTATATAGGGAATAGGGCCTTGGTCTAAAGTAGAGTATTATATAGGGAATAGGGCACTGGTCTAAAGTAGAGTATTATATAGGGAATAGGGCCCTGGTCTAAAGTAGAGTAGTATATAGGGAATATGGCCCTGGTATACAGTAGAGTATTATATAGGGAATAGGGCCCTGGTCTAATGTAGAGTATTATATAGGGAATATGGCCCTGATCTAAAGTAGAGTATTATATAGGGAATAGGGCCCTTGTCTAAAGTAGAGTATTATATAGGGAATAGGGCCCTGGTCTAAAGTAGAGTATTATATAGGGTACAGGCTCCTGTTCTAAAGTAGAGTATTATATAGGGAATAGGGCCCTGGTCTAAAGTAGAATATTATATAGGGAATAGGGCCCTGGTCTACAGTAGAGTATTATATAGGGAATAGGGCCCTGGTCTAAAGAAGGGTATTATATAAAGGGAATAGGGCCCTGGTCTACAGTAGAGTATTATATAGGGAATAGGTCCCTGGTCTAAAGTAGAGTATTATATAGGGAATAGGGCCCTGGTCTAAAGTAGAGTATTGTATAGGGAATAGGGACCTGGTCTACAGTAGAGTATTATATAGGGAATAGGGCCCTGGTCTACAGTAGAGTATTATATAGGGAATAGGGCCCTGGTCTACAGTAGAGTATTATATAGGGAATAGGGCCCTGGTCTACAGTAGAGTATTATATAGGGAATAGGGCCCTGGTCTACAGTAGATTATTATATAGGGAATAGGGCCCTGGTCTAAAGTAGAGTAGTATATAGGGAATAGGGCCCTGGTCTACAGTAGAGTATTATATAGGGAATAGGGCCCTGGTCTAAAGTAGAGTATTATATAGGGAATAGGCCCCTGGTCTAAAGAAGGGTATTATATAAAGGGAATAGGGCCCTGGTCTACAGTAGAGTATTATATAGGGAATAGGGCCCTTTTCTAAAGTAGAGTATTATATAGGGAATAGGTCCCTGGTCTAAAGTAGAGTATTATATAGGGAATAGGGCCCTGGTCTACAGTAGAGTATTATATAGGGAATAGGGCCCTGGTCTACAGTAGGGTATTATATAGGAAATAGGGCCCTGGTCTAAGTAGAGTATTATATAGGGAATAGGGCCCTGGTCTACAGTAGAGCATTATATAGGGAATAGGGCCTTGGTCTAAAGTAGAGTATTATATAGGGAATAGGGCACTGGTCTAAAGTAGAGTATTATATAGGGAATAGGGCCCTGGTCTAAAGTAGAGTAGTATATAGGGAATATGGCCCTGGTATACAGTAGAGTATTATATAGGGAATAGGGCCCTGGTCTAATGTAGAGTATTATATAGGGAATATGGCCCTGATCTAAAGTAGAGTATTATATAGGGAATAGGGCCCTTGTCTAAAGTAGAGTATTATATAGGGAATAGGGCCCTGGTCTAAAGTAGAGTATTATATAGGGTACAGGCTCCTGTTCTAAAGTAGAGTATTATATAGGGAATAGGGCCCTGGTCTAAAGTAGAGTATTATATAGGGAATAGGGCCTTGGTCTAAAGTAGAGTATTATATAGGGAATTATATAGTATTATATAGGGAATAGGGCCCTGGTCTACAGTAGAGTATTATAAAGGGAATTTGGCCCTTGTCTAAAGTAGAGTATTCTATAGAGAATAGGGCCCTGGTCTACAGTAGAGTATTATATAGGGAATAGGGCCCTGGTCTACAGTAGAGTATTATATAGGGAATAGGGCCCTGGTCTACAGTAGAGTATTATATAGGGAATAGGGCCCTGGTCTACAGTAGAGTATTATATAGGGAATAGGGCCCTGGTCTAAAGTAGGGTATTATATAAAGGGAATAGGGCCCTGGTCTAAAGTAGAGTAGTATATAGGGAATGGGGCCCTGGTCTACAGTAGAGTATTATATAGGGAATAGGGCCCTGGTCTTAAGTAGAGGAGTATATAGGGAATAGGGCCCTGGTCTAAATTAGAGGATTATATAGGGAATAGGGCCCTGGTCTAAAGTAGAGTATTATATAGAGAATAGGGCCCTGGTCTACAGTAGAGTATTATATAGGGAATAGGGCCCTGGTCTACAGTAGAGTATTATATAGGGAATAGGGCCCTGGTCTACAGTAGAGTATTATATAGGGAATAGGGCCCTGGTCTAAAGTAGGGTATTATATAAAGGGAATAGGGCCCTGGTCTAAAGTAGAGTAGTATATAGGGAATGGGGCCCTGGTCTACAGTAGAGTATTATATAGGGAATAGGGCCCTGGTCTTAAGTAGAGGAGTATATAGGGAATAGGGCCCTGGTCTAAAATAGAGGATTATATAGGGAATAGGGCCCTGGTCTAAAGTAGAGTATTATATTGGGAATAGGGCCCTGGTCTAAAGTAGAGTATTATATAGGGAATAGGGCCCCGGTCTGAAGTAGAGTATTTTATAGGGAATAGGGCCATGGTCTTAAGTAGACTATTATATAGGGAATAGGGCACTGGTCTAAAGTAGAGTATTATATAGGGAATAGGGCCCTGGTCTAAAGTAGAGTATTATATAGGGAATAGGGCCCCAGTCTGAAGTAGAGTATTATATAGGGAATAGGGCCCTGGTCTAAAGTAGAGTATTATATAGGGAATATGGCCCTGGTCTAAAGTAGAGTATTATATAGGGAATACGGCCCTGGTCTACAGTAGAGTATTATATAGGGAATAGGGCCCTGGTCTAAAGAAGGATATTATATAAAGGGAATAGGGCCCTGGTCTAAAGAAGGGTATTATATAAAGGGAATAGGGCCCTGGTCTACAGTAGAGTATTATATAGGGAATAGGGCCCTTGTCTAAAGTAGAGTATTGTATAGGGAATAGGGCCCTGGTCTACAGTAGAGTATTATATAGGGAATAGGGCCCTGGTCTAAAGAAGGGTATTATATAAAGGGAATAGGGCCCTGGTCTAAAGTAGAGTAGTATATAGGGAATAGGGCCCTGGTCTACAGTAGAGTATTATATAGGGAATTTCCCCTGGTCTAAAGTAGAGTAGTATATAGGGAATAGGGCCCTGGTCTACAGTAGAGTATTATATAGGGAATAGGGCCCTGGTCTAAAGAAGGGTATTATATAAAGGGAATAGGGCCCTGGTCTACAGTAGAGTATTTTCTAGGGAATAGAGCCCTTGTCTAAAGTAGAGTATTGTATAGGGAATAGGGCCCTGGTCTACAGTAGAGTTTTATATAGGGAATAGGGCCCTGGTCTACAGTAGAGTATTATATAGGGAATAGGGCCCTGGTCTACAGTAGAGTATTATATAGGGAATAGGGCCCTGGTCTACAGTAGAGTATTACATAGGGAATAGGGCCCTGGTCTACAGTAGATTATTATATAGGGAATAGGGCCCTGGTCTAAAGTAGAGTAGTATATAGGGAATAGGGCCCTGGTCTACAGTAGACTATTATATAGGGAATAGGGCCCTGGTCTAAAGTAGAGGAGTATATAGGGAATAGGGCCTTGGTCTAAAGTAGAGGATTATATATGGAATAGGGCCCTGGTCTTAAGTAGAGTATTATATAGGGAATAGGGCCCTGGTCTAAAGTAGAGTATTATATAGGGAATAGGGCCCTGGTCTAAAGTAGATTATTATATAGGGAATAGGGCCCTGGTCTACAGTAGAGTATTATATAGGGAATATGGCCCTGGTCTACAGTAGAGTATTATATAGGGAATAGGGCCCTGGTCTACAGTAGAGTATTATATAGGGAATAGGGCCCTGGTCTAAAGTAGAGTAGTATATAGGGAATATGGCCCTGGTCTACAGTAGAGTATTATATAGGGAATAGGGCCCTGGTCTACAGTAGAGTATTATATAGGGAATAGGGCCCTGATCTAAAGTAGAGTATTATATAGGGAATAGGGCCCTTGTCTACAGTAGAGTATTATATAGGGAATAGGGCCCTGGTCTAAAGAAGAGTATTATATAGGGAATAGGGCCCCGGTCTGAAGTAGAGTATTATATAGGGAATAGGGCCATGGTCTTAGGTAGAGTACTATATAGGGAATAGGGCACTGGTCTAAAGTAGAGTATTATATAGGGAATAGGGCCCTGGTCTTAAGTAGGGTATTATATAGGGAATAGGGCCCCGGTCTGAAGTAGAGTATTATATAGGGAATAGGGCCCTGGTCTTAAGTAGGGTATTATATAGGGAATAGGGCCCCGGTCTGAAGTAGAGTATTATATAGGGAATACGGCCCTGGTCTACAGTAGAGTATTATATAGGGAATTCGGCCCTTGTCTAAAGTAGAGTATTATATAGGGAATAGGGCCCTGGTCTAAAGAAGAGTATTATATAGGGAATAGGGCCCCGGTCTGAAGTAGAGTATTATATAGGGAATAGGGCCATGGTCTTAGGTAGAGTACTATATAGGGAATAGGGCACTGGTCTAAAGTAGAGTATTATATAGGGAATAGGGCCCTGGTCTTAAGTACGGTATTATATATGGAATAGGGCCTTGGTCTAAAGTAGAGTATTATATAGGGAATACGGCCCTGGTCTACAGTAGAGTATTATATAGGGAATTCGGCCCTTGTCTAAAGTAGAGTATTATATAGGGAATAGGGCCCTGGTCTAAAGAAGAGTATTATATAGGGAATAGGGCCCCGGTCTGAAGTAGAGTATTATATAGGGAATAGGGCCATGGTCTTAGGTAGAGTACTATATAGGGAATAGGGCACTGGTCTAAAGTAGAGTATTATATAGGGAATAGGGCCCTGGTCTTAAGTACGGTATTATATAGGGAATAGGGCCCCGGTCTGAAGTAGAGTATTATATAGGGAATAGGGCCCTGGTCTTAAGTAGGGTATTATATAGGGAATAGGGCCCCGGTCTGAAGTAGAGTATTATATAGGGAATATGGCCCTGGTCTAAAGTAGAGTATTATATAGGGAATAGGGCCTTGGTCTAAAGTAGAGTATTATATAGGGAATACGGCCCTGGTCTACAGTAGAGTATTATATAGGGAATTCGGCCCTTGTCTAAAGTAGAGTATTATATAGAGAATAGGGCCCTGGTCTACAGTAGAGTATTATATAGGGAATAGGGCACTGGTCTAAAGTAGGGTATTATATAAAGGGAAAGGGCCCTGGTCTAAAGTAGAGTAGTATATAGGGAATAGGAACCTGGTCTACAGTAGAGTATTATATAGGGAATAGGGCCCTGGTCTTAAGTAGAGGAGTAGATAGGGAATAGGGCCCTGGTCTAAAGTAGAGGATTATATAGGGAATAGGGCACTGGTCTAAAGTAGGGTATTATATAAAGGGAAAGGGCCCTGGTCTAAAGTAGAGTAGTATATAGGGAATAGGGCCCTGGTCTACAGTAGAGTATTATATAGGGAATAGAGCCCTGGTCTAAAGTAGATAATTATATATGGAATAGGGCCCTGGTCTAAAGTAGAGTATTATATAGGGAATAGGGCCCCATTCTGAAGTAGAGTATTATATAGGGAATAGGGCAATGGTCTTAAGTAGAGTATTATATAGGGAATAGGGCACTGGTCTAAAGTAGAGTATTATATGGGGAATAGGGCCCTGGTCTACAGTAGAGTATTATATAGGGAATATGGCCCTGGTCTAAAGTAGAGTATTATATAGGGAATAGGGCCCTGGTCTAAAGTAGAGTATTATATAGGGAATAGGGCCCTGGTCTACAGTAGAGTATTATATAGGGAGTAGGGCCCTGGTCTACAGTAGAGTATTATATAGGGAATAGGGCCCTGGTCTACAGTGGAGTATTATATAGGGAAAATGGCCCTGGTCTAAAGTAGAGTATTATATAGGGAATTGGGCCCTGGTCTGTATTATATAGGGAATAGAGCCCTGGTCTACAGTAGAGTATTATATAGGGAATATGGCCCTGATCTAAAGTAGAGTATTATATAGGGAATAGGGCCCTGGTCTACAGTAGAGTATTATATAGGGAATAGGGCCCTGGTCTACAGTAGAGTATTATATAGGGAATATGGCCCTGGTCTAAAGTAGAGTATTATATAGGGAATATGGCCCTGATCTAAAGTAGAGTATTATATTGGGAATAGGGCCCTTGTCTAAAGTAGAGTACTATATAGGGTACAGGGCCCTGGTCTAAAGTAGAGTATTATATAGGGAATAGGGCCCTGGTCTAAAGTAGTGTATTATATAGGGAATACGGCCCTGGTCTACAGTAGAGTATTATATAGGGAATAGGGCCCTGGTCTACAGTAGAGTATTATATAGGGAATAGGGCCCTGGTCTACAGTAGTATATTATATAGGGAATTTGGCACTGGTCTAAAGTAGAGTATTATATAGAGAATAGGGCCCTGGTCTACAGTAGAGTATTATATAGGGAATAGGGCCCTGGTCTACAGTAGAGTATTATATAGGGAATAGGGCCCTGGTCTAAAGAAGGGTATTATATAAAGGGAATAGGGCCCTGGTCTAAAGTAGAGTATTATATAGGGAATAGGGCCCTGGTCTAAAGTAGAGTAGTATATAGGGAATAGGGCCCTGGTCTACAGTAGAGTATTATATAGGGTACAGGGCCCTGGTCTAAAGTAGAGTATTATATAGGGAATAGGGCCCTGGTCTACAGTAGAGTATTATATAGGGAATAGGGCCCTGGTCTACAGTAGAGTATTATATAGGGAATAGGGCCCTGGTCTACAGTAGAGTATTATATAGGGAATAGGGCCCTGGTCTACAGTAGAGTATTATATAGGGAATAGGGCCCTGGTCTAAAGTAGAGGATTATATAGGGAATAGAGCCCTGGTCTAAAGTAGATAATTATATAGGGAATAGGGCCCTGGTCTAAAGTAGATAATTATATAGGGAATAGGGCCCTGGTCTAAAGTAGATAATTATATAGGGAATAGGGCCCCGGTCTGAAGTAGAGTATTATATAGGGAATAGGGCCATGGTCTTAATTAGAGTATTATATAGGGAATAGGGCACTTGTCACGTTCCTGACCTATTTATGTTAGTTGTTATGTGTGTTATTTGGTCAGGACGTGAGGTTGGGTGGGCATTCTATGTTTTCTGTTTCTGTGTTGGTTTTGGTTGCCTGGTATGGCTCTTAATTAGAGGCAGGTGTTTGGCGTTCCTCTAATTAAGAGTCATATTTAGGTAGGCGTTGTCACAGTGTTCGTTGTGGGTGAATGTCTTCCGTGTTTGTGTATGTCGTTGCACCACACGGGACTGTTTTCGGTTTGTTTTGTTCATCGTTGTTTTTGTGTAGCCTGTTTTCTCTATTCGTGCGTTCTTCTTGTTTCATGTACGTTCGTCGTCTAGGTCTGTCTACGTCGTTTTCTTGTTTTGTATTTTGAAAGTGTTTTGTTTTTCGTGTTGCCATCATCGTGACAAATAAAAGATGGCTTATTTCCCGAATGCTGCATTTTGGTCTGATGATCCTTCTCTCCTCTCCTCATCCGAGGATGAGGAGAACGACAGCCCTTACAGAATCACCCACCAAATTAGGACCAAGCGGCAAGGGAAAGCTCGACAGGGCAACAAGGACTCCTGGACTTGGGACGAAATATTGGACGGGAGAGGTCCATGGGCACAGCCGGGAGAATATCGCCATCCCAAAGCTGAGCTGGAGGCACTGAGGAGAGTAGAGGCTACCGGAGAGAGGAACCGGAGTTATGAGGGAACGCGTCTGGCACGGAAGCCCAAAAAGCCCGTAAGTAACACCCAAAAATTTCTTGGGGGGGGGGGGGGGGCTAAGAGGTAGTGGGCCAAGGGCAGGTAGGAGACCTGCGCCCACTTCCCAGGCTTACCGTGGAGAGCGGGAGTACGGGCAGGCGCCGTGTTACGCAGTAGAGCGCACGGTGTCTCCTGTACGAGTGCATAGGCCAGTGCGGGTTATTCCACCTCCCCGCACTGGCATTGCTAGATTGGGTATTGAGCCAGGTGTCATGAGGCCGGCTCAACGCGTCTGGTCTCCAGTGCGTCTCCTCGGGCCGGCATACATGGCACCTGCCTTACGCATGGTTTCCCCGGTTCGCCTACATATGCCGGTGCGGGTTATTCCACCTCCCCGCACTGGTCGGGTGACCGGGAACATTCAACCAGGTAAGGTTGGGCAGGCTCAATGCTCAAGAGTGCCAGTACGCCTCCACGGTCCGGTATTTCCGGCGCCACCTCTCCGCCCCAGCCTAGTACCTACAGTGCCTACACTACGCACTAGGCTACCAGTGCGTCTCCTGAGCCCTGTTCCTCCTCCACGCACTCTCCCTGTAGTGCGTGTATCTAGCCCGGTGCCTCCAGTTCCGGCACCACGCACTAAGCCTCCTGTGCGTCTCCAGAGCCCTGTACACACTGTATCTTCTCCCCCTACTAATCCTGATGTGCTTGTCCTCAGCCCGGTGTCACCAGTGCCGGTACCTCGCACCAGGTATAGAGTGGGCTTTGAGAGTACAGTGTGCCCTGTCCCTGCTCCCCGCACTAGTAGGAAGGTGCGTATCCTTAGCCCGGTGCCTCCAGTTCCGGCACCACGCACCAGGTCTACAGTGCGCCTTATCCGGCCAGAGCCATCCGTCTCCCCAGCGCCATCTGAGCCATCCGTCTCCCCAGCGCCATCTGAGCCATCCGTCTCCCCAGCACCATCTGAGCCATCCGTCTCCCCAGCGCCGTCTGAGCCATCCGTCTGCATTGAGCCTGCAAAGCCGCCCGTCTGCATTGAGCCTGCAAAGCCGCCCGTCTGCCATGAGCCTACAGAGCCGTCCGCCAGACAGGAGCCGCTAGAGCCGCCCGCCAGACAGGAGCCGCTAGAGCCGCCCGCCAGACAGGAGCCGCTAGAGCCGCCCGCCAGACAGGATCTGCCAGAGCCGCCCGCCAGACAGGATCTGCCAGAGCCGCCCGCCAGACAGGATCTGCCAGAGCCGCCCGCCAGACAGGATCTGCCAGAGCCGCTAACCAGACAGGATCTGCCAGAGCCGCCAACCAGACAGGATCTGCCAGAGCCGCCAACCAGACAGGATCTGCCAGAGCCGCCAGCGAGCCATGAGCGTCGAGAGCCGTCAGAGAGCCATGAGCGTCGAGAGCCGTCAGCCTGCCATGAGCGTCGAGAGCCGTCAGCCTGACATGAGCGTCGAGAGCCGTCAGCCTGCCATGAGCGTCGAGAGCCGTCAGCCTGCCATGAGCGTCGAGAGCCGTCAGCCTGCCATGAGCGTCGAGAGCCGTCAGCCAGCCATGAGCGTCGAGAGCCGTCAGCCAGCCATGAGCGTCGAGAGCCGTCAGTCAGCCATGAGCTGCCCTTCAGCCAGAAACGGCTATTTACCCAGAACTGCCCCTCAGTCCAGAGCTGTCTCTCCGTCCGGAGCTGCCTTTCAGTCCGGAGTTGCCCCTCTATCATTATCTCCCTCTCTATCTTGATCTACCTCTATATTCTTATCTATCCCTCTGTCTTGATCTATCTCTCTGTCCCGGTGCTGTCCCTATTAGTGATGTTACTAAGAAGATTTTGTGGGGGTAAAAGGAGGGTGGACATTCTTAGAGGGAGGAAGCTAGGATGGATTATGGTGGGGTGGGGACCTCGCCCGGAGCCTGAGCCACCACCGTGGTTAGATGCCCACCCAGACCCTCCCCTAGACTTTGTGCTGGTGCGCCCGGAGTTCGCACCTTATGGGGGGGGTAATGTCACGTTCCTGACCTATTTATGTTAGTTGTTATGTGTGTTAGTTGGTCAGGACGTGAGGTTGGGTGGGCATTCTATGTTTTCTGTTTCTGTGTTGGTTTTGGGTTGCCTGGTATGGCTCTTAATTAGAGGCAGGTGTTTGGCGTTCCTCTAATTAAGAGTCATATTTAGGTAGGCGTTGTCACAGTGTTCGTTGTGGGTGATTGTCTTCCGTGTTTGTGTATGTCGTTGCACCACACGGGACTGTTTTCGGTTTGTTTTGTTCATCGTTGTTTTTGTGTAGCCTGTTTTCTCTATTCGTGCGTTCTTCTTATTTCATGTAAGTTCGTCGTCTAGGTCTGTCTACGTCGTTTTCTTGTTTTGTATTTTGAAAGTGTTTTGTTTTTCGTGTTGCCATCATCGTGACAAATAAAAGATGGCTTATTTCCCGAATGCTGCATTTTGGTCTGATGATCCTTCTCTCCTCTCCTCATCCGAGGATGAGGAGAACGACAGCCCTTACAGCACTGGTCTAAAGTAGAGTATTATATATGGAATAGGGCCCTGGTCTAAAGTAGAGTATTATATAGGGAATAGGGCCCCATTCTGAAGTAGAGTATTATATAGGGAATAGGGCAATGGTCTAAAGTAGAGTATTATATAGGGAATAGGGCCCCATTCTGAAGTAGAGTATTATATAGGGAATAGGGCAATGGTCTTAAGTAGAGTATTATATAGGGAATAGGGCACTGGTCTAAAGTAGAGTATTATATGGGGAATAGGGCCCTGGTCTACAGTAGAGTATTATATAGGGAATATGGCCCTGGTCTAAAGTAGAGTATTATATAGGGAATAGGGCCCTGGTCTAAAGTAGAGTATTATATAGGGAATAGGGCCCTGGTCTACAGTAGAGTATTATATAGGGAGTAGGGCCCTGGTCTACAGTAGAGTATTATATAGGGAATAGGGCCCTGGTCTACAGTGGAGTATTATATAGGGAAAATGGCCCTGGTCTAAAGTAGAGTATTATATAGGGAATTGGGCCCTGGTCTGTATTATATAGGGAATAGAGCCCTGGTCTACAGTAGAGTATTATATAGGGAATATGGCCCTGATCTAAAGTAGAGTATTATATAGGGAATAGGGCCCTGGTCTACAGTAGAGTATTATATAGGGAATAGGGCCCTGGTCTACAGTAGAGTATTATATAGGGAATATGGCCCTGGTCTAAAGTAGAGTATTATATAGGGAATATGGCCCTGATCTAAAGTAGAGTATTATATTGGGAATAGGGCCCTTGTCTAAAGTAGAGTACTATATAGGGTACAGGGCCCTGGTCTAAAGTAGAGTATTATATAGGGAATAGGGCCCTGGTCTAAAGTAGTGTATTATATAGGGAATACGGCCCTGGTCTACAGTAGAGTATTATATAGGGAATAGGGCCCTGGTCTACAGTAGAGTATTATATAGGGAATAGGGCCCTGGTCTACAGTAGAGTATTATATAGGGAATAGGGCCCTGGTCTACAGTAGAGTATTATATAGGGAATAGGGCCCTGGTCTACAGTAGAGTATTATATAGGGAATAGGGCCCTGGTCTACAGTAGAGTATTATATAGGGAATAGGGCCCTGGTCTACAGTAGAGTATTATATAGGGGAAAGGGCCCTGGTCTAAAGAAGGGTATTATATAAAGGGAATAGGGCCCTGGTCTAAAGTAGAGTATTATATAGGGAATAGGGCCCTGGTCTAAAGTAGAGTAGTATATAGGGAATAGGGCCCTGGTCTAAAGTAGAGTATTATATAGGGAATAGGGCCCTGGTCTACAGTAGAGTATTATATAGGGAATAGGGCCCTGGTCTACAGTAGAGTATTATATAGGGAATAGGGCCCTGGTCTACAGTAGAGTATTATATAGGGAATAGGGCCCTGGTCTACAGTAGAGTATTATATAGGGAATAGGGCCCTGGTCTAAAGTAGAGGATTATATAGGGAATAGAGCCCTGGTCTAAAGTAGATAATTATATAGGGAATAGGGCCCTGGTCTAAAGTAGATAATTATATAGGGAATAGGGCCCCGGTCTGAAGTAGAGTATTATATAGGGAATAGGGCCATGGTCTTAATTAGAGTATTATATAGGGAATAGGGCACTTGTCACGTTCCTGACCTATTTATGTTAGTTGTTATGTGTGTTATTTGGTCAGGACGTGAGGTTGGGTGGGCATTCTATGTTTTCTGTTTCTGTGTTGGTTTTGGTTGCCTGGTATGGCTCTTAATTAGAGGCAGGTGTTTGGCGTTCCTCTAATTAAGAGTCATATTTAGGTAGGCGTTGTCACAGTGTTCGTTGTGGGTGAATGTCTTCCGTGTTTGTGTATGTCGTTGCACCACACGGGACTGTTTTCGGTTTGTTTTGTTCATCGTTGTTTTTGTGTAGCCTGTTTTCTCTATTCGTGCGTTCTTCTTGTTTCATGTACGTTCGTCGTCTAGGTCTGTCTACGTCGTTTTCTTGTTTTGTATTTTGAAAGTGTTTTGTTTTTCGTGTTGCCATCATCGTGACAAATAAAAGATGGCTTATTTCCCGAATGCTGCATTTTGGTCTGATGATCCTTCTCTCCTCTCCTCATCCGAGGATGAGGAGAACGACAGCCCTTACAGAATCATCCACCAAATTAGGACCAAGCGGCAAGGGAAAGCTCGACAGGGCAACAAGGACTCCTGGACTTGGGACGAAATATTGGACGGGAGAGGTCCATGGGCACAGCCGGGAGAATATCGCCATCCCAAAGCTGAGCTGGAGGCACTGAGGAGAGTAGAGGCTACCGGAGAGAGGAACCGGAGTTATGAGGGAACGCGTCTGGCACGGAAGCCCAAAAAGCCCGTAAGTAACACCCAAACATTTCTTGGGGGGGGGGGCTAAGAGGTAGTGGGCCAAGGGCAGGTAGGAGACCTGCGCCCACTTCCCAGGCTTACCGTGGAGAGCGGGAGTACGGGCAGGCGCCGTGTTACGCAGTAGAGCGCACGGTGTCTCCTGTACGAGTGCATAGGCCAGTGCGGGTTATTCCACCTCCCCGCACTGGCATTGCTAGATTGGGTATTGAGCCAGGTGTCATGAGGCCGGCTCAATGCGTCTGGTCTCCAGTGCGTCTCCTCGGGCCGGCATACATGGCACCTGCCTTACGCATGGTTTCCCCGGTTCGCCTACATATGCCGGTGCGGGTTATTCCACCTCCCCGCACTGGTCGGGTGACCGGGAACATTCAACCAGGTAAGGTTGGGCAGGCTCAATGCTCAAGAGTGCCAGTACGCCTCCACGGTCCGGTATTTCCGGCGCCACCTCCCCGCCCCAGCCTAGTACCTACAGTGCCTACACTACGCACTAGGCTACCAGTGCGTCTCCTGAGCCCTGTTCCTCCTCCACGCACTCTCCCTGTAGTGCGTGTATCTAGCCCGGTGCCTCCAGTTCCGGCACCACGCACTAAGCCTCCTGTGCGTCTCCAGAGCCCTGTACACACTGTATCTTCTCCCCCTACTAATCCTGATGTGCTTGTCCTCAGCCCGGTGTCACCAGTGCCGGTACCTCGCACCAGGTATAGAGTGGGCTTTGAGAGTACAGTGTGCCCTGTCCCTGCTCCCCGCACTAGTAGGAAGGTGCGTATCCTTAGCCCGGTGCCTCCAGTTCCGGCACCACGCACCAGGTCTACAGTGCGCCTTATCCGGCCAGAGCCATCCGTCTCCCCAGCGCCATCTGAGCCATCCGTCTCCCCAGCGCCATCTGAGCCATCCGTCTCCCCAGCACCATCTGAGCCATCCGTCTCCCCAGCGCCGTCTGAGCCATCCGTCTGCATTGAGCCTGCAAAGCCGCCCGTCTGCATTGAGCCTGCAAAGCCGCCCGTCTGCCATGAGCCTACAGAGCCGTCCGCCAGACAGGAGCCGCTAGAGCCGCCCGCCAGACAGGAGCCGCTAGAGCCGCCCGCCAGACAGGAGCCGCTAGAGCCGCCCGCCAGACAGGATCTGCCAGAGCCGCCCGCCAGACAGGATCTGCCAGAGCCGCCCGCCAGACAGGATCTGCCAGAGCCGCCCGCCAGACAGGATCTGCCAGAGCCGCTAACCAGACAGGATCTGCCAGAGCCGCCAACCAGACAGGATCTGCCAGAGCCGCCAACCAGACAGGATCTGCCAGAGCCGCCAGCGAGCCATGAGCGTCGAGAGCCGTCAGAGAGCCATGAGCGTCGAGAGCCGTCAGCCTGCCATGAGCGTCGAGAGCCGTCAGCCTGACATGAGCGTCGAGAGCCGTCAGCCTGCCATGAGCGTCGAGAGCCGTCAGCCTGCCATGAGCGTCGAGAGCCGTCAGCCTGCCATGAGCGTCGAGAGCCGTCAGCCAGCCATGAGCGTCGAGAGCCGTCAGCCAGCCATGAGCGTCGAGAGCCGTCAGTCAGCCATGAGCTGCCCTTCAGCCAGAAACGGCTATTTACCCAGAACTGCCCCTCAGTCCAGAGCTGTCTCTCCGTCCGGAGCTGCCTTTCAGTCCGGAGTTGCCCCTCTATCATTATCTCCCTCTCTATCTTGATCTACCTCTATATTCTTATCTATCCCTCTGTCTTGATCTATCTCTCTGTCCCGGTGCTGTCCCTATTAGTGATGTTACTAAGAAGATTTTGTGGGGGTAAAAGGAGGGTGGACATTCTTAGAGGGAGATGGAAGCTAGGATGGATTATGGTGGGGTGGGGACCTCGCCCGGAGCCTGAGCCACCACCGTGGTTAGATGCCCACCCAGACCCTCCCCTAGACTTTGTGCTGGTGCGCCCGGAGTTCGCACCTTATGGGGGGGGTAATGTCACGTTCCTGACCTATTTATGTTAGTTGTTATGTGTGTTAGTTGGTCAGGACGTGAGGTTGGGTGGGCATTCTATGTTTTCTGTTTCTGTGTTGGTTTTGGGTTGCCTGGTATGGCTCTTAATTAGAGGCAGGTGTTTGGCGTTCCTCTAATTAAGAGTCATATTTAGGTAGGCGTTGTCACAGTGTTCGTTGTGGGTGAATGTCTTCCGTGTTTGTGTATGTCGTTGCACCACACGGGACTGTTTTCGGTTTGTTTTGTTCATCGTTGTTTTTGTGTAGCCTGTTTTCTCTATTCGTGCGTTCTTCTTGTTTCATGTAAGTTCGTCGTCTAGGTCTGTCTACGTCGTTTTCTTGTTTTGTATTTTGAAAGTGTTTTGTTTTTCGTGTTGCCATCATCGTGACAAATAAAAGATGGCTTATTTCCCGAATGCTGCATTTTGGTCTGATGATCCTTCTCTCCTCTCCTCATCCGAGGATGAGGAGAACGACAGCCCTTACAGCACTGGTCTAAAGTAGAGTATTATATATGGAATAGGGCCCTGGTCTAAAGTAGAGTATTATATAGGGAATAGGGCCCCATTCTGAAGTAGAGTATTATATAGGGAATAGGGCAATGGTATTAAGTAGAGTATTATATAGGGAATAGGGCACTGGTCTACAGTAGAGTATTATATAGGGAATATGGCCCTGGTCTAAAGTAGAGTATTATATAGGGAATAGGGCCCTGGTCTACAGTAGAGTATTATATAGGGAATAGGGCGCTGGTCTACAGTAGAGTATTATATAGGGAGTAGGGCCCTGGTCTACAGTAGAGTATTATATAGGGAATAGGGCCCTGGTCTACAGTGGAGTATTATATAGGGAAAATGGCCCTGGTCTAAAGTAGAGTATTATATAGGGAATTGGGCCCTGGTCTGTATTATATAGGGAATAGAGCCCTGGTCTACAGTAGAGTATTATATAGGGAATATGGCCCTGATCTAAAGTAGAGTATTATATAGGGAATAGGGCCCTGGACTACAGTAGAGTATTATATAGGGAATAGGGCCCTGGTCTACAGTAGAGTATTATATAGGGAATATGGCCCTGGTCTGAAGTAGAGTATTATATAGGGAATAGGGCCCTGATCTAAAGTAGAGTATTATATTGGGAACAGGGCCCTTGTCTAAAGTAGAGTATTATATAGGGTACAGGGCCCTGGTCTAAAGTAGAGTATTATACAGGGAATACGGCCCTGGTCTACAGTAGAGTATTATATAGGGAATAGGGCCCTGGTCTACAGTAGAGTATTATATAGGGAATAGGGCCCTGGTCTACAGTAGTATATTATATAGGGAATTTGGCACTGGTCTAAAGTAGAGTATTATATAGAGAATAGGGCCCTGGTCTACAGTAGAGTATTATATAGGGAATAGGGCCCTGGTCTACAGTAGAGTATTATATAGGGAATAGGGCCCTGGTCTAAAGAAGGGTATTATATAAAGGGAATAGGGCCCTGGTCTAAAGTAGAGTATTATATAGGGAATAGGGCCCTGGTCTAAAGTAGAGTAGTATATAGGGAATAGGGCCCTGGTCTACAGTAGAGTATTATATAGGGTACAGGGCCCTGGTCTAAAGTAGAGTATTATATAGGGAATAGGGCCCTGGTCTACAGTAGAGTATTATATAGGGAATAGGGCCCTGGTCTACAGTAGAGTATTATATAGGGAATAGGGCCCCGGTCTACAGTAAAGTATTATATAGGGAATAGGGCCCTGGTCTACAGTAGAGTATTATATAGGGAATAGGGCCCTGGTCAAATGTAGAGTATTATATAGGGAATAGGGCACTGGTCTGAAGTAGAGTAGTATATAGGGAATAGGGCCCTGGTCTAAAGTAGAGTATTATATAGGGAATAGGGCCCTGGTCTACAGTAGAGTATTATATAGGGAATAGGGCCCTGGTCTACAGTAGAGTATTAAATGGGGAATAGGGCTCTGGTCTACAGTAGAGTATTATATAGGGAATATTGCCCTGGTCTACAGTAGAGTATTATATAGGGAATATGGCCCTGGTCTAAAGTAGAGTATTATATAGGGAATTGGGCCCTGGTCTGTATTATATAGGGAATAGAGCCCTGGTCTACAGTAGAGTATTATATAGGGAATATGGCCCTGATCTAAAGTAGATTATTATATTGGGAATAGGGCCCTTGTCTAAAATTGAGTATTATATAGGGTACAGGGCCCTGGTCTAAAGTAGAGTATTATATAGGGAATAGGGCCCTGGTCTAAAGTATAGTATTATATAGGGAATAGGGCCCTGGTCTACAGTAGAGTATTATATAGGGAATAGGGCCCTGGTCTACAGTAGAGTATTATATAGGGAATAGGGCCCTGGTCTACAGTAGAGTATTATATATGGAATAGGGCCATGGTCTACAGTAGAGTATTAAATAGGGAATAGGGCCCTGGTCTACAGTAGAGTATTATATTGGGAATAGGGCCCTGGTCTAAAGTAGAGTATTATATAGGGTACAGGGCCCTGGTCTAAAGTAGAGTATTATATAGGGTACAGGGCCCTGGTCTAAAGTAGGGTATTATATAAAGGGAATAGGGCCCTGGTCTAAAGTATAGTATATAGGGAATAGGGCCCCGGTCTAAAGTAGAGTATTATATAGGGAATAGGGCCCTGGTCTAAAGTAGAGTATTATATAGGGAATAGGGCCCTGGTCTAAAGTAGAGTATTATATAGGGAATAGGGCCCCGGTCTGAAGTAGAGTATTATATAGGGAATAGGGCCATGGTCTTAAGTAGAGTATTATATAGGGAATAGGGCACTGGTCTAAAGTAGAGTATTATATAGGGAATAGGGCCCTGGTCTAAAGTAGAGTATTATATAGGGAATAGGGCCCCAGTCTGAAGTAGAGTATTATATAGGGAATAGGGCCATGGTCTTAAGTAGAGTATTATATAGGGAATAGGGCACTGGTCTACAGTAGAGTATTATATAGGGAATATAGCCCTGGTCTAAAGTAGAGTATTATATAGGGAATTGGGCCCTGGTCTGTATTATATAGGGAATAGAGCCCTGGTCTACAGTAGAGTATTATATAGGGAATATGGCCCTGATCTAAAGTAGAGTATTATATTGGGAATAGGGCCCTTGTCTAAAGTAGAGTATTATATAGGGTACAGGGCCCTGGTCTAAAGTAGAGTATTATATAGGGAATAGGGCCCTGGTCTAAAGTATAGTATTATATAGGGAATAGGGCCCTGGTCTACAGTAGAGTATTATATAGGGAATTGGGCACTGGTCTGTATTATATAGGGAATAGGGCCCTGGTCTACAGTAGAGTATTATATAGGGAATAGGGCCCTGGTCTACAGTAGAGTATTATATAGGGAATAGGGCCCTGGTCTAAAGTAGAGTATTATATAGGCTACAGGGCCCTGGTCTAAAGTAGGGTATTATATAAAGGGAATAGGGCCCTGGTCTAAAGTAGAGTAGTATATAGGGAATAGGGCCCCGGTCTAAAGTAGAGTATTATATAGGGAATAGTGCCCTGGTCTAAAGTAGAGTATTATATAGGGAATAGAGCCCTGGTCTAAAGTAGAGTATTATATAGGGAATAGGGCCCCGGTCTGAAGTAGAGTATTATATAGGGAATAGGGCCCCAGTCTGAAGTAGAGTATTATATAGGGAATAGGGCCATGGTCTTAAGTAGAGTATTATATAGGGAATAGGGCACTGGTCTACAGTAGAGTATTATATAGGGAATATAGCCCTGGTCTAAAGTAGAGTATTATGTAGGGAATATGGCCCTGGTCTACAGTAGAGTATTATATAGGGAATAGGGCCCTGGTCTACTGTAGAGTATTATATAGGGAATAGGGCCCTGGTCTAAAGTAGAGTAGTATATAGGGAATAGGGCCCTGGTCTACAGTAGAGTATTATATAGGGAATAGGGCCCTGGTCTAAAGTATAGTATTATATAGGGAATAGGGCCCTGGTCTAAAGTAGAGTATTATATAGGGAATTGGGCCCTGGTCTGTATTATATAGGGAATAGAGCCCTGGTCTACAGTAGAGTATTATATAGGGAATATGTCCCTGATCTAAAGTAGAGTATTATATTGGGAAAAGGGCCCTTGTCTAAAGTAGAGTATTATATAGGGTACAGGGCCCTGGTCTAAAGTAGAGTATTATATAGGGAATAGGGCCCTGGTCTAAAGTATAGTATTATATCGGGAATAGGGCCCTGGTCTACAGTAGAGTATTATATAGGGAATTGGGCCCTGGTCTGTATTATATAGGGAATAGGGCCCTGGTCTACAGTAGAGTATTATATAGGGAATAGGGCCCTGGTCTACAGTAGAGTATTATATAGGGTATAGGGCCCTGGTCTAAAGTAGAGTAGTATATAGGGAATAGGGCCCCGGTCTAAAGTAGAGTATTATATAGGGAATAGGGCCCTGGTCTAAAGTAGAGTAGTATATAGGGAATAGGGCCCCGGTCTAAAGTAGAGTATTATATAGGGAATAGTGCCCTGGTCTAAAGTAGAGTATTATATAGGGAATAGAGCCCTGGTCTAAAGTAGAGTATTATATAGGGAATAGGGCCCCGGTCTGAAGTAGAGTATTATATAGGGAATAGGGCCCCAGTCTGAAGTAGAGTATTATATAGGGAATAGGGCCATGGTCTTAAGTAGAGTATTATATAGGGAATAAGGCACTGGTCTACAGTAGAGTATTATATAGGGAATATAGCCCTGGTCTGAAGTAGAGTATTATGTAGGGAATATGGCCCTGGTCTACAGTAGAGTATTATATAGGGAATAGGGCCCTGGTCTACTGTAGAGTATTATATAGGGAATAGGGCCCTGGTCTAAAGTAGAGTAGTATATAGGGAATAGGGCCCTGGTCTACAGTAGAGTATTATATAGGGAATAGTGCCCTGGTCTACAGTAGAGTATTATATGGGGAATAGGGCCCTGGTCTAAAGTAGAGTATTATATAGGGAATAGGGCCCTGGTCTACAGTAGAGTATTATATAGGGAATATGGCCCTGGTCTAAAGTAGAGTATTATATTGGGAATAGGGCCCTTGTCTAAAGTACAGTATTATATAGGGTACAGGGCCCTGGTCTAAAGTAGAGTATTATATAGTGAATAGGGCCCTGGTCTAAAGTATAGTATTATATAGGGAATAGGGCCCTGGTCTACAGTAGAGTATTATATAGGGAATAGGGCCCTGGTCTACAGTAGAGTATTATATAGGGAATAGGGCCCTGGTCTACAGTAGAGTATTATATATGGAATAGGGCCCTGGTCTACAGTAGAGTATTATATAGGGAATAGGGCCCTGGTCTACAGTAGAGTATTATATAGGGAATAGGGCCCTGGTCTACAGTAGAGTATTATATAGGGAATAGGGCCCTGGTCTAAAGTAGAGTATTATATAGGGTACAGGGCCCTGGTCTAAAGTAGGGTATTATATAAAGGGAATAGGGCCCTGGTCTAAAGTAGAGTAGTATATAGGGAATAGGGCCCCGGTCTAAAGTAGAGTATTATCTAGGGAATAGGGCCCTGGTCTAAAGTAGAGTAGTATATAGGGAATAGGGCACTGGTCTACAGTAGAGTATTATATAGGGAATAGGGCCCTGGTCTACAGTAGAGTATTATATGGGGAATAGGGCCCTGGTCTACAGTAGAGTATTATATAGGGAATAGGGCCCTGGTCTACAGTAGAGTATTATATAGGGAATATGGCCCTGGTCTAAAGTAGAGTATTATATAGGGAATTGGGCACTGGTCTGTATTATATAGGGAATAGAGCCCTGGTCTACAGTAGAGTATTATATAGGGAATAGGGCCCCGGTCTGAAGTAGAGTATTATATAGGGAATAGGGCCCTGGTCTACAGTAGAGTATTATATAGGGAATTGGGCCCTGGTCTGTATTATATAGGGAATAGGGCCCTGGTCTACAGTAGAGTATTATATAGGGAATAGGGCCCTGGTCTACAGTAGAGTATTATATAGGGAATAGGGCCCTGGTCTAAAGTAGAGTAGTATATAGGGAATAGGGCCCCGGTCTAAAGTAGAGTATTATATAGGGAATAGGGCCCTGGTCTAAAGTAGAGTAGTATATAGGGAATAGGGCCCCGGTCTAAAGTAGAGTATTATATAGGGAATAGTGCCCTGGTCTAAAGTAGAGTATTATATAGGGAATAGAGCCCTGGTCTAAAGTAGAGTATTATATAGGGAATAGGGCCCCGGTCTGAAGTAGAGTATTATATAGGGAATAGGGCCCCAGTCTGAAGTAGAGTATTATATAGGGAATAGGGCCATGGTCTTAAGTAGAGTATTATATAGGGAATAAGGCACTGGTCTACAGTAGAGTATTATATAGGGAATATAGCCCTGGTCTGAAGTAGAGTATTATGTAGGGAATATGGCCCTGGTCTACAGTAGAGTATTATATAGGGAATAGGGCCCTGGTCTACTGTAGAGTATTATATAGGGAATAGGGCCCTGGTCTAAAGTAGAGTAGTATATAGGGAATAGGGCCCTGGTCTACAGTAGAGTATTATATAGGGAATAGTGCCCTGGTCTACAGTAGAGTATTATATGGGGAATAGGGCCCTGGTCTAAAGTAGACTATTATATAGGGAATAGGGCCCTGGTCTACAGTAGAGTATTATATAGGGAATATGGCCCTGGTCTAAAGTAGAGTATTATATTGGGAATAGGGCCCTTGTCTAAAGTAGAGTATTATATAGGGTACAGGGCCCTGGTCTAAAGTAGAGTATTATATAGTGAATAGGGCCCTGGTCTAAAGTATAGTATTATATAGGGAATAGGGCCCTGGTCTACAGTAGAGTATTATATAGGGAATAGGGCCCTGGTCTACAGTAGAGTATTATATAGGGAATAGGGCCCTGGTCTACAGTAGAGTATTATATATGGAATAGGGCCCTGGTCTACAGTAGAGTATTATATAGGGAATAGGGCCCTGGTCTACAGTAGAGTATTATATAGGGAATAGGGCCCTGGTCTACAGTAGAGTATTATATAGGGAATAGGGCCCTGGTCTAAAGTAGAGTATTATATAGGGTACAGGGCCCTGGTCTAAAGTAGGGTATTATATAAAGGGAATAGGGCCCTGGTCTAAAGTAGAGTAGTATATAGGGAATAGGGCCCCGGTCTAAAGTAGAGTAGTATATAGGGAATAGGGCCCTGGTCTACAGTAGAGTATTATATAGGGAATACGGCCCTGGTCTAAAGTATAGTATTATATAGGGAATAGGGCCCTGGTCTAAAGTAGAGTATTATATAGGGAATTGGGCCCTGGTCTGTATTATATAGGGAATAGAGCCCTGGTCTACAGTAGAGTATTATATAGGGAATATGGCCCTGATCTAAAGTAGAGTATTATATTGGGAATAGGGCCCTTGTCTAAAGTAGAGTATTATATAGGGTACAGGGCCCTGGTCTAAAGTAGAGTATTATATAGGGAATAGGGCCCTGGTCTAAAGTATAGTATTATATCGGGAATAGGGCCCTGGTCTACAGTAGAGTATTATATAGGGAATTGGGCCCTGGTCTGTATTATATAGGGAATAGGGCCCTGGTCTACAGTAGAGTATTATATAGGGAATAGGGCCCTGGTCTACAGTAGAGTATTATATAGGGAATAGGGCCCTGGTCTAAAGTAGAGTAGTATATAGGGAATAGGGCCCCGGTCTAAAGTAGAGTATTATATAGGGAATAGGGACCTGGTCTAAAGTAGAGTAGTATATAGGGAATAGGGCCCCGGTCTAAAGTAGAGTATTATATAGGGAATAGTGCCCAGGTCTAAAGTAGAGTATTATATAGGGAATAGAGCCCTGGTCTAAAGTAGAGTATTATATAGGGAATAGGGCCCCGGTCTGAAGTAGAGTATTATATAGGGAATAGGGCCCCAGTCAGAAGTAGAGTATTATATAGGGAATAGGGCCATGGTCTTAAGTAGAGTATTATATAGGGAATAGGGCACTGGTCTACAGTAGAGTATTATATAGGGAATATAGCCCTGGTCTGAAGTAGAGTATTATGTAGGGAATATGGCCCTGGTCTACAGTAGAGTATTATATAGGGAATAGGGCCCTGGTCTACTGTAGAGTATTATATAGGGAATAGGGCCCTGGTCTAAAGTAGAGTAGTATATAGGGAATAGGGCCCTGGTCTACAGTAGAGTATTATATAGGGAATAGGGCCCTGGTCTACAGTAGATTATTATATGGGGAATAGGGCCCTGGTCTACAGTAGAGTATTATATAGGGAATAGGGCCCTGGTCTACAGTAGAGTATTATATAGGGAATAGTGCCCTGGTCTACAGTAGAGTATTATATGGGGAATAGGGCCCTGGTCTAAAGTAGAGTATTATATAGGGAATAGGGCCCTGGTCTACAGTAGAGTATTATATAGGGAATATGGCCCTGGTCTAAAGTAGAGTATTATATTGGGAATAGGGCCCTTGTCTAAAGTAGAGTATTATATAGGGTACAGGGCCCTGGTCTAAAGTAGAGTATTATATAGGGAATAGGGCCCTGGTCTAAAGTATAGTATTATATAGGGAATAGGGCCCTGGTCTACAGTAGAGTATTATATAGGGAATAGGGCCCTGGTCTACAGTAGAGTATTATATAGGGAATAGGGCCCTGGTCTACAGTAGAGTATTATATATGGAATAGGGCCCTGGTCTACAGTAGAGTATTATATAGGGAATAGGGCCCTGGTCTACAGTAGAGTATTATATAGGGAATAGGGCCCTGGTCTAAAGTAGAGTATTATATAGGGTACAGGGCCCTGGTCTAAAGTAGGGTATTATATAAAGGGAATAGGGCCCTGGTCTAAAGTAGAGTAGTATATAGGGAATAGGGCCCCGGTCTAAAGTAGAGTATTATCTAGGGAATAGGGCCCTGGTCTAAAGTAGAGTAGTATATAGGGAATAGGGCACTGGTCTACAGTAGAGTATTATATAGGGAATAGGGCCCTGGTCTACAGTAGAGTATTATATGGGGAATAGGGCCCTGGTCTACAGTAGAGTATTATATAGGGAATAGGGCCCTGGTCTACAGTAGAGTATTATATAGGGAATATTGCCCTGGTCTAAAGTAGAGTATTATATAGGGAATTGGGCACTGGTCTGTATTATATAGGGAATAGAGCCCTGGTCTACAGTAGAGTATTATATAGGGAATATGGCCCTGATCTAAAGTAGAGTATTATATTGGGAATATGGCCCTTGTCTAAAGTAGAGTATTATATAGGGTACAGGGCCCTGGTCTAAAGTAGAGTATTATATAAGGAATAGGGCACTGGTCTAAAGTATAGTATTATATAGGGAATAGGGCCCTGGTCTACAGTAGAGTATTATATAGGGAATAGGGCCCTGGTCTAAAGTAGAGAATTATATAGGGAATAGGGCCCTGGTCTACAGTAGAGTATTATATATGGAATAGGGCCCCGGTCTACAGTAGAGTATTATATAGGGAATAGGGCCCTGGTCTACAGTAGAGTATTATATAGGGAATAGGGGCCTGGTCTAAAGTAGAGTATTATATAGGGTACGGGGCCCTGGTCTAAAGTAGGGTATTATATAAAGGGAATAGGGCCCTGGTCTAAAGTAGAGTAGTATATAGGGAATAGGGCCCCGGTCTAAAGTAGAGTATTATAAAGGGAATAGGGCCCTGGTCTAAAGTAGAGTATTATATAGGGAATAGGGCCCTGGTCTAAAGTAGAGTATTATATAGGGAATAGGGCCATGGTCTTAAGTAGAGTATTATACAGGGAATAGGGCACTGGTCTAAAGTAGAGTATTAGATAGGGAATAGGGCCCTGGTCTAAAGTGGAGTATTATATAGGGAATAGGGCCCCAGTCTGAAGTAGAGTATTATATAGGGAATAGGGCCATGGTCTACAGTAGAGTATTATATAGGGAATATAGCCCTGGTCTAAAGTAGAGTATTATATAGGGAATAGGGCCCTGGTCTACTGTAGAGTATTATATAGGGAATAGGGCCCTGGTCTACAGTAGAGTATTATATAGGGAATATGGCCCTGGTCTAAAGTAGAGTATTATATAGGGAATAGGGCCCTGGTCTACAGTAGAGTATTATATGGGGAATAGGGCCCTGGTCTACAGTAGAGTATTATATAGGGAATAGGGCCCTGGTCTACAGTAGAGTATTATATAGGGAATATGGCCCTGGTCTAAAGTAGAGTATTATATAGGGACTTGGGCCCTGGTCTGTATTATATAGGGAATAGAGCCCTGGTCTACAGTAGAGTATTATATAGGGAATGTGGCCCTGATCTAAAGTAGAGTATTATATTGGGAATATGGCCCTGATCTAAAGTAGAGTATTATATAGGGAATAGGGCCCTGGTCTACAGTAGAGTATTATATATGGAATAGGGCCCTGGTCTACAGTAGAGTATTATATAGGGAATAGGGCCCTGGTCTACAGTAGAGTATTATATAGGGAATAGGGCCCTGGTCTAAAGTCGAGTATTATATAGGGTACAGGGCCCTGGTCTAAAGTAGGGTATTATATAAAGGGAATAGGGCCCTGGTCTAAAGTAGAGTAGTATATAGGGAATAGGGCCCCGGTCTAAAGTAGAGTATTATATAGGGAATAGGGCCCTGTTCTAAAGTAGAGTATTATATAGGGAATAGGGCCCTGGTCTGAAGTAGAGTATTATATAGGGAATAGGGCCCCGGTCTAAAGTATAGTATTATATAGGGAATAGGGCCCTGGTCTACAGTAGAGTATTATATAGGGAATATGGCCCTGATCTAAAGTAGAGTATTATATAGGGAATAGGGCCCTGGTCTACAGTAGAGTATTATATATGGAATAGGGCCCTGGTCTACAGTAGAGTATTATATAGGGAATAGGGCCCTGGTCTACAGTAGAGTATTATATAGGGAATAGGGCCCTGGTCTAAAGTAGAGTATTATATAGGGTACAGGGCCCTGGTCTAAAGTAGGGTATTATATAAAGGGAATAGGGCCCTGGTCTAAAGTAGAGTAGTATATAGGGAATAGGGCCCCGGTCTAAAGTAGAGTATTATATAGGGAATAGGGCCCTGTTCTAAAGTAGAGTATTATATAGGGAATAGGGCCCTGGTCTGAAGTAGAGTATTATATAGGGAATAGGGCCCCGGTCTGAAGTAGAGTATTATATAGGGAATAGGGCACTGGTCTAAATTAGAGTATTATATAGGGAATAGGGCCCTGGTCTAAAGTGGAGTATTATATAGGGAATAGGGCCCCAGTCTGAAGTAGAGTATTATATAGGGATTAGGGCCATGGTCTTAAGTAGAGTATTATATAGGGAATAGGGCACTGGTCTACAGTAGAGTATTATATAGGGAATATAGCCCTGGTCTAAAGTAGGGTATTATATAAAGGGAATAGGGCCCTGGTCTAAAGTAGAGTAGTATATAGGTAATAGGGCCCCGGTCTAAAGTAGAGTATTATATAGGGAATAGGGCCCTGTTCTAAAGTAGAGTATTATATAGGGAATAGGGCCCTGGTCTGAAGTAGAGTAGTATATAGGGAATAGGGCCCCGGTCTGAAGTAGAGTATTATATAGGGAATAGGGCCATGGTCTTAAGTAGAGTATTATATAGGGAATAGGGCACTGGTCTAAAGTAGAGTATTATATAGGGAATAGGGCCCTGGTCTAAAGTGTAGTAGTATATAGGGAATAGGGCCCCGGTCTAAAGTAGAGTATTATAAAGGGAATAGGGCCCTGGTCTAAAGTAGAGTATTATATAGGGAATAGGGCCCTGGTCTAAAGTAGAGTATTATATAGGGAATAGGGCCATGGTCTCAAGTAGAGTATTATACAGGGAATAGGGCACTGGTCTAAAGTAGAGTATTATATAGGGAATAGGGCCCTGGTCTAAAGTGGAGTATTATATAGGGAATAGGGCCCCAGTCTGAAGTAGAGTATTATATAGGGAATAGGGCCATGGTCTTAAGTAGAGTATTATATAGGGAATAGGGCACTGGTCTACAGTAGAGTATTATATAGGGAATATAGCCCTGGTCTAAAGTAGAGTATTATATAGGGAATAGGGCCCTGGTCTAATGTAGAGTATTATATAGGGAATAGGGCCCTGGTCTACAGTAGAGTATTATATAGGGAATATGGCCCTGGTCTAAAGTAGAGTATTATATAGGGAATAGGGCCCTGGTCTACAGTAGAGTATTATATGGGGAATAGGGCCCTGGTCTACAGTAGAGTATTATATAGGGAATAGGGCCCTGGTCTACAGTAGAGTATTATATAGGGAATATGGCCCTGGTCTAAAGTAGAGTTTTATATAGGGACTTGGGCCCTGGTCTGTATTATATAGGGAATAGAGCCCTGGTCTACAGTAGAGTATTATATAGGGAATATGGCCCTGATCTAAAGTAGAGTATTATATTGGGAATATGGCCCTTGTCTAAAGTAGAGTATTATATAGGGTACAGGGCCCTGGTCTAAAGTAGAGTATTATATAGGGAATAGGGCCCTGGTCTAAAGTATAGTATTATATAGGGAATAGGGCCCTGGTCTACAGTAGAGTATTATATAGGGAATATGGCCCTGATCTAAAGTAGAGTATTATATAGGGAATAGGGCCCTGGTCTACAGTAGAGTATTATATAGGGAATAGGGCCCTGGTCTAAAGTAGAGTATTATATAGGGTACAGGGCCCTGGTCTAAAGTAGGGTATTATATAAAGGGAATAGGGCCCTGGTCTAAAGTAGAGTAGTATATAGGGAATAGGGCCCCGGTCTAAAGTAGAGTATTATATAAGGAATAGGGCCCTGTTCTAAAGTAGAGTATTATATAGGGAATAGGGCCCTGGTCTGAAGTAGAGTATTATATAGGGAATAGGGCCCCGGTCTGAAGTAGAGTATTATATAGGGAATAGGGCCATTGTCTTAAGTAGAGTATTATATAGGGAATAGGGCACTGGTCTAAAGTAGAGTATTATATAGGGAATAGGGCCCTGGTCTAAAGTGGAGTATTATATAGGCAATAGGGCCCCAGTCTGAAGTAGAGTATTATATAGGGAATAGGGCCATGGTCTTAAGTAGAGTATTATATAGGGAATATAGCCATGGTCTAAAGTAGAGTATTATATAGGGAATAGGGCCCTGGTCTACTGTAGAGTATTATATAGGGAATAGGGCCCTGGTCTACAGTAGAGTATTATATAGGGAATATGGCCCTGGTCTAAAGTAGAGTATTATATAGGGAATAGGGCCCTGGTCTACAGTAGAGTATTATATGGGGAATAGGGCCCTGGTCTACAGTAGAGTATTATATAGGGAATAGGGCCCTGGTCTACAGTAGAGTATTATATAGGGAATATGGCCCTGGTCTAAAGTAGAGTATTATATAGGGACTTGGGCCCTGGTCTGTATTATATAGGGAATAGAGCCCTGGTCTACAGTAGAGTATTATATAGGGAATATGGCCCTGATCTAAAGTAGAGTATTATATTGGGAATATGGCCCTTGTCTAAAGTAGAGTATTATATAGGGTACAGGGCCCTGGTCTAAAGTAGAGTATTATATAGGGAATAGGGCCCTGGTCTAAAGTATAGTATTATATAGGGAATAGGGCCCTGGTCTACAGTAGAGTATTATATAGGGAATATGGCCCTGATCTAAAGTAGAGTATTATATAGGGAATAGGGCCCTGGTCTACAGTAGAGTATTATATAGGGAATAGGGCCCTGGTCTAAAGTAGAGTATTATATAGGGTACAGGGCCCTGGTCTAAAGTAGGGTATTATATAAAGGGAATAGGGCCCTGGTCTAAAGTAGAGTAGTATATAGGGAATAGGGCCCCGGTCTAAAGTAGAGTATTATATAGGGAATAGGGCCCTGTTCTAAAGTAGAGTATTATATAGGGAATAGGGCCCTGGTCTGAAGTAGAGTATTATATAGGGAATAGGGCCCCGGTCTGAAGTAGAGTATTATATAGGGAATAGGGCCATTGTCTTAAGTAGAGTATTATATAGGGAATAGGGCACTGGTCTAAAGTAGAGTATTATATAGGGAATAGGGCCCTGGTCTAAAGTGGAGTATTATATAGGCAATAGGGCCCCAGTCTGAAGTAGAGTATTATATAGGGAATAGGGCCATGGTCTTAAGTAGAGTATTATATAGGGAATAGGGCACTGGTCTACAGTAGAGTATTATATAGGGAATATAGCCCTGGTCTAAAGTAGAGTATTATATAGGGAATTGGGCCCTGGTCTAAAGTAGGGTATTATATAAAGGGAATAGGGCCCTGGTCTAAAGTAGAGTAGTATATAGGTAATAGGGCCCCGGTCTAAAGTAGAGTATTATATAGGGAATAGGGCCCTGTTCTAAAGTAGAGTATTATATAGGGAATAGGGCCCTTGTCTGAAGTAGAGTATTATATAGGGAATAGGGCCCCGGTCTGAAGTAGAGTATTATATAGGGAATAGGGCCATGGTCTTAAGTAGAGTATTATATAGGGAATAGGGCACTGGTCTAAAGTAGAGTATTATATAGGGAATAGGGCCCTGGTCTAAAGTGGAGTATTATATAGGGAATAGGGCCCCAGTCTGAAGTAGAGTATTATATAGGGAATAGGGCCATGGTCTTAAGTAGAGTATTATATAGGGAATAGGGCACTGGTCTACAGTAGAGTATTATATAGGGAATATAGCCCTGGTCTAAAGTAGAGTATTATATAGGGAATTGGGCCCTGGTCTGTATTATATAGGGAATAGAGCCCTGGTCTACAGTAGAGTATTATATAGGGAATATGGCCCTGATCTAAAGTAGAGTATTATATTGGGAATAGGGCCCTTGTCTAAAGTAGAGTATTATATAGGGTACAGGGCCCTGGTCTAAAGTAGAGTATTATATAGGGAATAGGGCCCTGGTCTAAAGTATAGTATTATATAGGGAATAGGGCCCTGGTCTACAGTAGAGTATTATATAGGGAATAGGGCCCTGGTCTACAGTAGAGTATTATATATGGAATAGGACCCTGGTCTACAGTAGAGTATTATATAGGGAATAGGGCCCTGGTCTACAGTAGAGTATTATATATGGAATAGGACCCTGGTCTACAGTAGAGTATTATATAGGGAATAGGGCCCTGGTCTACAGTAGAGTATTATATAGGGAATAGGGCCCTGGTCTAAAGTAGAGTATTATATAGGGTACAGGGCCCTGGTCTAAAGTAGGGTATTATATAAAGGGAATAGGGCCCTGGTCTACAGTAGAGTAGTATATAGGGAATAGGGCCCCGGTCTAAAGTAGAGTATTATATAGGGAATAGGGCCCTGGTCTAAAGTAGAGTATTATATAGGGAATAGGGCCCTGGTCTAAAGTAGAGTATTATATAGGGAATAGGGCCCCGGTCTGAAGTAGAGTATTATATAGGGAATAGGGCCATGGTCTTAAGTAGAGTATTATATAGGGAATAGGGCACTGGTCTAAAGTAGAGTATTATATAGGGAATAGGGCCCTGGTCTAAAGTGGAGTATTATATAGGGAATAGGGCCCCAGTCTGAAGTAGAGTATTATATAGGGAATAGGGCCATGGTCTACAGTAGAGTATTATATAGGGAATAGGGCACTGGTCTACAGTAGAGTATTATATAGGGAATATAGCCCTGGTCTAAAGTAGAGTATTATGTAGGGAATGTGGCCTTGGTCTACAGTAGAGTATTATATAGGGAATAGGGCCCTGGTGTTCTGTAGTGTATTATATAGGGAATAGGGCCCTGGTCTAAAGTGGAGTATTATATAGGGAATAGGCCCCAGTCTGAAGTAGAGTATTATATAGGGAATAGGGCCATGGTCTTAAGTAGAGTATTATATAGGGAATAGGGCACTGGTCTACAGTAGAGTATTATATAGGAAATATGGCCCTGGTCTAAAGTAGAGTATTATATAGGGAATTGGGCCCTGGTCTGTATTATATAGGGAATGGAGCCCTGGTCTACAGTAGAGTATTATATAGGGAATATGGCCCTGATCTAAAGTAGAGTATTATATTGGGAATAGGGCCCTTGTCTAAAGTAGAGTATTATATAGGGTACAGGGCCCTGGTCTAAAGTAGAGTATTATATAGGGAATAGGGCCCTGGTCTAAAGTATAGTATTATATAGGGAATAGGGCCCTGGTCTACAGTAGAGTATTATATAGGGAATAGGGCCCTGGTCTACAGTAGAGTATTAAATAGGGAATAGGGCCCTGGTCTACAGTAGAGTATTATATATGGAATAGGGCCCTGGTCTACAGTAGAGTATTATATAGGGAATAGGGCCCTGGTCTACAGTAGAGTATTATATAGGGAATAGGGCCCTGGTCTAAAGTAGAGTATTATATAGGGTACAGGGCCCTGGTCTAAAGTAGGGTATTATATAAAGGGAATAGTGCCCTGGTCTAAAGTAGAGTAGTATATAGGGAATAGGGCCCTGGTCTAAAGTAGAGTATTATATAGGGAATAGGGCCCTGGTCTAAAGTAGAGTATTATATAGGGAATAGGGCCCTGGTCTAAAGTAGAGTATTATATAGGGAATAGGGCCCCGGTCTGAAGTAGAGTATTATATAGGGAATAGGGCCATGGTATTAAGTAGAGTATTATATAGGGAATAGGGCACTGGTCTAAAGTAGAGTATTATATAGGGAATAGGGCCATGGTCTTAAGTAGAGTATTATATAGGGAATAGGGCACTGGTCTAAAGTAGAGTATTATATAGGGAATAGGGCCCTGGTCTAAAGTGGAGTATTATATAGGGAACAGGGCCCCAGTCTGAAGTAGAGTATTATATAGGGAATAGGGCCATGGTCTTAAGTAGAGTATTATATAGGGAATATGGCACTGGTGTTCTGTAGTGTATTATATAGGGAATAGGGCCCTGGTCTAAAGTGGAGTATTATATAGGGAATAGGCCCCAGTCTGAAGTAGAGTATTATATAGGGAATAGGGCCATGGTCTTAAGTAGAGTATTATATAGGGAATAGGGCACTGGTCTACAGTAGAGTATTATATAGGGAATATAGCCCTGGTCTAAAGTAGAGTATTATGTAGGGAATATGGCCCTGGTCTACAGTAGAGTATTATATAGGGAATAGGGCCCTGGTCTACTGTAGAGTATTATATAGGGAATAGGGCCCTGGTCTACAGTAGAGTATTATATAGGGAATATGGCCCTGGTCTAAAGTAGAGTATTATATAGGGTATAGGGCCCTGCTCTACAGTAGAGTATTATATGGGGAATATGGCCCTGGTCTACAGTAGAGTATTATATAGGAAATATGGCCCTGGTCTAAAGTAGAGTATTATATAGGGAATTGGGCCCTGGTCTGTATTATATAGGGAATAGAGCCCTGGTCTACAGTAGAGTATTATATAGGGAATATGGCCCTGATCTAAAGTAGAGTATTATATTGGGAATAGGGCCCTTGTCTAAAGTAGAGTATTATATAGGGTACAGGGCCCTGGTCTAAAGTAGAGTATTATATAGGGAATAGGGCCCTGGTCTAAAGTATAGTATTATATAGGGAATAGGGCCCTGGTCTACAGTAGAGTATTATATAGGGAATAGGGCCCTGGTCTACAGTAGAGTATTATATAGGGAATAGGGCCCTGGTCTAAAGTAGAGTATTATATAGGGTACAGGGCCCTGGTCTAAAGTAGGGTATTATATAAAGGGAATAGGGCCCTGGTCTAAAGTAGAGTAGTATATAGGGAATAGGGCCCTGGTCTAAAGTAGAGTATTATATAGGGAATAGGGCCCTGGTCTAAAGTAGAGTATTATATAGGGAATAGGGCCCTGGTCTAAAGTAGAGTATTATATAGGGAATAGGGCCCCGGTCTGAAGTAGAGTATTATATAGGGAATAGGGCCATGGTATTAAGTAGAGTATTATATAGGGAATAGGGCACTGGTCTAAAGTAGAGTATTATATAGGGAATAGGGCCATGGTCTTAAGTAGAGTATTATATAGGGAATAGGGCACTGGTCTAAAGTAGAGTATTATATAGGGAATAGGGCCCTGGTCTAAAGTGGAGTATTATATAGGGAACAGGGCCCCAGTCTGAAGTAGAGTATTATATAGGGAATAGGGCCATGGTCTTAAGTAGAGTATTATATAGGGAATATGGCACTGGTGTTCTGTAGTGTATTATATAGGGAATAGGGCCCTGGTCTAAAGTGGAGTATTATATAGGGAATAGGCCCCAGTCTGAAGTAGAGTATTATATAGGGAATAGGGCCATGGTCTTAAGTAGAGTATTATATAGGGAATAGGGCACTGGTCTACAGTAGAGTATTATATAGGGAATATAGCCCTGGTCTAAAGTAGAGTATTATGTAGGGAATATGGCCCTGGTCTACAGTAGAGTATTATATAGGGAATAGGGCCCTGGTCTACTGTAGAGTATTATATAGGGAATAGGGCCCTGGTCTACAGTAGAGTATTATATAGGGAATATGGCCCTGGTCTAAAGTAGAGTATTATATAGGGTATAGGGCCCTGCTCTACAGTAGAGTATTATATGGGGAATATGGCCCTGGTCTACAGTAGAGTATTATATAGGAAATATGGCCCTGGTCTAAAGTAGAGTATTATATAGGGAATTGGGCCCTGGTCTGTATTATATAGGGAATAGAGCCCTGGTCTACAGTAGAGTATTATATAGGGAATATGGCCCTGATCTAAAGTAGAGTATTATATTGGGAATAGGGCCCTTGTCTAAAGTAGAGTATTATATAGGGTACAGGGCCCTGGTCTAAAGTAGAGTATTATATAGGGAATAGGGCCCTGGTCTAAAGTATAGTATTATATAGGGAATAGGGCCCTGGTCTACAGTAGAGTATTATATAGGGAATAGGGCCCTGGTCTACAGTAGAGTATTAAATAGGGAATAGGGCCCTGGTCTACAGTAGAGTATTATATATGGAATAGGGCCCTGGTCTACAGTAGAGTATTATATAGGGAATAGGGCCCTGGTCTACAGTAGAGTATTATATAGGGAATAGGGCCCTGGTCTAAAGTAGAGTATTATATAGGGTACAGGGCCCTGGTCTAAAGTAGGGTATTATATAAAGGGAATAGGGCCCTGGTCTAAAGTAGAGTAGTATATAGGGAATAGGGCCCTGGTCTAAAGTAGAGTATTATATAGGGAATAGGGCCCTGGTCTAAAGTAGAGTATTATATAGGGAATAGGAACCTGGTCTAAAGTAGAGTATTATATAGTGAATAGGGCCCCGGTCTGAAGTAGAGTATTATATAGGGAATAGGGCCATGGTATTAAGTAGAGTATTATATAGGGAATAGGGCACTGGTCTAAAGTAGAGTATTATATAGGGAATAGGGCCATGGTCTTAAGTAGAGTATTATATAGGGAATAGGGCACTGGTCTAAAGTAGAGTATTATATAGGGAATAGGGCCCTGGTCTAAAGTGGAGTATTATATAGGGAACAGGGCCCCAGTCTGAAGTAGAGTATTATATAGGGAATAGGGCCATGGTCTTAAGTAGAGTATTATATAGGGAATATGGCACTGGTCTACAGTAGAGTATTATATAGGGAATATAGCCCTGGTCTAAAGTAGAGTATTATATAGGGAATTGGGCCCTGGTCTGTATTATATAGGGAATAGAGCCCTGGTCTACAGTAGAGTATTATATAGGGAATAGGGCCCTGGTCTAAAGTATAGTATTATATAGGGAATAGGGCCCTGGTCTACAGTAGAGTATTATATAGGGAATATGGCCCTGATCTAAAGTAGAGTATTATATAGGGAATAGGGCCCTGGTCTACAGTAGAGTATTATATAGGGAATAGGGCCCTGGTCTAAAGTAGAGTATTATATAGGGTACAGGGCCCTGGTCTAAAGTAGGGTATTATATAAAGGGAATAGGGCCCTGGTCTAAAGTAGAGTAGTATATAGGGAATAGGGCCCCGGTCTAAAGTAGAGTATTATATAGGGAATAGGGCCCTATTCTAAAGTAGAGTATTATATAGTGAATAGGGCCCTGGTCTGAAGTAGAGTATTATATAGGGAATAGGGCCCCGGTCTGAAGTAGAGTATTATATAGGGAATAGGGCCATTGTCTTAAGTAGAGTATTATATAGGGAATAGGGCACTGGTCTAAAGTAGAGTATTATATAGGGAATAGGGCCCTGGTCTAAAGTGGAGTATTATATAGGGAATAGGGCCCCAGTCTGAAGTAGAGTATTATATAGGGAATAGGGCCATGGTCTTAAGTAGAGTATTATATAGGGAATAGGGCACTGGTCTACAGTAGAGTATTATATAGGGAATATAGCCCTGGTCTAAAGTAGAGTATTATATAGGGAATTGGGCCCTGGTCTAAAGTAGGGTATTATATAAAGGGAATAGGGCCCTGGTCTAAAGTAGAGTAGTATATAGGTAATAGGGCCCCGGTCTAAAGTAGAGTATTATATAGGGAATAGGGCCCTGTTCTAAAGTAGAGTATTATATAGGGAATAGGGCCCTGGTCTGAAGTAGAGTATTATATAGGGAATAGGGCCATGGTCTTAAGTAGAGTATTATATAGGGAATAGGGCACTGGTCTAAAGTAGAGTATTATATAGGGAATAGGGCCCTGGTCTAAAGTGGAGTATTATATAGGGAATAGGGCCCTAGTCTGAAGTAGAGTATTATATAGGGAATAAGGCCATGGTCTTAAGTAGAGTATTATATAGGGAATAGGGCACTGGTCTACAGTAGAGTATTATATAGGGAATATAGCCCTGGTCTAAAGTAGGGTATTATATAAAGGGAATAGGGCCCTGGTCTAAAGTAGAGTAGTATATAGGTAATAGGGCCCCGGTCTAAATTAGAGTATTATATAGGGAATAGGGCCCTGTTCTAAAGTAGAGTATTATATAGGGAATAGGGCCCTGGTCTGAAGTAGAGTATTATATAGGGAATAGGGCCCCGGTCTGAAGTAGAGTATTATATAGGGAATAGGGCCATGGTCTTAAGTAGAGTATTATATAGGGAATAGGGCACTGGTCTAAAGTAGAGTATTATATAGGGAATAGGGCCCTGGTCTAAAGTGTAGTAGTATATAGGGAATAGGGCCCCGGTCTAAAGTAGAGTATTATAAAGGGAATAGGGCCCTGGTCTAAAGTAGAGTATTATATAGGGAATAGGGCCCTGGTCTAAAGTAGAGTATTATATAGGGAATAGGGCCATGGTCTTAAGTAGAGTATTATACAGGGAATAGGGCACTGGTCTAAAGTAGAGTATTATATAGGGAATAGGGCCCTGGTCTAAAGTGGAGTATTATATAGGGAATAGGGCCCCAGTCTGAAGTAGAGTATTATATAGGGAATAGGGCCATGGTCTTAAGTAGAGTATTATATAGGGAATAGGGCACTGGTCTACAGTAGAGTATTATATAGGGAATATAGCCCTGGTCTAAAGTAGAGTATTATATAGGGAATAGGGCCCTGGTCTACTGTAGAGTATTATATAGGGAATAGGGCCCTGGTCTACAGTAGAGTATTATATAGGGAATATGGCCCTGGTCTAAAGTAGAGTATTATATAGGGAATAGGGCCCTGGTCTACAGTAGAGTATTATATGGGGAATAGGGCCCTGGTCTACAGTAGAGTATTATATAGGGAATAGGGCCCTGGTCTACAGTAGAGTATTATATAGGGAATATGGCCCTGGTCTAAAGTAGAGTATTATATAGGGACTTGGGCCCTGGTCTGTATTATATAGGGAATAGAGCCCTGGTCTACAGTAGAGTATTATATAGGGAATGTGGCCCTGATCTAAAGTAGAGTATTATATTGGGAATAGGGCCCTTGTGTAAAGTAGAGTATTATATAGGGTACAGGGCCCTGGTCTAAAGTAGAGTATTATATAGGGAATAGGGCCCTGGTCTAAAGTATAGTATTATATAGGGAATAGGGCCCTGGTCTACAGTAGAGTATTATATAGGGAATATGGCCCTGATCTAAAGTAGAGTATTATATAGGGAATAGGGCCCTGGTCTACAGTAGAGTATTATATAGGGAATAGGGCCCTGGTCTACAGTAGAGTATTATATAGGGAATAGGGCCCTGGTCTACAGTAGAGTATTATATAGGGAATAGGGCCCTGGTCTACAGTAGAGTATTATATATGGAATAGGACCCTGGTCTACAGTAGAGTATTATATAGGGAATAGGGCCCTGGTCTACAGTAGAGTATTATATAGGGAATAGGGCCCTGGTCTAAAGTAGAGTATTATATAGGGTACAGGGCCCTGGTCTAAAGTAGGGTATTATATAAAGGGAATAGGGCCCTGGTCTACAGTAGAGTAGTATATAGGGAATAGGGCCCCGGTCTGAAGTAGAGTATTATATAGGGAATAGGGCCCTGGTCTAAAGTAGAGTATTATATAGGGAATAGGGCCCTGGTCTAAAGTAGAGTATTATATAGGGAATAGGGCCCCAGTCTGAAGTAGAGTATTATATAGGGAATAGGGCCATGGTCTTAAGTAGAGTATTATATAGGGAATAGGGCACTGGTCTACAGTAGAGTATTATATAGGGAATATAGCCCTGGTCTAAAGTAGAGTATTATATAGGGAATTGGGCCCTGGTCTACAGTAGAGTATTATATATGGAATAGGACCCTGGTCTACAGTAGAGTATTATATAGGGAATAGGGCCCTGGTCTACAGTAGAGTATTATATAGGGAATAGGGCCCTGGTCTAAAGTAGAGTATTATATAGGGTACAGGGCCCTGGTCTAAAGTAGGGTATTATATAAAGGGAATAGGGCCCTGGTCTACAGTAGAGTAGTATATAGGGAATAGGGCCCCGGTCTAAAGTAGAGTATTATATAGGGAATAGGGCCCTGGTCTAAAGTAGAGTATTATATAGGGAATAGGGCCCTGGTCTAAAGTAGAGTATTATATAGGGAATAGGGCCCCGGTCTGAAGTAGAGTATTATATAGGGAATAGGGCCATGGTCTTAAGTAGAGTATTATATAGGGAATAGGGCACTGGTCTAAAGTAGAGTATTATATAGGGAATAGGGCCCTGGTCTAAAGTGGAGTATTATATAGGGAATAGGGCCATGGTCTACAGTAGAGTATTATATAGGGAATAGGGCACTGGTCTACAGTAGAGTATTATATAGGGAATATAGCCCTGGTCTAAAGTAGAGTATTATGTAGGGAATATGGCCCTGGTCTACAGTAGAGTATTATATAGGGAATAGGGCCCTGGTGTTCTGTAGTGTATTATATAGGGAATAGGGCCCTGGTCTAAAGTGGAGTATTATATAGGGAATAGGCCCCAGTCTGAAGTAGAGTATTATATAGGGAATAGGGCCATGGTCTTAAGTAGAGTATTATATAGGGAATAGGGCACTGGTCTACAGTAGAGTATTATATAGGGAATATAGCCCTGGTCTAAAGTAGAGTATTATGTAGGGAATATGGCCCTGGTCTACAGTAGAGTATTATATAGGGAATAGGGCCCTGGTCTACTGTAGAGTATTATATAGGGAATAGGGCCCTGGTCTACAGTAGAGTATTATATAGGGAATATGGCCCTGTTCTAAAGTAGAGTATTATATAGGGAATAGGGCCCTGCTCTACAGTAGAGTATTATATGGGGAATATGGCCCTGGTCTACAGTAGAGTATTATATAGGAAATATGGCCCTGGTCTAAAGTAGAGTATTATATAGGGAATTGGGCCCTGGTCTGTATTATATAGGGAATAGAGCCCTGGTCTACAGTAGAGTATTATATAGGGAATATGGCCCTGATCTAAAGTAGAGTATTATATTGGGAATAGGGCCCTTGTCTAAAGTAGAGTATTATATAGGGTACAGGGCCCTGGTCTAAAGTAGAGTATTATATAGGGAATAGGGCCCTGGTCTAAAGTATAGTATTATATAGGGAATAGGGCCCTGGTCTACAGTAGAGTATTATATAGGGAATAGGGCCCTGGTCTACAGTAGAGTATTAAATAGGGAATAGGGCCCTGGTCTACAGTAGAGTATTATATATGGAATAGGGCCCTGGTCTACAGTAGAGTATTATATAGGGAATAGGGCCCCGGTCTACAGTAGAGTATTATATAGGGAATAGGGCCCTGGTCTAAAGTAGAGTATTATATAGGGTACAGGGCCCTGGTCTAAAGTAGGGTATTATATAAAGGGAATAGGGCCCTGGTCTAAAGTAGAGTAGTATATAGGGAATAGGGCCCTGGTCTAAAGTAGAGTATTATATAGGGAATAGGGCCCTGGTCTAAAGTAGAGTATTATATAGGGAATAGGGCCCTGGTCTAAAGTAGAGTATTATATAGGGAATAGGGCCCCGGTCTGAAGTAGAGTATTATATAGGGAATAGGGCCATGGTATTAAGTAGAGTATTATATAGGGAATAGGGCCCTGGTCTAAAGTAGAGTATTATATAGGGAATAGGGCCCTGGTCTACAGTAGAGTATTATATAGGGAATAGGGCCCTGGTCTAAAGTAGAGTATTATATAGGGAATAGGGCCCTGGTCTAAGTAGTATATATAGGGAATAGAGCCCTGGTCTACAGTAGAGTATTATATAGGGAATAGGGCCCTGGTCTAAAGTATAGTATTATATAGGGAATAGGGCCCTGGTCTACAGTAGAGTATTATATAGGGAATATGGCCCTGATCTAAAGTAGAGTATTATATAGGGAATAGGGCCCTGGTCTACAGTAGAGTATTATATAGGGAATAGGGCCCTGGTCTAAAGTAGAGTATTATATAGGGTACAGGGCCCTGGTCTAAAGTAGGGTATTATATAAAGGGAATAGGGCCCTGGTCTAAAGTAGAGTAGTATATAGTGAATAGGGCCCTGGTCTGAAGTAGAGTATTATATAGGGAATAGGACCCCGGTCTGAAGTAGAGTATTATATAGGGAATAGGGCCATTGTCTTAAGTAGAGTATTATATAGGGAATAGGGCACTGGTCTAAAGTAGAGTATTATATAGGGAATAGGGCCCTGGTCTAAAGTGGAGTATTATATAGGGAATAGGGCCCCAGTCTGAAGTAGAGTATTATATAGGGAATAGGGCCATGGTCTTAAGTAGAGTATTATATAGGGAATAGGGCACTGGTCTACAGTAGAGTATTATATAGGGAATATAGCCCTGGTCTAAAGTAGAGTATTATATAGGGAATTGGGCCCTGGTCGAAAGTAGGGTATTAAATAAAGGGAATAGGGCCCTGGTCTAAAGTAGAGTAGTATATAGGTAATAGGGCCCCGGTCTAAAGTAGAGTATTATATAGGGAATAGGGCCCTGTTCTAAAGTAGAGTATTATATAGGGAATAGGGCCCTGGTCTGAAGTAGAGTATTATATAGGGAATAGGGCCCCGGTCTGAAGTAGAGTATTATATAGGGAATAGGGCCATGGTCTTAAGTAGAGTATTATATAGGGAATAGGGCACTGGTCTAAAGTAGAGTATTATATAGGGAATAGGGCCCTGGTCTAAAGTGGAGTATTATATAGGGAATAGGGCCCCAGTCTGAAGTAGAGTGTTATATAGGGAATAGGGCCATGGTCTTAAGTAGAGTATTATATAGGGAATAGGGCACTGGTCTACAGTAGAGTATTATATAGGGAATATAGCCCTGGTCTAAAGTAGAGTATTATATAGGGAATTGGGCCCTGGTCTGTATTATATAGAGAATAGAGCCCTGGTCTACAGTAGAGTATTATATAGGGAATATGGCCCTGATCTAAAGTAGAGTATTATATTGGGAATAGGGCCATTGTCTAAAGTAGAGTATTATATAGGGTACAGTGCCCTGGTCTAAAGTAGAGTATTATATAGGGAATAGGGCCCTGGTCTAAAGTATAGTATTATATAGGGAATAGGGCCCTGGTCTACAGTAGAGTATTATATAGGGAATAGGGCCCTGGTCTACAGTAGAGTATTATATAGGGAATAGGGCCCTGGTCTAAAGTAGAGTATTATATAGGGAATAGGGCCCTGGTCTAAAGTAGAGTATTATATAGGGAATAGGGCCCTGGTCTACAGTAGAGTATTATATAGGGAATAGGGCCCCGGTCTGAAGTAGAGTATTATATAGGGAATAGGGCCATGGTCTTAAGTAGAGTATTATATAGGGAATAGGGCACTGGTCTAAAGTAGAGTATTATATAGGGAATAGGGCCCTGGTCTAAAGTGGAGTATTATATAGGGAATAGGGCCCCAGTCTGAAGTAGAGTATTATATAGGGAATAGGGCCATGGTCTAAAGTAGAGTATTATATAGGGAATAGGGCACTGGTCTACAGTAGAGTATTATATAGGGAATATAGCCCTGGTCTAAAGTAGAGTATTATATAGGGAATAGGGCCCTGGTCTACAGTAGAGTATTATATAGGGAATAGGGCCCTGGTCTACTGTAGTGTATTATATAGGGAATAGGGCCCTGGTCTAAAGTGGAGTATTATATAGGGAATAGGGCCCCAGTCTGAAGTAGAGTATTATATAGGGAATAGGGCCATGGTCTTAAGTAGAGTATTATATAGGGAATAGGGCACTGGTCTACAGTAGAGTATTATATAGGGAATATAGCCCTGGTCTAAAGTAGAGTATTATGTAGGGAATATGGCCCTGGTCTACAGTAGAGTATTATATAGGGAATAGGGCCCTGGTCTACTGTAGAGTATTATATAGGGAATAGGGCCCTGGTCTACAGTAGAGTATTATATAGGGAATATGGCCCTGGTCTAAAGTAGAGTATTATATAGGGAATAGGGCCCTGGTCTACAGTAGAGTATTATATGGGGAATATGGCCCTGGTCTACAGTAGAGTATTATATAGGAAATATGGCCCTGGTCTAAAGTAGAGTATTATATAGGGAATTGGGCCCTGGTCTGTATTATATAGGGAATAGAGCCCTGGTCTACAGTAGAGTATTATATAGGGAATATGGCCCTGATCTAAAGTAGAGTATTATATTGGGAATAGGGCCCTTGTCTAAAGTAGAGTATTATATAGGGTACAGGGCCCTGGTCTAAAGTAGAGTATTATATAGGGAATAGGGCCCTGGTCTAAAGTATAGTATTATATAGGGAATAGGGCCCTGGTCTACAGTAGAGTATTATATAGGGAATAGGGCCCTGGTCTACAGTAGAGTATTAAATAGGGAATAGGGCCCTGGTCTACAGTAGAGTATTATATATGGAATAGGGCCCTGGTCTACAGTAGAGTATTATATAGGGAATAGGGCCCTGGTCTACAGTAGAGTATTATATAGGGAATAGGGCCCTGGTCTAAAGTAGAGTATTATATAGGGTACAGGGCCCTGGTCTAAAGTAGGGTATTATATAAAGGGAATAGGGCCCTGGTCTAAAGTAGAGTAGTATATAGGGAATAGGGCCCTGGTCTAAAGTAGAGTATTATATAGGGAATAGGGCCCTGGTCTAAAGTAGAGTATTATATAGGGAATAGGGCCCTGGTCTAAAGTAGAGTATTATATAGGGAATAGGGCCCCGGTCTGAAGTAGAGTATTATATAGGGAATAGGGCCATGGTATTAAGTAGAGTATTATATAGGGAATAGGGCACTGGTCTAAAGTAGAGTATTATATAGGGAATAGGGCCATGGTCTTAAGTAGAGTATTATATAGGGAATAGGGCACTGGTCTAAAGTAGAGTATTATATAGGGAATAGGGCCCTGGTCTAGAGTGGAGTATTATATAGGGAACAGGGCCCCAGTCTGAAGTAGATTATTATATAGGGAATAGGGCCATGGTCTTAAGTAGAGTATTATATAGGGAATATGGCACTGGTCTACAGTAGAGTATTATATAGGGAATATAGCCCTGGTCTAAAGTAGAGTATTATATAGGGAATTGGGCCCTGGTCTAGTATTATATAGGGAATAGAGCCCTGGTCTACAGTAGAGGTATTATATAGGGAATATGGCCCTGGTCTAAAGTAGAGTATTATATAGGGAATAGGGCCCTGGTCTAAAGTAGAGTATTATATAGGGAATAGGGCCCCGGTCTGAAGTAGAGTATTATATAGGGAATAGGGCCATGGTCTTAAGTAGAGTATTATATAGGGAATAGGGCCCTGGTCTAAAGTGGAGTATTATATAGGGAATAGGGCCCCAGTCTGAAGTAGAGTATTATATAGGGAATAGGGCCATGGTCTTAAGTAGAGTATTATATAGGGAATAGGGCACTGGTCTACAGTAGAGTATTATATAGGGAATATAGCCCTGGTCTAAAGTAGAGTATTATATAGGGAATTGGGCCCTGGTCTGTATTATATAGGGAATAGAGCCCTGGTCTACAGTAGAGTATTATATAGGGAATATGGCCCTGATCTAAAGTAGAGTATTATATTGGGAATAGGGCCCTTGTCTAAAGTAGAGTATTATATAGGGTACAGGGCCCTGGTCTAAAGTAGAGTATTATATAGGGAATAGGGCCCTGGTCTAAAGTATAGTATTATATAGGGAATAGGGCCCTGGTCTACAGTAGAGTATTATATAGGGAATAGGGCCCTGGTCTACAGTAGAGTATTATATAGGGAATAGGGCCCTGGTCTACAGTAGAGTATTATATATGGAATAGGGCCCTGGTCTACAGTAGAGTATTATATAGGGAATAGGGCCCTGGTCTACAGTAGAGTATTATATAGGGAATAGGGCCCTGGTCTAAAGTAGAGTATTATATAGGGAATAGGGCCCTGGTCTAAAGTAGAGTATTATATAGGGAATAGGGCCCTGGTCTAAAGTAGAGTATTATATAGGGAATAGGGCCCTGGTCTAAAGTAGAGTATTATATAGGGAATAGGGCACTGGTCTAAAGTAGGGTATTATATAAAGGGAATAGGGCCCTGGTCTAAAGTAGAGTAGTATATAGGGAATAGGGCCCTGGTCTAAAGTAGAGTATTATATAGGGTACAGGGCCCTGGTCTAAAGTAGGGTATTATATAAAGGGAATAGGGCCCTGGTCTAAAGTAGAGTAGTATATAGGGAATAGGGCCCTGGTCTAAAGTAGAGTATTATATAGGGAATAGGGCCCTGGTCTAAAGTAGAGTATTATATAGGGAATAGGGCCATGGTCTTAAGTAGAGTATTATATAGGGAATAGGGCACTGGTCTAAAGTAGAGTATTATATAGGGAATAGGGCCATGGTCTTAAGTAGAGTATTATATAGGGAATAGGGCACTGGTCTAAAGTAGAGTATTATATAGGGAATAGGGCCCTGGTCTAAAGTGGAGTATTATATAGGGAACAGGGCCCCAGTCTGAAGTAGAGTATTATATAGGGAATAGGGCCATGGTCTTAAGTAGAGTATTATATAGGGAATATGGCACTGGTCTACAGTAGAGTATAATATAGGGAATATAGCCCTGGTCTAAAGTAGAGTATTATATAGGGAATTGGGCCCTGGTCTGTATTATATAGGGAATAGAGCCCTGGTCTACAGTAGAGTATTATATAGGGAATAGGGCCCTGGTCTAAAGTATAGTATTATATAGGGAATAGGGCCCTGGTCTACAGTAGAGTATTATATAGGGAATATGGCCCTGATCTAAAGTAGAGTATTATATAGGGAATAGGGCCCTGGTCTACAGTAGAGTATTATATAGGGAATAGGGCCCTGGTCTAAAGTAGAGTATTATATAGGGTACAGGGCCCTGGTCTAAAGTAGGGTATTATATAAAGGGAATAGGGCCCTGGTCTAAAGTAGAGTAGTATATAGGGAATAGGGCCCCGGTCTAAAGTAGAGTATTATATAGGGAATAGGGCCCTATTCTAAAGTAGAGTATTATATAGTGAATAGGGCCCTGGTCTGAAGTAGAGTATTATATAGGGAATAGGGCCCCGGTCTGAAGTAGAGTATTATATAGGGAATAGGGCCATTGTCTTAAGTAGAGTATTATATAGGGAATAGGGCACTGGTCTAAAGTAGAGTATTATATAGGGAATAGGGCCCTGGTCTAAAGTAGAGTATTATATAGGGAATAGGGCCCTGGTCTAAAGTAGGGTATTATATAAGGGAATAGGGCCCTGGTCTAAAGTAGAGTATTATATAGGGAATAGGGCCCTGGTCTACAGTAGAGTATTATATAGGGAATAGGGCCCTGGTCTAAAGTAGAGTATTATATAGGGAATAGGGCCCTGGTCTAAAGTAGAGTATTATATAGGGAATAGGGCCCTGGTCTAAAGTAGAGTATTATATAGGGAATAGGGCCCTGGTCTAAAGTAGAGTATTATATAGGGAATAGGGCCCTGGTCTAAAGTAGAGTATTATATAGGGAATAGGGCCCTGGTCTGAAGTAGAGTATTATATAGGGAATAGGGCCATGGTCTTAAGTAGAGTATTATATAGGGAATAGGGCACTGGTCTACAGTAGAGTATTATATAGGGAATAGGGCCCTGGTCTAAAGTAGAGTATTATATAGGGAATAGGGCCCTGGTCTAAAGTAGGAGTATTATATAGGGAATAGGGCCCTGGTCTAAAGTAGAGTATTATATAGGGAATAGGGCCCTGGTCTAAAGTAGAGTATTATATAGGGAATAGGGCCCTGGTCTAAAGTAGAGTATTATATAGGGAATAGGGCCCTGGTCTGAAGTAGAGTATTATATAGGGAATAGGGCCCCGGTCTGAAGTAGAGTATTATATAGGGAATAGGGCCATGGTCTTAAGTAGAGTATTATATAGGGAATAGGGCACTGGTCTAAAGTAGAGTATTATATAGGGAATAGGGCCCTGGTCTAAAGTGGAGTATTATATAGGGAATAGGGCCCCAGTCTGAAGTAGAGTATTATATAGGGAATAGGGCCATGGTCTTAAGTAGAGTATTATATAGGGAATAGGGCCCTGGTCTACAGTAGAGTATTATATAGGGAATATAGCCCTGGTCTAAAGTAGAGTATTATATAGGGAATTGGGCCCTGGTCTGTATTATATAGGGAATAGAGCCCTGGTCTACAGTAGAGTATTATATAGGGAATATGGCCCTGATCTAAAGTAGAGTATTATATAGGGAATAGGGCCCTGGTCTAAAGTAGAGTATTATATAGGGTACAGGGCCCTGGTCTAAAGTAGAGTATTATATAGGGAATAGGGCCCTGGTCTAAAGTAGAGTATTATATAGGGAATAGGGCCCTGGTCTACAGTAGAGTATTATATAGGGAATAGGGCCCTGGTCTACAGTAGAGTATTATATAGGGAATAGGGCCCTGGTCTAAAGTAGAGTATTATATAGGGAATAGGGCCCTGGTCTACAGTAGAGTATTATATAGGGAATAGGGCCCTGGTCTACAGTAGAGTATTATATAGGGAATAGGGCCCTGGTCTAAAGTAGAGTATTATATAGGGAATAGGGCCCTGGTCTAAAGTAGAGTATTATATAGGGAATAGGGCCCTGGTCTACAGTAGAGTATTATATAGGGAATAGGGCCCCGGTCTAAAGTAGAGTATTATATAGGGAATAGGGCCCTGGTCTAAAGTAGAGTATTATATAGGGAATAGGGCCCTGGTCTACAGTAGAGTATTATATAGGGAATATAGCCCCGGTCTAAAGTAGAGTATTATATAGGGAATTGGGCCCTGGTCTAAAGTAGGGTATTATATAAAGGGAATAGGGCCCTGGTCTAAAGTAGAGTAGTATATAGGTAATAGGGCCCCGGTCTAAAGTAGAGTATTATATAGGGAATAGGGCCCTGTTCTAAAGTAGAGTATTATATAGGGAATAGGGCCCTGGTCTGAAGTAGAGTATTATATAGGGAATAGGGCCCCGGTCTGAAGTAGAGTATTATATAGGGAATAGGGCCATGGTCTTAAGTAGAGTATTATATAGGGAATAGGGCACTGGTCTAAAGTAGAGTATTATATAGGGAATAGGGCCCTGGTCTAAAGTGGAGTATTATATAGGGAATAGGGCCCCAGTCTGAAGTAGAGTATTATATAGGGAATAGGGCCATGGTCTTAAGTAGAGTATTATATAGGGAATAGGGCACTGGTCTACAGTAGAGTATTATATAGGGAATATAGCCCTGGTCTAAAGTAGAGTATTATATAGGGAATTGGGCCCTGGTCTGTATTATATAGGGAATAGAGCCCTGGTCTACAGTAGAGTATTATATAGGGAATATGGCCCTGATCTAAAGTAGAGTATTATATTGGGAATAGGGCCCTTGTCTAAAGTAGAGTATTATATAGGGTACAGGGCCCTGGTCTAAAGTAGAGTATTATATAGGGAATAGGGCCCTGGTCTAAAGTATAGTATTATATAGGGAATAGGGCCCTGGTCTACAGTAGAGTATTATATAGGGAATAGGGCCCTGGTCTACAGTAGAGTATTATATAGGGAATAGGGCCCTGGTCTACAGTAGAGTATTATATATGGAATAGGACCCTGGTCTACAGTAGAGTATTATATAGGGAATAGGGCCCTGGTCTACAGTAGAGTATTATATAGGGAATAGGGCCCTGGTCTAAAGTAGAGTATTATATAGGGTACAGGGCCCTGGTCTAAAGTAGGGTATTATATAAAGGGAATAGGGCCCTGGTCTACAGTAGAGTAGTATATAGGGAATAGGGCCCCGGTCTAAAGTAGAGTATTATATAGGGAATAGGGCCCTGGTCTAAAGTAGAGTATTATATAGGGAATAGGGCCCTGGTCTAAAGTAGAGTATTATATAGGGAATAGGGCCCCGGTCTGAAGTAGAGTATTATATAGGGAATAGGGCCATGGTCTTAAGTAGAGTATTATATAGGGAATAGGGCACTGGTCTAAAGTAGAGTATTATATAGGGAATAGGGCCCTGGTCTAAAGTGGAGTATTATATAGGGAATAGGGCCCCAGTCTGAAGTAGAGTATTATATAGGGAATAGGGCCATGGTCTACAGTAGAGTATTATATAGGGAATAGGGCACTGGTCTACAGTAGAGTATTATATAGGGAATATAGCCCTGGTCTAAAGTAGAGTATTATGTAGGGAATATGGCCCTGGTCTACAGTAGAGTATTATATAGGGAATAGGGACCTGGTTTACTGTAGTGTATTATATAGGGAATAGGGCCCTGGTCTAAAGTGGAGTATTATATAGGGAATAGGGCCCCAGTCTGAAGTAGAGTATTATATAGGGAATAGGGCCATGGTCTTAAGTAGAGTATTATATAGGGAATAGGGCACTGGTCTACAGTAGAGTATTATATAGGGAATATAGCCCTGGTCTAAAGTAGAGTATTATGTAGGGAATATGGCCCTGGTCTACAGTAGAGTATTATATAGGGAATAGGGCCCTGGTCTACTGTAGAGTATTATATAGGGAATAGGGCCCTGGTCTACAGTAGAGTATTATATAGGGAATATGGCCCTGGTCTAAAGTAGAGTATTATATAGGGAATAGGGCCCTGCTCTACAGTAGAGTATTATATGGGGAATATGGCCCTGGTCTACAGTAGAGTATTATATAGGAAATATGGCCCTGGTCTAAAGTAGAGTATTATATAGGGAATTGGGCCCTGGTCTGTATTATATAGGGAATAGAGCCCTGGTCTACAGTAGAGTATTATATAGGGAATATGGCCCTGATCTAAAGTAGAGTATTATATTGGGAATAGGGCCCTTGTCTAAAGTAGAGTATTATATAGGGTACAGGGCCCTGGTCTAAAGTAGAGTATTATATAGGGAATAGGGCCCTGGTCTAAAGTATAGTATTATATAGGGAATAGGGCCCTGGTCTACAGTAGAGTATTATATAGGGAATAGGGCCCTGGTCTACAGTAGAGTATTAAATAGGGAATAGGGCCCTGGTCTACAGTAGAGTATTATATATGGAATAGGGCCCTGGTCTACAGTAGAGTATTATATAGGGAATAGGGCCCTGGTCTACAGTAGAGTATTATATAGGGAATAGGGCCCTGGTCTAAAGTAGAGTATTATATAGGGTACAGGGCCCTGGTCTAAAGTAGGGTATTATATAAAGGGAATAGGGCCCTGGTCTAAAGTAGAGTAGTATATAGGGAATAGGGCCCTGGTCTAAAGTAGAGTATTATATAGGGAATAGGGCCCTGGTCTAAAGTAGAGTATTATATAGGGAATAGGGCCCTGGTCTAAAGTAGAGTATTATATAGGGAATAGGGCCCCGGTCTGAAGTAGAGTATTATATAGGGAATAGGGCCATGGTATTAAGTAGAGTATTATATAGGGAATAGGGCACTGGTCTAAAGTAGAGTATTATATAGGGAATAGGGCCATGGTCTTAAGTAGAGTATTATATAGGGAATAGGGCACTGGTCTAAAGTAGAGTATTATATAGGGAATAGGGCCCTGGTCTAGAGTGGAGTATTATATAGGGAACAGGGCCCCAGTCTGAAGTAGAGTATTATATAGGGAATAGGGCCATGGTCTTAAGTAGAGTATTATATAGGGAATATGGCACTGGTCTACAGTAGAGTATTATATAGGGAATATAGCCCTGGTCTAAAGTAGAGTATTATATAGGGAATTGGGCCCTGGTCTGTATTATATAGGGAATAGAGCCCTGGTCTACAGTAGAGTATTATATAGGGAATATGGCCCTGGTCTAAAGTAGAGTATTATATAGGGAATAGGGCCCTGGTCTAAAGTAGAGTATTATATAGGGAATAGGGCCCCGGTCTGAAGTAGAGTATTATATAGGGAATAGGGCCATGGTCTTAAGTAGAGTATTATATAGGGAATAGGGCCCTGGTCTAAAGTGGAGTATTATATAGGGAATAGGGCCCCAGTCTGAAGTAGAGTATTATATAGGGAATAGGGCCATGGTCTTAAGTAGAGTATTATATAGGGAATAGGGCACTGGTCTACAGTAGAGTATTATATAGGGAATATAGCCCTGGTCTAAAGTAGAGTATTATATAGGGAATTGGGCCCTGGTCTGTATTATATAGGGAATAGAGCCCTGGTCTACAGTAGAGTATTATATAGGGAATATGGCCCTGATCTAAAGTAGAATATTATATTGGGAATAGGGCCCTTGTCTAAAGTAGAGTATTATATAGGGTACAGGGCCCTGGTCTAAAGTAGAGTATTATATAGGGAATAGGGCCCTGGTCTAAAGTATAGTATTATATAGGGAATAGGGCCCTGGTCTACAGTAGAGTATTATATAGGGAATAGGGCCCTGGTCTACAGTAGAGTATTATATAGGGAATAGGGCCCTGGTCTACAGTAGAGTATTATTTATGGAATAGGGCCCTGGTCTACAGTAGAGTATTATATAGGGAATAGGGCCCTGGTCTACAGTAGAGTATTATATAGGGAATAGGGCCCTGGTCTAAAGTAGAGTAGTATATAGGGAATAGGGCCCCGGTCTAAAGTAGAGTATTATATAGGGAATAGGGCCCTGGTCTAAAGTAGAGTATTATATAGGGAATAGGGCCCTGGTCTAAAGTAGAGTATTATATAGGGAATAGGGCACTGGTCTAAAGTAGGGTATTATATAAAGGGAATAGGGCCCTGGTCTAAAGTAGAGTAGTATATAGGGAATAGGGCCCCGGTCTAAAGTAGAGTATTATATAGGGAATAGGGCCCTGGTCTAAAGTAGAGTATTATATAGGGAATAGGGCCCTGGTCTAAAGTAGAGTATTATATAGGGAATAGGGCCCCGGTCTGAAGTAGAGTATTATATAGGGATTAGGGCCATGGTCTTAAGTAGAGTATTATATAGGGAATAGGGCACTGGTCTTAAGTAGAGTATTATATAGGGAATAGGGCACTGGTCTAAAGTAGAGTATTATATAGGGAATAGGGCCCTGGTCTAAAGTGGAGTATTATATAGGGAATAGGGCCCCAGTCTGAAGTAGAGTATTATATAGGGAATAGGGCCATGGTCTTAAGTAGAGTATTATATAGGGAATAGGGCACCGGTCTACAGTAGAGTATTATATAGGGAATATAGCCCTGGTCTAAAGTAGAGTATTATATAGGGAATTTGGCCCTGGTCTGTGTTATATAGGGAATAGAGCCCTGGTCTACAGTAGAGTATTATATAGGGAATATGGCCCTGGTCTAAAGTAGAGTATTATATAGGGAATAGGGCCCTGGTCTAAAGTAGAGTATTATATAGGGAATAGGGCCCCGGTCTGAAGTAGAGTATTATATAGGGAATAGGGCCATGGTCTTAAGTAGAGTATTATATAGGGAATAGGGCACTGGTCTAAAGTAGAGTATTATATAGGGAATAGGGCCCTGGTCTAAAGTAGAGTATTATATAGGGAATAGGGCCCCGGTCTGAAGTAGAGTATTATATAGGGAATAGGGCCATGGTCTTAAGTAGAGTATTATATAGGGAATAGGGCACTGGTCTAAAGTAGAGTATTATATAGGGAATAGGGCCCTGGTCTAAAGTGGAGTATTATATAGGGAAAGGGCCCCAGTCTGAAGTAGAGTATTATATAGGGAATAGGGCCATGGTCTTAAGTAGAGTATTATATAGGGAATAGGGCACTGGTCTACAGTAGAGTATTATATAGGGAATATAGCCCTGGTCTAAAGTAGAGTATTATATAGGGAATTGGGCCCTGGTCTGTATTATATAGGGAATAGAGCCCTGGTCTACAGTAGAGTATTATATAGGGAATATGGCCCTGATCTAAAGTAGAGTATTATATTGGGAATAGGGCCCTTGTCTAAAGTAGAGTATTATATAGGGTACAGGGCCCTGGTCTAAAGTAGAGTATTATATAGGGAATAGGGCCCTGGTCTAAAGTATAGTATTATATAGGGAATAGGGCCCTGGTCTACAGTAGAGTATTATATAGGGAATAGGGCCCTGGTCTACAGTAGAGTATTATATATGGAATAGGGCCCTGGTCTACAGTAGAGTATTATATAGGGAATAGGGCCCTGGTCTACAGTAGAGTATTATATAGGGAATAGGGCCCTGGTCTAAAGTAGAGTATTATATAGGGTACAGGGCCCTGGTCTAAAGTAGGGTATTATATAAAGGGAATAGGGCCCTGGTCTAAAGTAGAGTAGTATATAGGGAATAGGGCCCTGGTCTAAAGTAGAGTATTATATAGGGAATAGGGCCCTGGTCTAAAGTAGAGTATTATATAGGGAATAGGGCCCTGGTCTAAAGTAGAGTATTATATAGGGAATAGGGCCCCGGTCTGAAGTAGAGTATTATATAGGGAATAGGGCCATGGTATTAAGTAGAGTATTATATAGGGAATAGGGCACTGGTCTAAAGTAGAGTATTATATAGGGAATAGGGCCATGGTCTTAAGTAGAGTATTATATAGGGAATAGGGCACTGGTCTAAAGTAGAGTATTATATAGGGAATAGGGCCCTGGTCTAAAGTGGAGTATTATATAGGGAACAGGGCCCCAGTCTGAAGTAGAGTATTATATAGGGAATAGGGCCATGGTCTTAAGTAGAGTATTATATAGGGAATATGGCACTGGTCTACAGTAGAGTATTATATAGGGAATATAGCCCTGGTCTAAAGTAGAGTATTATATAGGGAATTGGGCCCTGGTCTGTATTATATAGGGAATAGAGCCCTGGTCTACAGTAGAGTATTATATAGGGAATATGGCCCTGGTCTAAAGTAGAGTATTATATAGGGAATAGGGCCCTGGTCTAAAGTAGAGTATTATATAGGGAATAGGGCCCCGGTCTGAAGTAGAGTATTATATAGGGAATAGGGCCATGGTCTTAAGTAGAGTATTATATAGGGAATAGGGCCCTGGTCTAAAGTGGAGTATTATATAGGGAATAGGGCCCCAGTCTGAAGTAGAGTATTATATAGGGAATATGGCCCTGGTCTTAAGTAGAGTATTATATAGGGAATAGGGCACTGGTCTACAGTAGAGTATTATATAGGGAATATAGCCCTGGTCTAAAGTAGAGTATTATATAGGGAATTGGGCCCTGGTCTGTATTATATAGGGAATAGAGCCCTGGTCTACAGTAGAGTATTATATAGGGAATATGGCCCTGATCTAAAGTAGAGTATTATATTGGGAATAGGGCCCTTGTCTAAAGTAGAGTATTATATAGGGTACAGGGCCCTGGTCTAAAGTAGAGTATTATATAGGGAATAGGGCCCTGGTCTAAAGTATAGTATTATATAGGGAATAGGGCCCTGGTCTACAGTAGAGTATTATATAGGGAATAGGGCCCTGGTCTACAGTAGAGTATTATATAGGGAATAGGGCCCTGGTCTACAGTAGAGTATTATTTATGGAATAGGGCCCTGGTCTACAGTAGAGTATTATATAGGGAATAGGGCCCTGGTCTACAGTAGAGTATTATATAGGGAATAGGGCCCTGGTCTAAAGTAGAGTATTATATAGGGTACAGGGCCCTGGTCTAAAGTAGGGTATTATATAAAGGGAATAGGGCCCTGGTCTAAAGTAGAGTAGTATATAGGGAATAGGGCCCTGGTCTAAAGTAGAGTATTATATAGGGAATAGGGCCCTGGTCTAAAGTAGAGTATTATATAGGGAATAGGGCCCTGGTCTAAAGTAGAGTATTATATAGGGAATAGGGCACTGGTCTAAAGTAGGGTATTATATAAAGGGAATAGGGCCCTGGTCTAAAGTAGAGTAGTATATAGGGAATAGGGCCCCGGTCTAAAGTAGAGTATTATATAGGGAATAGGGCCCTGGTCTAAAGTAGAGTATTATATAGGGAATAGGGCCCTGGTCTAAAGTAGAGTATTATATAGGGAATAGGGCCCCAGTCTGAAGTAGAGTATTATATAGGGATTAGGGCCATGGTCTTAAGTAGAGTATTATATAGGGAATAGGGCACTGGTCTTAAGTAGAGTATTATATAGGGAATAGGGCCCTGGTCTAAAGTAGAGTATTATATAGGGAATAGGGCCCTGGTCTAAAGTAGAGTATTATATAGGGAATAGGGCCCTGGTCTAAAGTAGAGTATTATATAGGGAATAGGGCCCCGGTCTGAAGTAGAGTATTATATAGGGAATAGGGCCCTGGTCTAAAGTAGAGTATTATATAGGGAATAGGGCCCGGTCTACAGTAGAGTATTATATAGGGAATATGGCCCTGGTCTAAAGTAGAGTATTATATAGGGAATAGGGCCCTGGTCTAAAGTGGAGTATTATATAGGGAATAGGGCCCCAGTCTGAAGTAGAGTATTATATAGGGAATAGGGCCATGGTCTTAAGTAGAGTATTATATAGGGAATAGGGCACCTGGTCTACAGTAGAGTATTATATAGGGAATATAGCCCTGGTCTAAAGTAGAGTATTATATAGGGAATTGGGCCCTGGTCTGTATTATATAGGGAATAGAGCCCTGGTCTACAGTAGAGTATTATATAGGGAATATGGCCCTGGTCTAAAGTAGAGTATTATATAGGGAATAGGGCCCTGGTCTAAAGTAGAGTATTATATAGGGAATAGGGCCCCGGTCTGAAGTAGAGTATTATATAGGGAATAGGGCCATGGTCTAAAGTAGAGTATTATATAGGGAATAGGGCCCTGGTCTAAAGTAGAGTATTATATAGGGAATAGGGCCCTGGTCTAAAGTAGAGTATTATATAGGGAATAGGGCCCTGGTCTGAAGTAGAGTATTATATAGGGAATAGGGCCCTGGTCTTAAGTAGAGTATTATATAGGGAATAGGGCACTGGTCTAAAGTAGAGTATTATATAGGGAATAGGGCCCTGGTCTAAAGTGGAGTATTATATAGGGAATAGGGCCCCAGTCTGAAGTAGAGTATTATATAGGGAATAGGGCCATGGTCTTAAGTAGAGTATTATATAGGGAATAGGGCACTGGTCTACAGTAGAGTATTATATAGGGAATAGGGCCCTGGTCTAAAGTAGAGTATTATATAGGGAATTGGGCCCTGGTCTGTATTATATAGGGAATAGAGCCCTGGTCTACAGTAGAGTATTATATAGGGAATATGGCCCTGATCTAAAGTAGAATATTATATTGGGAATAGGGCCCTTGTCTAAAGTAGAGTATTATATAGGGAACAGGGCCCTGGTCTAAAGTAGAGTATTATATAGGGAATAGGGCCCTGGTCTAAAGTAGAGTATTATATAGGGAATAGGGCCCTGGTCTACAGTAGAGTATTATATAGGGAATAGGGCCCTGGTCTAAAGTAGAGTATTATATAGGGAATAGGGCCCTGGTCTAAGTAGAGTATTATATAGGGAATAGGGCCCTGGTCTACAGTAGAGTATTATATAGGGAATAGGGCCCTGGTCTACAGTAGAGTATTATATAGGGAATAGGGCCCTGGTCTAAAGTAGAGTATTATATAGGGAATAGGGCCCTGGTCTAAAGTAGAGTATTATATAGGGAATAGGGCCCTGGTCTAAAGTAGAGTATTATATAGGGAATAGGGCCCTGGTCTAAAGTAGAGTATTATATAGGGAATAGGGCCCCGGTCTGAAGTAGAGTATTATATAGGGAATAGGGCCATGGTCTTAAGTAGAGTATTATATAGGGAATAGGGCCCTGGTCTAAAGTAGAGTATTATATAGGGAATAGGGCCCTGGTCTAAAGTAGAGTATTATATAGGGAATAGGGCCCCGGTCTGAAGTAGAGTATTATATAGGGAATAGGGCCATGGTCTTAAGTAGAGTATTATATAGGGAATAGGGCACTGGTCTAAAGTAGAGTATTATATAGGGAATAGGGCCCTGGTCTAAAGTGGAGTATTATATAGGGAACAGGGCCCCAGTCTGAAGTAGAGTATTATATAGGGAATAGGGCCATGGTCTTAAGTAGAGTATTATATAGGGAATAGGGCACTGGTCTACAGTAGAGTATTATATAGGGAATATAGCCCTGGTCTAAAGTAGAGTATTATATAGGGAATTGGGCCCTGGTCTGTATTATATAGGGAATAGAGCCCTGGTCTACAGTAGAGTATTATATAGGGAATATGGCCCTGATCTAAAGTAGAGTATTATATTGGGAATAGGGCCCTTGTCTAAAGTAGAGTATTATATAGGGTACAGGGCCCTGGTCTAAAGTAGAGTATTATATAGGGAATAGGGCCCTGGTCTAAAGTATAGTATTATATAGGGAATAGGGCCCTGGTCTACAGTAGAGTATTATATAGGGAATAGGGCCCTGGTCTACAGTAGAGTATTAAATAGGGAATAGGGCCCTGGTCTACAGTAGAGTATTATATATGGAATAGGGCCCTGGTCTACAGTAGAGTATTATATAGGGAATAGGGCCCTGGTCTACAGTAGAGTATTATATAGGGAATAGGGCCCTGGTCTAAAGTAGAGTATTATATAGGGTACAGGGCCCTGGTCTAAAGTAGGGTATTATATAAAGGGAATAGGGCCCTGGTCTAAAGTAGAGTAGTATATAGGGAATAGGGCCCTGGTCTAAAGTAGAGTATTATATAGGGAATAGGGCCCTGGTCTAAAGTAGAGTATTATATAGGGAATAGGGCCCTGGTCTAAAGTAGAGTATTATATAGGGAATAGGGCCCCGGTCTGAAGTAGAGTATTATATAGGGAATAGGGCCATGGTATTAAGTAGAGTATTATATAGGGAATAGGGCACTGGTCTAAAGTAGAGTATTATATAGGGAATAGGGCTATGGTCTTAAGTAGAGTATTATATAGGGAATAGGGCACTGGTCTAAAGTAGAGTATTATATAGGGAATAGGGCCCTGGTCTAAAGTGGAGTATTATATAGGGAACAGGGCCCCAGTCTGAAGTAGAGTATTATATAGGGAATAGGGCCATGGTCTTAAGTAGAGTATTATATAGGGAATATGGCACTGGTCTACAGTAGAGTATTATATAGGGAATATAGCCCTGGTCTAAAGTAGAGTATTATATAGGGAATTGGGCCCTGGTCTGTATTATATAGGGAATAGAGCCCTGGTCTACAGTAGAGTATTATATAGGGAATATGGCCCTGGTCTAAAGTAGAGTATTATATAGGGAATAGGGCCCTGGTCTAAAGTAGTGTATTATATAGGGAATAGGGCCCCGGTCTGAAGTAGAGTATTATATAGGGAATAGGGCCATGGTCTTAAGTAGAGTATTATATAGGGAATAGGGCCCTGGTCTAAAGTGGAGTATTATATAGGGAATAGGGCCCCAGTCTGAAGTAGAGTATTATATAGGGAATATGGCCCTGGTCTTAAGTAGAGTATTATATAGGGAATAGGGCACTGGTCTACAGTAGAGTATTATATAGGGAATATAGCCCTGGTCTAAAGTAGAGTATTATATAGGGAATTGGGCCCTGGTCTGTATTATATAGGGAATAGAGCCCTGGTCTACAGTAGAGTATTATATAGGGAATATGGCCCTGATCTAAAGTAGAATATTATATTGGGAATAGGGCCCTTGTCTAAAGTAGAGTATTATATAGGGTACAGGGCCCTGGTCTAAAGTAGAGTATTATATAGGGAATAGGGCCCTGGTCTAAAGTATAGTATTATATAGGGAATAGGGCCCTGGTCTACAGTAGAGTATTATATAGGGAATAGGGCCCTGGTCTACAGTAGAGTATTATATAGGGAATAGGGCCCTGGTCTACAGTAGAGTATTATTTATGGAATAGGGCCCTGGTCTACAGTAGAGTATTATATAGGGAATAGGGCCCTGGTCTACAGTAGAGTATTATATAGGGAATAGGGCCCTGGTCTAAAGTAGAGTATTATATAGGGTACAGGGCCCTGGTCTAAAGTAGGGTATTATATAAAGGGAATAGGGCCCTGGTCTAAAGTAGAGTAGTATATAGGGAATAGGGCCCCGGTCTAAAGTAGAGTATTATATAGGGAATAGGGCCCTGGTCTAAAGTAGAGTATTATATAGGGAATAGGGCCCTGGTCTAAAGTAGAGTATTATATAGGGAATAGGGCACTGGTCTAAAGTAGGGTATTATATAAAGGGAATAGGGCCCTGGTCTAAAGTAGAGTAGTATATAGGGAATAGGGCCCCGGTCTAAAGTAGAGTATTATATAGGGAATAGGGCCCTGGTCTAAAGTAGAGTATTATATAGGGAATAGGGCCCTGGTCTAAAGTAGAGTATTATATAGGGAATAGGGCCCCAGTCTGAAGTAGAGTATTATATAGGGATTAGGGCCATGGTCTTAAGTAGAGTATTATATAGGGAATAGGGCACTGGTCTTAAGTAGAGTATTATATAGGGAATAGGGCACTGGTCTAAAGTAGAGTATTATATAGGGAATAGGGCACTGGTCTAAAGTAGAGTATTATATAGGGAATAGGGCCCTGGTCTAAAGTGGAGTATTATATAGGGAATAGGGCCCCAGTCTGAAGTAGAGTATTATATAGGGAATAGGGCCATGGTCTTAAGTAGAGTATTATATAGGGAATAGGGCACCGGTCTACAGTAGAGTATTATATAGGGAATATAGCCCTGGTCTAAAGTAGAGTATTATATAGGGAATATGGCCCTGGTCTAAAGTGGAGTATTATATAGGGAATAGGGCCCCAGTCTGAAGTAGAGTATTATATAGGGAATAGGGCCATGGTCTTAAGTAGAGTATTATATAGGGAATAGGGCACCTGGTCTACAGTAGAGTATTATATAGGGAATATGGCCCTGGTCTAAAGTAGAGTATTATATAGGGAATAGGGCCCTGGTCTAAGTAGAGTATATATAGGGAATAGGGCCCTGGTCTACAGTAGAGTATTATATAGGGAATAGGGCCCTGGTCTAAAGTAGAGTATTATATAGGGAATAGGGCCCTGGTCTAAAGTAGAGTATTATATAGGGAATAGGGCCCCGGTCTGAAGTAGAGTATTATATAGGGAATAGGGCCATGGTCTTAAGTAGAGTATTATATAGGGAATAGGGCACTGGTCTAAAGTAGAGTATTATATAGGGAATAGGGCCCTGGTCTAAAGTGGAGTATTATATAGGGAATAGGGCCCCAGTCTGAAGTAGAGTATTATATAGGGAATAGGGCCATGGTCTTAAGTAGAGTATTATATAGGGAATAGGGCACTGGTCTAAAGTAGAGTATTATATAGGGAATAGGGCCCTGGTCTAAAGTGGAGTATTATATAGGGAACAGGGCCCCAGTCTGAAGTAGAGTATTATATAGGGAATAGGGCCATGGTCTTAAGTAGAGTATTATATAGGGAATAGGGCACTGGTCTAAAGTAGAGTATTATATAGGGAACAGGGCCCCAGTCTGAAGTAGAGTATTATATAGGGAATAGGGCCATGGTCTTAAGTAGAGTATTATATAGGGAATAGGGCCCTGGTCTACAGTAGAGTATTATATAGGGAATAGGGCCCTGGTCTTAAGTAGAGTATTATATAGGGAATAGGGCACTGGTCTAAAGTAGAGTATTATATAGGGAATAGGGCCCTGGTCTAAAGTGGAGTATTATATAGGGAACAGGGCCCCAGTCTGAAGTAGAGTATTATATAGGGAATAGGGCCATGGTCTTAAGTAGAGTATTATATAGGGAATAGGGCACTGGTCTACAGTAGAGTATTATATAGGGAATATAGCCCTGGTCTAAAGTAGAGTATTATATAGGGAATTGGGCCCTGGTCTGTATTATATAGGGAATAGAGCCCTGGTCTACAGTAGAGTATTATATAGGGAATATGGCCCTGGTCTAAAGTAGAGTATTATATAGGGAATAGGGCCCTGGTCTAAAGTAGAGTATTATATAGGGAATAGGGCCCCGGTCTGAAGTAGAGTATTATATAGGGAATAGGGCCATGGTCTTAAGTAGAGTATTATATAGGGAATAGGGCCCTGGTCTAAAGTGGAGTATTATATAGGGAATAGGGCCCCAGTCTGAAGTAGAGTATTATATAGGGAATAGGGCCATGGTCTTAAGTAGAGTATTATATAGGGAATAGGGCACTGGTCTACAGTAGAGTATTATATAGGGAATATAGCCCTGGTCTAAAGTAGAGTATTATATAGGGAATTGGGCCCTGGTCTGTATTATATAGGGAATAGAGCCCTGGTCTACAGTAGAGTATTATATAGGGAATATGGCCCTGATCTAAAGTAGAGTATTATATTGGGAATAGGGCCCTTGTCTAAAGTAGAGTATTATATAGGGTACAGGGCCCTGGTCTAAAGTAGAGTATTATATAGGGAATAGGGCCCTGGTCTAAAGTATAGTATTATATAGGGAATAGGGCCCTGGTCTACAGTAGAGTATTATATAGGGAATAGGGCCCTGGTCTACAGTAGAGTATTAAATAGGGAATAGGGCCCTGGTCTACAGTAGAGTATTATATATGGAATAGGGCCCTGGTCTACAGTAGAGTATTATATAGGGAATAGGGCCCTGGTCTACAGTAGAGTATTATATAGGGAATAGGGCCCTGGTCTAAAGTAGAGTATTATATAGGGTACAGGGCCCTGGTCTAAAGTAGGGTATTATATAAAGGGAATAGGGCCCTGGTCTAAAGTAGAGTAGTATATAGGGAATAGGGCCCTGGTCTAAAGTAGAGTATTATATAGGGAATAGGGCCCTGGTCTAAAGTAGAGTATTATATAGGGAATAGGGCCCTGGTCTAAAGTAGAGTATTATATAGGGAATAGGGCCCCGGTCTGAAGTAGAGTATTATATAGGGAATAGGGCCATGGTATTAAGTAGAGTATTATATAGGGAATAGGGCACTGGTCTAAAGTAGAGTATTATATAGGGAATAGGGCCATGGTCTTAAGTAGAGTATTATATAGGGAATAGGGCACTGGTCTAAAGTAGAGTATTATATAGGGAATAGGGCCCTGGTCTAAAGTGGAGTATTATATAGGGAACAGGGCCCCAGTCTGAAGTAGAGTATTATATAGGGAATAGGGCCATGGTCTTAAGTAGAGTATTATATAGGGAATATGGCACTGGTCTACAGTAGAGTATTATATAGGGAATATAGCCCTGGTCTAAAGTAGAGTATTATATAGGGAATTGGGCCCTGGTCTGTATTATATAGGGAATAGAGCCCTGGTCTACAGTAGAGTATTATATAGGGAATATGGCCCTGGTCTAAAGTAGAGTATTATATAGGGAATAGGGCCCTGGTCTAAAGTAGTGTATTATATAGGGAATAGGGCCCCGGTCTGAAGTAGAGTATTATATAGGGAATAGGGCCATGGTCTTAAGTAGAGTATTATATAGGGAATAGGGCACTGGTCTACAGTAGAGTATTATATAGGGAATATAGCCCTGGTCTAAAGTAGAGTATTATATAGGGAATTGGGCCCTGGTCTGTATTATATAGGGAATAGAGCCCTGGTCTACAGTAGAGTATTATATAGGGAATATGGCCCTGATCTAAAGTAGAGTATTATATTGGGAATAGGGCCCTTGTCTAAAGTAGAGTATTATATAGGGTACAGGGCCCTGGTCTAAAGTAGAGTATTATATAGGGAATAGGGCCCTGGTCTAAAGTAGAGTATTATATAGGGAATAGGGCCCTGGTCTACAGTAGAGTATTATATAGGGAATAGGGCCCTGGTCTACAGTAGAGTATTATATAGGGAATAGGGCCCTGGTCTACAGTAGAGTATTATATATGGAATAGGGCCCTGGTCTACAGTAGAGTATTATATAGGGAATAGGGCCCTGGTCTACAGTAGAGTATTATATAGGGAATAGGGCCCTGGTCTAAAGTAGAGTATTATATAGGGTACAGGGCCCTGGTCTAAAGTAGAGTATTATATAGGGAATAGGGCCCCGGTCTAAAGTAGAGTATTATATAGGGAATAGGGCCCTGGTCTAAAGTAGAGTATTATATAGGGAATAGGGCCCTGGTCTAAAGTAGAGTATTATATAGGGAATAGGGCACTGGTCTAAAGTAGGGTATTATATAAAGGGAATAGGGCCCTGGTCTAAAGTAGAGTAGTATATAGGGAATAGGGCCCCGGTCTAAAGTAGAGTATTATATAGGGAATAGGGCCCTGGTCTAAAGTAGAGTATTATATAGGGAATAGGGCCCTGGTCTAAAGTAGAGTATTATATAGGGAATAGGGCCCCAGTCTGAAGTAGAGTATTATATAGGGATTAGGGCCATGGTCTTAAGTAGAGTATTATATAGGGAATAGGGCACTGGTCTTAAGTAGAGTATTATATAGGGAATAGGGCACTGGTCTAAAGTAGAGTATTATATAGGGAATAGGGCCCTGGTCTAAAGTGGAGTATTATATAGGGAATAGGGCCCCAGTCTGAAGTAGAGTATTATATAGGGAATAGGGCCATGGTCTTAAGTAGAGTATTATATAGGGAATAGGGCACTGGTCTACAGTAGAGTATTATATAGGGAATATAGCACTGGTCTAAAGTAGAGTATTATATAGGGAATTGGGCCCTGGTCTGTATTATATAGGGAATAGAGCCCTGGTCTACAGTAGAGTATTATATAGGGAATATGGCCCTGGTCTAAAGTAGAGTATTATATAGGGAATAGGGCCCTGGTCTAAAGTAGAGTATTATATAGGGAATAGGGCACTGGTCTACAGTAGAGTATTATATAGGGAATATAGCCCTGGTCTAAAGTAGAGTATTATATAGGGAATTGGGCCCTGGTCTGTATTATATAGGGAATAGAGCCCTGGTCTACAGTAGAGTATTATATAGGGAATATGGCCCTGATCTAAAGTAGAGTATTATATAGGGAATAGGGCCCTGGTCTAAAGTAGAGTATTATATAGGGTACAGGGCCCTGGTCTAAAGTAGAGTATTATATAGGGAATAGGGCCCTGGTCTAAAGTATAGTATTATATAGGGAATAGGGCCCTGGTCTACAGTAGAGTATTATATAGGGAATAGGGCCCTGGTCTAAAGTAGAGTATTATATAGGGAACAGGGCCCTGGTCTAAAGTAGGGTATTATATAAAGGGAATAGGGCCCTGGTCTAAAGTAGAGTATTATATAGGGAATAGGGCCCTGGTCTAAAGTAGAGTATTATATAGGGAATAGGGCCCTGGTCTAAAGTAGAGTATTATATAGGGAATAGGGCCCTGGTCTAAAGTAGAGTATTATATAGGGAATAGGGCCCTGGTCTAAAGTAGGGTATTATATAAAGGGAATAGGGCCCTGGTCTAAAGTAGAGTAGTATATAGGGAATAGGGCCCTGGTCTAAAGTAGAGTATTATATAGGGAATAGGGCCCTGGTCTAAAGTAGAGTATTATATAGGGAATAGGGCCCCAGTCTGAAGTAGAGTATTATATAGGGATTAGGGCCATGGTCTTAAGTAGAGTATTATATAGGGAATAGGGCACTGGTCTTAAGTAGAGTATTATATAGGGAATAGGGCACTGGTCTAAAGTAGAGTATTATATAGGGAATAGGGCCCTGGTCTAAAGTGGAGTATTATATAGGGAATAGGGCCCCAGTCTGAAGTAGAGTATTATATAGGGAATAGGGCCATGGTCTTAAGTAGAGTATTATATAGGGAATAGGGCACTGGTCTAAAGTAGAGTATTATATAGGGAATAGGGCCCTGGTCTAAAGTGGAGTATTATATAGGGAACAGGGCCCCAGTCTGAAGTAGAGTATTATATAGGGAATAGGGCCATGGTCTTAAGTAGAGTATTATATAGGGAATAGGGCACTGGTCTACAGTAGAGTATTATATAGGGAATATAGCCCTGGTCTAAAGTAGAGTATTATATAGGGAATTGGGCCCTGGTCTGTATTATATAGGGAATAGAGCCCTGGTCTACAGTAGAGTATTATATAGGGAATATGGCCCTGGTCTAAAGTAGAGTATTATATAGGGAATAGGGCCCTGGTCTAAAGTAGAGTATTATATAGGGAATAGGGCCCCGGTCTGAAGTAGAGTATTATATAGGGAATAGGGCCATGGTCTTAAGTAGAGTATTATATAGGGAATAGGGCCCTGGTCTAAAGTGGAGTATTATATAGGGAATAAGGCCCCAGTCTGAAGTAGAGTATTATATAGGGAATAGGGCCATGGTCTTAAGTAGAGTATTATATAGGGAATAGGGCACTGGTCTACAGTAGAGTATTATATAGGGAATATAGCCCTGGTCTAAAGTAGAGTATTATATAGGGAATTGGGCCCTGGTCTGTATTATATAGGGAATAGAGCCCTGGTCTACAGTAGAGTATTATATAGGGAATATGGCCCTGATCTAAAGTAGAGTATTATATTGGGAATAGGGCCCTTGTCTAAAGTAGAGTATTATATAGGGTACAGGGCCCTGGTCTAAAGTAGAGTATTATATAGGGAATAGGGCCCTGGTCTAAAGTATAGTATTATATAGGGAATAGGGCCCTGGTCTACAGTAGAGTATTATATAGGGAATAGGGCCCTGGTCTACAGTAGAGTATTATATAGGGAATAGGGCCCTGGTCTACAGTAGAGTATTATTTATGGAATAGGGCCCTGGTCTACAGTAGAGTATTATATAGGGAATAGGGCCCTGGTCTACAGTAGAGTATTATATAGGGAATAGGGCCCTGGTCTAAAGTAGAGTATTATATAGGGTACAGGGCCCTGGTCTAAAGTAGGGTATTATATAAAGGGAATAGGGCCCTGGTCTAAAGTAGAGTAGTATATAGGGAATAGGGCCCCGGTCTAAAGTAGAGTATTATATAGGGAATAGGGCCCTGGTCTAAAGTAGAGTATTATATAGGGAATAGGGCCCTGGTCTAAAGTAGAGTATTATATAGGGAATAGGGCACTGGTCTAAAGTAGGGTATTATATAAAGGGAATAGGGCCCTGGTCTAAAGTAGAGTAGTATATAGGGAATAGGGCCTCGGTCTAAAGTAGAGTATTATATAGGGAATAGGGCCCTGGTCTAAAGTAGAGTATTATATAGGGAATAGGGCCCTGGTCTAAAGTAGAGTATTATATAGGGAATAGGAACCCGGTCTGAAGTAGAGTATTATATAGGGATTAGGGCCATGGTCTTAAGTAGAGTATTATATAGGGAATAGGGCACTGGTCTAAAGTAGAGTATTATATAGGGAATAGGGCCCTGGTCTAAAGTGGAGTATTATATAGGGAATAGGGCCCCAGTCTGAAGTAGAGTATTATATAGGGAATAGGGCCATGGTCTTAAGTAGAGTATTATATAGGGAATAGGGCACTGGTCTAAAGTAGAGTATTATATAGGGAATAGGGCCCTGGTCTAAAGTGGAGTATTATATAGGGAATAGGGCCCCAGTCTGAAGTAGAGTATTATATAGGGAATAGGGCCATGGTCTTAAGTAGAGTATTATATAGGGAATAGGGCACCGGTCTACAGTAGAGTATTATATAGGGAATATAGCCCTGGTCTAAAGTAGAGTATTATATAGGGAATTGGGCCCTGGTCTGTATTATATAGGGAACAGAGCCCTGGTCTACAGTAGAGTATTATATAGGGAATTTGGCCCTGGTCTAAAGTAGAGTATTATATAGGGAATAGGGCCCTGGTCTAAAGTAGAGTATTATATAGGGAATAGGGCCCCGGTCTGAAGTAGAGTATTATATAGGGAAAAGGGCCATGGTCTTAAGTAGAGTATTATATAGGGAATAGGGCACTGGTCTAAAGTAGAGTATTATATAGGGAATAGGGCCCTGGTCTAAAGTGGAGTATTATATAGGGAATAGGGCCCCAGTCTGAAGTAGAGTATTATATAGGGAATAGGGCCATGGTCTTAAGTAGAGTATTATATAGGGAATAGGGCACTGGTCTACAGTAGAGTATTATATAGGGAATATAGCCCTGGTCTAAAGTAGAGTATTATATAGGGAATTGGGCCCTGGTCTGTATTATATAGGGAATAGAGCCCTGGTCTACATTAGAGTATTATATAGGGAATATGGCCCTGATCTAAAGTAGAGTATTATATTGGGAATAGGGCCCTTGTCTAAAGAAGAGTATTATATAGGGTACAGGGCCCTGGTCTAAAGTAGAGTATTATATAGGGAATAGGGCCCTGGTCTAAAGTATAGTATTATATAGGGAATAGGGCCCTGGTCTACAGTAGAGTATTATATAGGGAATAGGGCCCTGGTCTACAGTAGAGTATTATATAGGGAATAGGGCCCTGGTCTACAGTAGAGTATTATTTATGGAATAGGGCCCTGGTCTACAGTAGAGTATTATATAGGGAATAGGGCCCTGGTCTACAGTAGAGTATTATATAGGGAATAGGGCCCTGGTCTAAAGTAGAGTATTATATAGGGAATAGGGCCCTGGTCTAAAGTAGAGTATTATATAAAGGGAATAGGGCCCTGGTCTAAAGTAGAGTAGTATATAGGGAATAGGGCCCCGGTCTAAAGTAGAGTATTATATAGGGAATAGGGCCCTGGTCTAAAGTAGAGTATTATATAGGGAATAGGGCCCTGGTCTAAAGTAGAGTATTATATAGGGAATAGGGCACTGGTCTAAAGTAGGGTATTATATAAAGGGAATAGGGCCCTGGTCTAAAGTAGAGTAGTATATAGGGAGTAGGGCCCCGGTCTAAAGTAGAGTATTATATAGGGAATAGGGCCCTGGTCTAAAGTAGAGTATTATATAGGGAATAGGGCCCTGGTCTAAAGTAGAGTATTATATAGGGAATAGGGCACTGGTCTACAGTAGAGTATTATATAGGGAATATAGCCCTGGTCTAAAGTAGAGTATTATATAGGGAATTGGGCCCTGGTCTGTATTATATAGGGAATAGGGCCCTGGTCTACAGTAGAGTATTATATAGGGAATATGGCCCTGGTCTAAAGTAGAGTATTATATAGGGAATAGGGCCCTGGTCTAAAGTAGAGTATTATATAGGGAATAGGGCCCCGGTCTGAAGTAGAGTATTATATAGGGAATAGGGCCATGGTCTTAAGTAGAGTATTATATAGGGAATAGGGCCCTGGTCTAAAGTGGAGTATTATATAGGGAATAGGGCCCCAGTCTGAAGTAGAGTATTATATAGGGAATAGGGCCATGGTCTTAAGTAGAGTATTATATAGGGAATAGGGCACTGGTCTACAGTAGAGTATTATATAGGGAATATAGCCCTGGTCTAAAGTAGAGTATTATATAGGGAATTGGGCCCTGGTCTGTATTATATAGGGAATAGAGCCCTGGTCTACAGTAGAGTATTATATAGGGAATATGGCCCTGATCTAAAGTAGAATATTATATTGGGAATAGGGCCCTTGTCTAAAGTAGAGTATTATATAGGGTACAGGGCCCTGGTCTAAAGTAGAGTATTATATAGGGAATAGGGCCCTGGTCTAAAGTATAGTATTATATAGGGAATAGGGCCCTGGTCTACAGTAGAGTATTATATAGGGAATAGGGCCCTGGTCTACAGTAGAGTATTATATAGGGAATAGGGCCCTGGTCTACAGTAGAGTATTATTTATGGAATAGGGCCCTGGTCTACAGTAGAGTATTATATAGGGAATAGGGCCCTGGTCTACAGTAGAGTATTATATAGGGAATAGGGCCCTGGTCTAAAGTAGAGTATTATATAGGGTACAGGGCCCTGGTCTAAAGTAGGGTATTATATAAAGGGAATAGGGCCCTGGTCTAAAGTAGAGTAGTATATAGGGAATAGGGCCCCGGTCTAAAGTAGAGTATTATATAGGGAATAGGGCCCTGGTCTAAAGTAGAGTATTATATAGGGAATAGGGCCCTGGTCTAAAGTAGAGTATTATATAGGGAATAGGGCACTGGTCTAAAGTAGGGTATTATATAAAGGGAATAGGGCCCTGGTCTAAAGTAGAGTAGTATATAGGGAATAGGGCCCCGGTCTAAAGTAGAGTATTATATAGGGAATAGGGCCCTGGTCTAAAGTAGAGTATTATATAGGGAATAGGGCCCTGGTCTACAGTAGAGTATTATATAGGGAATAGGGCCCTGGTCTACAGTAGAGTATTATATAGGGAATAGGGCCCTGGTCTACAGTAGAGTATTATATAGGGAATAGGGCCCTGGTCTACAGTAGAGTATTATATAGGGAATAGGGCCCTGGTCTAAAGTAGAGTATTATATAGGGAATAGGGCCCTGGTCTAAAGTGGAGTATTATATAGGGAATAGGGCCCCAGTCTGAAGTAGAGTATTATATAGGGAATAGGGCCATGGTCTTAAGTAGAGTATTATATAGGGAATAGGGCACCGGTCTACAGTAGAGTATTATATAGGGAATATAGCCCTGGTCTAAAGTAGAGTATTATATAGGGAATTGGGCCCTGGTCTGTATTATATAGGGAATAGAGCCCTGGTCTACAGTAGAGTATTATATAGGGAATATGGCCCTGGTCTAAAGTAGAGTATTATATAGGGAATAGGGCCCTGGTCTAAAGTAGAGTATTATATAGGGAATAGGGCCCCGGTCTGAAGTAGAGTATTATATAGGGAATAGGGCCATGGTCTTAAGTAGAGTATTATATAGGGAATAGGGCACTGGTCTAAAGTAGAGTATTATATAGGGAATAGGGCCCTGGTCTAAAGTGGAGTATTATATAGGGAATAGGGCCCCAGTCTGAAGTAGAGTATTATATAGGGAATAGGGCCCCGGTCTGAAGTAGAGTATTATATAGGGAATAGGGCCATGGTCTTAAGTAGAGTATTATATAGGGAATAGGGCCCTGGTCTAAAGTGGAGTATTATATAGGGAATAGGGCCCCAGTCTGAAGTAGAGTATTATATAGGGAATAGGGCCATGGTCTTAAGTAGAGTATTATATAGGGAATAGGGCACTGGTCTACAGTAGAGTATTATATAGGGAATATAGCCCTGGTCTAAAGTAGAGTATTATATAGGGAATTGGGCCCTGGTCTGTATTATATAGGGAATAGAGCCCTGGTCTACAGTAGAGTATTATATAGGGAATATGGCCCTGGTCTACAGTAGAGTATTATATAGGGAATAGGGCCCTGGTCTACAGTAGAGTATTATATAGGGAATAGGGCCCCGGTCTACAGTAAAGTATTATATAGGGAATAGGGCCCTGGTCTACAGTAGAGTATTATATAGGGAATAGGGCCCTGGTCAAATGTAGAGTATTATATAGGGAATAGGGCACTGGTCTGAAGTAGAGTAGTATATAGGGAATAGGGCCCTGGTCTAAAGTAGAGTATTATATAGGGAATAGGGCCCTGGTCTACAGTAGAGTATTATATAGGGAATAGGGCCCTGGTCTACAGTAGAGTATTAAATGGGGAATAGGGCTCTGGTCTACAGTAGAGTATTATTTATGGAATAGGGCCCTGGTCTACAGTAGAGTATTATATAGGGAATAGGGCCCTGGTCTACAGTAGAGTATTATATAGGGAATAGGGCCCTGGTCTAAAGTAGAGTATTATATAGGGTACAGGGCCCTGGTCTAAAGTAGGGTATTATATAAAGGGAATAGGGCCCTGGTCTAAAGTAGAGTAGTATATAGGGAATAGGGCCCCGGTCTAAAGTAGAGTATTATATAGGGAATAGGGCCCTGGTCTAAAGTAGAGTATTATATAGGGAATAGGGCCCTGGTCTAAAGTAGAGTATTATATAGGGAATAGGGCACTGGTCTAAAGTAGGGTATTATATAAAGGGAATAGGGCCCTGGTCTAAAGTAGAGTAGTATATAGGGAATAGGGCCCCGGTCTAAAGTAGAGTATTATATAGGGAATAGGGCCCTGGTCTAAAGTAGAGTATTATATAGGGAATAGGGCCCTGGTCTAAAGTAGAGTATTATATAGGGAATAGGGCCCCAGTCTGAAGTAGAGTATTATATAGGGATTAGGGCCATGGTCTTAAGTAGAGTATTATATAGGGAATAGGGCACTGGTCTTAAGTAGAGTATTATATAGGGAATAGGGCACTGGTCTAAAGTAGAGTATTATATAGGGAATAGGGCCCTGGTCTAAAGTGGAGTATTATATAGGGAATAGGGCCCCAGTCTGAAGTAGAGTATTATATAGGGAATAGGGCCATGGTCTTAAGTAGAGTATTATATAGGGAATAGGGCACCGGTCTACAGTAGAGTATTATATAGGGAATATAGCCCTGGTCTAAAGTAGAGTATTATATAGGGAATTGGGCCCTGGTCTGTATTATATAGGGAATAGAGCCCTGGTCTACAGTAGAGTATTATATAGGGAATATGGCCCTGGTCTAAAGTAGAGTATTATATAGGGAATAGGGCCCTGGTCTAAAGTAGAGTATTATATAGGGAATAGGGCCCCGGTCTGAAGTAGAGTATTATATAGGGAATAGGGCCATGGTCTTAAGTAGAGTATTATATAGGGAATAGGGCACTGGTCTAAAGTAGAGTATTATATAGGGAATAGGGCCCTGGTCTAAAGTGGAGTATTATATAGGGAATAGGGCCCCAGTCTGAAGTAGAGTATTATATAGGGAATAGGGCCCCGGTCTGAAGTAGAGTATTATATAGGGAATAGGGCCATGGTCTTAAGTAGAGTATTATATAGGGAATAGAGCCCTGGTCTACAGTAGAGTATTATATAGGGAATAGGGCCCCGGTCTGAAGTAGAGTATTATATAGGGAATAGGGCCCCAGTCTGAAGTAGAGTATTATATAGGGAATAGGGCCATGGTCTTAAGTAGAGTATTATATAGGGAATAGGGCACTGGTCTACAGTAGAGTATTATATAGGGAATATAGCCCTGGTCTAAAGTAGAGTATTATATAGGGAATATGGCCCTGGTCTACAGTAGAGTATTATATAGGGAATAGGGCCCTGGTCTACAGTAGAGTATTATATAGGGAATAGGGCCCTGGTCTAAAGTAGAGTAGTATATAGGGAATAGGGCCCTGGTCTACAGTAGAGTATTATATAGGGAATACGGCCCTGGTCTAAAGTATAGTATTATATAGGGAATAGGGCCCTTGTCTAAAGTAGAGTATTATATAGGGAATTGGGCCCTGGTCTGTATTTTATAGGGAATAGAGCCCTGGTCTACAGTAGAGTATTATATAGGGAATATGGCCCTGATCTAAAGTAGAGTATTATATTGGGAATAGGGCCCTTGTCTAAAGTAGAGTATTATATAGGGTACAGGGCCCTGGTCTAAAGTAGAGTATTATATAGGGAATAGGGCCCTGGTCTAAAGTATAGTATTATATCGGGAATAGGGCCCTGGTCTACAGTAGAGTATTATATAGGGAATTGGGCCCTGGTCTGTATTATATAGGGAATAGGGCCCTGGTCTACAGTAGAGTATTATATAGGGAATAGGGCCCTGGTCTACAGTAGAGTATTATATAGGGAATAGGGCCCTGGTCTAAAGTAGAGTATTATATAGGGAATAGGGCCCTGGTCTAAAGTAGAGTATTATATAGGGAATAGGGCCCTGGTCTAAAGTAGAGTATTATATAGGGAATAGGGCCCTGGTCTAAAGTAGAGTAGTATATAGGGAATAGGGCCCTGGTCTAAAGTAGAGTATTATATAGGGAATAGGGCCCTGGTCTAAAGTAGAGTATTATATAGGGAATAGGGCCCTGGTCTACAGTAGAGTATTATATAGGGAATAGGGCCCTGGTCTACAGTAGAGTATTATATAGGGAATAGGGCCCTGGTCTAAAGTAGAGTAGTATATAGGGAATAGGGCCCTGGTCTACAGTAGAGTATTATATAGGGAATAGTGCCCTGGTCTACAGTAGAGTATTATATGGGGAATAGGGCCCTGGTCTAAAGTAGAGTATTATATAGGGAATAGGGCCCTGGTCTACAGTAGAGTATTATATAGGGAATATGGCCCTGGTCTAAAGTAGAGTATTATATTGGGAATAGGGCCCTTGTCTAAAGTAGAGTATTATATAGGGTACAGGGCCCTGGTCTAAAGTAGAGTATTATATAGGGAATAGGGCCCTGGTCTAAAGTATAGTATTATATAGGGAATAGGGCCCTGGTCTACAGTAGAGTATTATATAGGGAATAGGGCCCTGGTCTACAGTAGAGTATTATATAGGGAATAGGGCCCTGGTCTACAGTAGAGTATTATATAGGGAATAGGGCCCTGGTCTACAGTAGAGTATTATATAGGGAATAGGGCCCTGGTCTACAGTAGAGTATTATATAGGGAATAGGGCCCTGGTCTAAAGTAGAGTATTATATAGGGTACAGGGCCCTGGTCTAAAGTAGGGTATTATATAAAGGGAATAGGGCCCTGGTCTAAAGTAGAGTAGTATATAGGGAATAGGGCCCCGGTCTAAAGTAGAGTATTATCTAGGGAATAGGGCCCTGGTCTAAAGTAGAGTAGTATATAGGGAATAGGGCACTGGTCTACAGTAGAGTATTATATAGGGAATAGGGCCCTGGTCTACAGTAGAGTATTATATGGGGAATAGGGCCCTGGTCTACAGTAGAGTATTATATAGGGAATAGGGCCCTGGTCTACAGTAGAGTATTATATAGGGAACATGGCCCTGGTCTAAAGTAGAGTATTATATAGGGAATTGGGCACTGGTCTGTATTATATAGGGAATAGAGCCCTGGTCTACAGTAGAGTATTATATAGGGAATATGGCCCTGATCTAAAGTAGAGTATTATATTGGGAATATGGCCCTTGTCTAAAGTAGAGTATTATATAGGGTACAGGGCCCTGGTCTAAAGTAGAGTATTATATAAGGAATAGGGCCCTGGTCTAAAGTATAGTATTATATAGGGAATAGGGCCCTGGTCTACAGTAGAGTATTATATAGGGAATAGGGCCCTGGTCTACAGTAGAGAATTATATAGGGAATAGGGCCCTGGTCTACAGTAGAGTATTATATATGGAATAGGGCCCCGGTCTACAGTAGAGTATTATATAGGGAATAGGGCCCTGGTCTACAGTAGAGTATTATATAGGGAATAGGGGCCTGGTCTAAAGTAGAGTATTATATAGGGTACAGGGCCCTGGTCTAAAGTAGGGTATTACATAAAGGGAATAGGGCCCTGGTCTAAAGTAGAGTAGTATATAGGGAATAGGGCCCCGGTCTAAAGTAGAGTATTATAAAGGGAATAGGGCCCTGGTCTAAAGTAGAGTATTATATAGGGAATAGGGCCCTGGTCTAAAGTAGAGTATTATATAGGGAATAGGGCCATGGTCTTAAGTAGAGTATTATACAGGGAATAGGGCACTGGTCTACAGTAGAGTATTATATAGGGAATAGGGCCCTGGTCTAAAGTGGAGTATTATATAGGGAATAGGGCCCCAGTCTGAAGTAGAGTATTATATAGGGAATAGGGCCATGGTCTTAAGTAGAGTATTATATAGGGAATAGGGCACTGGTCTACAGTAGAGTATTATATAGGGAATATAGCCCTGGTCTAAAGTAGAGTATTATATAGGGAATAGGGCCCTGGTCTACTGTAGAGTATTATATAGGGAATAGGGCCCTGGTCTACAGTAGAGTATTATATAGGGAATATGGCCCTGGTCTAAAGTAGAGTATTATATAGGGAATAGGGCCCTGGTCTACAGTAGAGTATTATATGGGGAATAGGGCCCTGGTCTACAGTAGAGTATTATATAGGGAATAGGGCCCTGGTCTACAGTAGAGTATTATATAGGGAATATGGCCCTGGTCTAAAGTAGAGTATTATATAGGGACTTGGGCCCTGGTCTGTATTATATAGGGAATAGAGCCCTGGTCTACAGTAGAGTATTATATAGGGAATGTGGCCCTGATCTAAAGTAGAGTATTATATAGGGAATAGGGCCCTTGTCTAAAGTAGAGTATTATATAGGGTACAGGGCCCTGGTCTAAAGTAGAGTATTATATAGGGAATAGGGCCCTGGTCTAAAGTATAGTATTATATAGGGAATAGGGCCCTGGTCTACAGTAGAGTATTATATAGGGAATATGGCCCTGATCTAAAGTAGAGTATTATATAGGGAATAGGGCCCTGGTCTACATTAGAGTATTATATATGGAATAGGGCCCTGGTCTACAGTAGAGTATTATATAGGGAATAGGGCCCTGATCTACAGTAGAGTATTATATAGGGAATAGGGCCCTGGTCTAAAGTAGAGTATTATATAGGGTACAGGGCCCTGGTCTAAAGTAGGGTATTATATAAAGGGAATAGGGCCCTGGTCTAAAGTAGAGTAGTATATAGGGAATAGGGCCCCGGTCTAAAGTAGAGTATTATATAGGGAATAGGGCCCTGTTCTAAAGTAGAGTATTATATAGGGAATAGGGCCCTGGTCTGAAGTAGAGTATTATATAGGGAATAGGGCCCCGGTCTGAAGTAGAGTATTATATAGGGAATAGGGCCATGGTCTTAAGTAGAGTATTATATAGGGAATAGGGCACTGGTCTAAAGTAGAGTATTATATATGGAATAGGGCCCTGGTCTAAAGTGGAGTATTATATATGGAATAGGGCCCCAGTCTGAAGTAGAGTATTATATAGGGAATAGGTCCATGGTCTTAAGTAGAGTATTATATAGGGAATAGGGCACTGGTCTACAGTAGAGTATTATATAGGGAATATAGCCCTGGTCTAAAGTAGGGTATTATATAAAGGGAATAGGGCCCTGGTCTAAAGTAGAGTAGTATATAGGTAATAGGGCCCCGGTCTAAAGTAGAGTATTATATAGGGAATAGGGCCCTGTTCTAAAGTAGAGTATTATATAGGGAATAGGGCCCTGGTCTGAAGTAGAGTATTATATAGGGAATAGGGCCCCGGTCTGAAGTAGAGTATTATATAGGGAATAGGGCCATGGTCTTAAGTAGAGTATTATATAGGGAATAGGGCACTGGTCTAAAGTAGAGTATTATATAGGGAATAGGGCCCTGGTCTAAAGTGTAGTAGTATATAGGGAATAGGGCCCCGGTCTAAAGTAGAGTATTATAAAGGGAATAGGGCCCTGGTCTAAAGTAGAGTATTATATAGGGAATAGGGCCCTGGTCTAAAGTAGAGTATTATATAGGGAATAGGGCCATGGTCTTAAGTAGAGTATTATACAGGGAATAGGGCACTGGTCTAAAGTAGAGTATTATATAGGGAATAGGGCCCTGGTCTAAAGTGGAGTATTATATAGGGAATAGGGCCCCAGTCTGAAGTAGAGTATTATATAGGGAATAGGGCCATGGTCTTAAGTAGAGTATTATATAGGGAATAGGGCACTGGTCTACAGTAGAGTATTATATAGGGAATATAGCCCTGGTCTAAAGTAGAGTAGTATATAGGGAATAGGGCCCTGGTCTACAGTAGAGTATTATATAGGGAATAGGGCCCTGGTCTACAGTAGATTATTATATGGGGAATAGGGCCCTGGTCTACAGTAGAGTATTATATAGGGAATAGGGCCCTGGTCTACTGTAGAGTATTATATAGGGAATAGGGCCCTGGTCTAAAGTAGAGTAGTATATAGGGAATAGGGCCCTGGTCTACAGTAGAGTATTATATAGGGAATAGTGCCCTGGTCTACAGTAGAGTATTATATGGGGAATAGGGCCCTGGTCTAAAGTAGAGTATTATATAGGGAATAGGGCCCTGGTCTACAGTAGAGTATTATATAGGGAATATGGCCCTGGTCTAAAGTAGAGTATTATATTGGGAATAGGGCCCTTGTCTAAAGTAGAGTATTATATAGGGTACAGGGCCCTGGTCTAAAGTAGAGTATTATATAGGGAATAGGGCCCTGGTCTAAAGTATAGTATTATATAGGGAATAGGGCCCTGGTCTACAGTAGAGTATTATATAGGGAATAGGGCCCTGGTCTACAGTAGAGTATTATATAGGGAATAGGGCCCTGGTCTACAGTAGAGTATTATATAGGGAATAGGGCCCTGGTCTACAGTAGAGTATTATATAGGGAATAGGGCCCTGGTCTACAGTAGAGTATTATATAGGGAATAGGGCCCTGGTCTAAAGTAGAGTATTATATAGGGTACAGGGCCCTGGTCTAAAGTAGGGTATTATATAAAGGGAATAGGGCCCTGGTCTAAAGTAGAGTAGTATATAGGGAATAGGGCCCCGGTCTAAAGTAGAGTATTATCTAGGGAATAGGGCCCTGGTCTAAAGTAGAGTAGTATATAGGGAATAGGGCACTGGTCTACAGTAGAGTATTATATAGGGAATAGGGCCCTGGTCTACAGTAGAGTATTATATGGGGAATAGGGCCCTGGTCTACAGTAGAGTATTATATAGGGAATAGGGCCCTGGTCTACAGTAGAGTATTATATAGGGAACATGGCCCTGGTCTAAAGTAGAGTATTATATAGGGAATTGGGCACTGGTCTGTATTATATAGGGAATAGAGCCCTGGTCTACAGTAGAGTATTATATAGGGAATATGGCCCTGATCTAAAGTAGAGTATTATATTGGGAATATGGCCCTTGTCTAAAGTAGAGTATTATATAGGGTACAGGGCCCTGGTCTAAAGTAGAGTATTATATAAGGAATAGGGCCCTGGTCTAAAGTATAGTATTATATAGGGAATAGGGCCCTGGTCTACAGTAGAGTATTATATAGGGAATAGGGCCCTGGTCTACAGTAGAGAATTATATAGGGAATAGGGCCCTGGTCTACAGTAGAGTATTATATATGGAATAGGGCCCCGGTCTACAGTAGAGTATTATATAGGGAATAGGGCCCTGGTCTACAGTAGAGTATTATATAGGGAATAGGGGCCTGGTCTAAAGTAGAGTATTATATAGGGTACAGGGCCCTGGTCTAAAGTAGGGTATTACATAAAGGGAATAGGGCCCTGGTCTAAAGTAGAGTAGTATATAGGGAATAGGGCCCCGGTCTAAAGTAGAGTATTATAAAGGGAATAGGGCCCTGGTCTAAAGTAGAGTATTATATAGGGAATAGGGCCCTGGTCTAAAGTAGAGTATTATATAGGGAATAGGGCCATGGTCTTAAGTAGAGTATTATACAGGGAATAGGGCACTGGTCTACAGTAGAGTATTATATAGGGAATAGGGCCCTGGTCTAAAGTGGAGTATTATATAGGGAATAGGGCCCCAGTCTGAAGTAGAGTATTATATAGGGAATAGGGCCATGGTCTTAAGTAGAGTATTATATAGGGAATAGGGCACTGGTCTACAGTAGAGTATTATATAGGGAATATAGCCCTGGTCTAAAGTAGAGTATTATATAGGGAATAGGGCCCTGGTCTACTGTAGAGTATTATATAGGGAATAGGGCCCTGGTCTACAGTAGAGTATTATATAGGGAATATGGCCCTGGTCTAAAGTAGAGTATTATATAGGGAATAGGGCCCTGGTCTACAGTAGAGTATTATATGGGGAATAGGGCCCTGGTCTACAGTAGAGTATTATATAGGGAATAGGGCCCTGGTCTACAGTAGAGTATTATATAGGGAATATGGCCCTGGTCTAAAGTAGAGTATTATATAGGGACTTGGGCCCTGGTCTGTATTATATAGGGAATAGAGCCCTGGTCTACAGTAGAGTATTATATAGGGAATGTGGCCCTGATCTAAAGTAGAGTATTATATAGGGAATAGGGCCCTTGTCTAAAGTAGAGTATTATATAGGGTACAGGGCCCTGGTCTAAAGTAGAGTATTATATAGGGAATAGGGCCCTGGTCTAAAGTATAGTATTATATAGGGAATAGGGCCCTGGTCTACAGTAGAGTATTATATAGGGAATATGGCCCTGATCTAAAGTAGAGTATTATATAGGGAATAGGGCCCTGGTCTACATTAGAGTATTATATATGGAATAGGGCCCTGGTCTACAGTAGAGTATTATATAGGGAATAGGGCCCTGATCTACAGTAGAGTATTATATAGGGAATAGGGCCCTGGTCTAAAGTAGAGTATTATATAGGGTACAGGGCCCTGGTCTAAAGTAGGGTATTATATAAAGGGAATAGGGCCCTGGTCTAAAGTAGAGTAGTATATAGGGAATAGGGCCCCGGTCTAAAGTAGAGTATTATATAGGGAATAGGGCCCTGTTCTAAAGTAGAGTATTATATAGGGAATAGGGCCCTGGTCTAAAGTATAGTATTATATAGGGAATAGGGCCCTGGTCTACAGTAGAGTATTATATAGGGAATATGGCCCTGATCTAAAGTAGAGTATTATATAGGGAATAGGGCCCTGGTCTACAGTAGAGTATTATATAGGGAATAGGGCCCTGGTCTAAAGTAGAGTATTATATAGGGAATAGGGCCCTGTTCTAAAGTAGAGTATTATATAGGGAATAGGGCCCTGGTCTGAAGTAGAGTATTATATAGGGAATAGGGCCCCGGTCTGAAGTAGAGTATTATATAGGGAATAGGGCCATTGTCTTAAGTAGAGTATTATATAGGGAATATGGCACTGGTCTAAAGTAGAGTATTATATAGGGAATAGGGCCCTGGTCTAAAGTGGAGTATTATATAGGCAATAGGGCCCCAGTCTGAAGTAGAGTATTATATAGGGAATAGGGCCATGCTCTTAAGTAGAGTATTATATAGGGAATAGGGCACTGGTGTACAGTAGAGTATTATATAGGGAATATAGCCCTGGTCTAAAGTAGAGTATTATATAGGGAATTTGGCCCTGGTCTAAAGTAGGGTATTATATAAAGGGAATAGGGCCCTGGTCTAAAGTAGAGTAGTATATAGGGAATAGGGCCCTGGTCTAAAGTAGAGTATTATATAGGGAATAGGGCCCTGGTCTAAAGTAGAGTATTATATAGGGAATAGGGCCCTGGTCTGAAGTAGAGTATTATATAGGGAATAGGGCCCCGGTCTGAAGTAGAGTATTATATAGGGAATAGGGCCCTGGTCTAAAGTGGAGTATTATATAGGGAATAGGGCCCCAGTCTGAAGTAGAGTATTATATAGGGAATAGGGCCATGGTCTTAAGTAGAGTATTATATAGGGAATAGGGCACTGGTCTACAGTAGAGTATTATATAGGGAATATAGCCCTGGTCTAAAGTAGAGTATTATATAGGGAATTGGGCCCTGGTCTGTATTATATAGGGAATAGAGCCCTGGTCTACAGTAGAGTATTATATAGGGAATAGGGCCCTGGTCTAAAGTAGAGTATTATATTGGGAATAGGGCCCTGGTCTAAAGTAGAGTATTATATAGGGAACAGGGCCCTGGTCTAAAGTAGAGTATTATATAGGGAATAGGGCCCTGGTCTAAAGTAGAGTATTATATAGGGAATAGGGCCCTGGTCTACAGTAGAGTATTATATAGGGAATAGGGCCCTGGTCTAAAGTAGAGTATTATATAGGGAATAGGGCCCTGGTCTACAGTAGAGTATTATATAGGGAATAGGGCCCTGGTCTACAGTAGAGTATTATATAGGGAATAGGGCCCTGGTCTACAGTAGAGTATTATATAGGGAATAGGGCCCTGGTCTAAAGTAGAGTATTATATAGGGTACAGGGCCCTGGTCTAAAGTAGGGTATTATATAGGGAATAGGGCCCTGGTCTAAAGTAGAGTAGTATATAGGGAATAGGGCCCTGGTCTAAAGTAGAGTATTATATAGGGAATAGGGCCCTGGTCTAAAGTAGAGTATTATATAGGGAATAGGGCCCTGGTCTGAAGTAGAGTATTATATAGGGAATAGGGCCCTGGTCTGAAGTAGAGTATTATATAGGGAATAGGGCACTGGTCTACAGTAGAGTATTATATAGGGAATAGGGCCCTGGTCTAAAGTAGAGTATTATATAGGGAATAGGGCCCCAGTCTGAAGTAGAGTATTATATAGGGAATAGGGCCCTGGTCTTAAGTAGAGTATTATATAGGGAATAGGGCACTGGTCTACAGTAGAGTATTATATAGGGAATATAGCCCTGGTCTAAAGTAGAGTATTATATAGGGAATAGGGCCCTGGTCTAAAGTAGAGTATTATATAGGGAATAGGGCCCTGGTCTAAAGTAGAGTATTATATAGGGAATAGGGCCCTGGTCTAAAGTAGAGTATTATATAGGGAATAGGGCCCTGGTCTAAGTAGAGTATTATATAGGGAATAGGGCCCCGGTCTGAAGTAGAGTATTATATAGGGAATAGGGCCATGGTCTTAAGTAGAGTATTATATAGGGAATAGGGCACTGGTCTAAAGTAGAGTATTATATAGGGAATAGGGCCCTGGTCTAAAGTGGAGTATTATATAGGGAATAGGGCCCCAGTCTGAAGTAGAGTATTATATAGGGAATAGGGCCATGGTCTTAAGTAGAGTATTATATAGGGAATAGGGCACTGGTCTACAGTAGAGTATTATATAGGGAATATAGCCCTGGTCTAAAGTAGGGTATTATATAGGGAATAGGGCCCTGGTCTAAAGTAGAGTATTATATAGGGAATAGGGCCCCGGTCTAAAGTAGAGTATTATATAGGGAATAGGGCCATGGTCTTAAGTAGAGTATTATATAGGGAATAGGGCACTGGTCTAAAGTAGAGTATTATATAGGGAATAGGGCCCTGGTCTAAAGTAGAGTAGTATATAGGGAATAGGGCCCCGGTCTAAAGTAGAGTATTATAAAGGGAATAGGGCCCTGGTCTAAAGTAGAGTATTATATAGGGAATAGGGCCCTGGTCTAAAGTAGAGTATTATATAGGGAATAGGGCCATGGTCTTAAGTAGAGTATTATACAGGGAATAGGGCACTGGTCTAAAGTAGAGTATTATATAGGGAATAGGGCCCTGGTCTAAAGTGGAGTATTATATAGGGAATAGGGCCCCAGTCTGAAGTAGAGTATTATATAGGGAATAGGGCCATGGTCTTAAGTAGAGTATTATATAGGGAATAGGGCACTGGTCTACAGTAGAGTATTATATAGGGAATATAGCCCTGGTCTAAAGTAGAGTATTATATAGGGAATAGGGCCCTGGTCTACTGTAGAGTATTATATAGGGAATAGGGCCCTGGTCTACAGTAGAGTATTATATAGGGAATATGGCCCTGGTCTAAAGTAGAGTATTATATAGGGAATAGGGCCCTGGTCTACAGTAGAGTATTATATGGGGAATAGGGCCCTGGTCTACAGTAGAGTATTATATAGGGAATAGGGCCCTGGTCTACAGTAGAGTATTATATAGGGAATATGGCCCTGGTCTAAAGTAGAGTATTATATAGGGACTTGGGCCCTGGTCTGTATTATATAGGGAATAGAGCCCTGGTCTACAGTAGAGTATTATATAGGGAATGTGGCCCTGATCTAAAGTAGAGTATTATATTGGGAATAGGGCCCTTGTCTAAAGTAGAGTATTATATAGGGTACAGGGCCCTGGTCTAAAGTAGAGTATTATATAGGGAATAGGGCCCTGGTCTAAAGTATAGTATTATATAGGGAATAGGGCCCTGGTCTACAGTAGAGTATTATATAGGGAATATGGCCCTGATCTAAAGTAGAGTATTATATAGGGAATAGGGCCCTGGTCTACAGTAGAGTATTATATAGGGAATAGGGCCCTGGTCTAAAGTAGAGTATTATATAGGGTACAGGGCCCTGGTCTAAAGTAGGGTATTATATAAAGGGAATAGGGCCCTGGTCTAAAGTAGAGTAGTATATAGGGAATAGGGCCCTGGTCTAAAGTAGAGTATTATATAGGGAATAGGGCCCTGGTCTAAAGTAGAGTATTATATAGGGAATAGGGCCCTGGTCTAAAGTAGAGTATTATATAGGGAATAGGGCCCCGGTCTGAAGTAGAGTATTATATAGGGAATAGGGCCATGGTCTTAAGTAGAGTATTATATAGGGAATAGGGCACTGGTCTAAAGTAGAGTATTATATAGGGAATAGGGCCCTGGTCTAAAGTGGAGTATTATATAGGGAATAGGGCCCCAGTCTGAAGTAGAGTATTATATAGGGAATAGGGCCATGGTCTTAAGTAGAGTATTATATAGGGAATAGGGCACTGGTCTACAGTAGAGTATTATATAGGGAATATAGCCCTGGTCTAAAGTAGAGTATTATATAGGGAATATGGGCCCTGGTCTAAAGTAGGGTATTATATAGGGAATAGGGCCCTGGTCTAAAGTAGAGTATTATATAGGGAATAGGGCCCCGGTCTAAAGTAGAGTATTATATAGGGAATAGGGCCCTGGTCTAAAGTAGAGTATTATATAGGGAATAGGGCCCTGGTCTGAAGTAGAGTATTATATAGGGAATAGGGCCCCGGTCTGAAGTAGAGTATTATATAGGGAATAGGGCCCTGGTCTTAAGTAGAGTATTATATAGGGAATAGGGCACTGGTCTAAAGTAGAGTATTATATAGGGAATAGGGCCCTGGTCTAAAGTGGAGTATTATATAGGGAATAGGGCCCCAGTCTGAAGTAGAGTATTATATAGGGAATAGGGCCATGGTCTTAAGTAGAGTATTATATAGGGAATAGGGCACTGGTCTACAGTAGAGTATTATATAGGGAATATAGCCCTGGTCTAAAGTAGAGTATTATATAGGGAATTGGGCCCTGGTCTGTATTATATAGGGAATAGAGCCCTGGTCTACAGTAGAGTATTATATAGGGAATATGGCCCTGATCTAAAGTAGAGTATTATATTGGGAATAGGGCCCTTGTCTAAAGTAGAGTATTATATAGGGTACAGGGCCCTGGTCTAAAGTAGAGTATTATATAGGGAATAGGGCCCTGGTCTAAAGTATAGTATTATATAGGGAATAGGGCCCTGGTCTACAGTAGAGTATTATATAGGGAATAGGGCCCTGGTCTACAGTAGAGTATTATATAGGGAATAGGGCCCTGGTCTACAGTAGAGTATTATATAGGGAATAGGGCCCTGGTCTACAGTAGAGTATTATATAGGGAATAGGGCCCTGGTCTACAGTAGAGTATTATATAGGGAATAGGGCCCTGGTCTAAAGTAGAGTATTATATAGGGAATAGGGCCCTGGTCTAAAGTAGAGTATTATATAGGGAATAGGGCCCTGGTCTAAAGTAGAGTATTATATAGGGAATAGGGCCCTGGTCTAAAGTAGAGTATTATATAGGGAATAGGGCCCTGGTCTAAAGTAGAGTATTATATAGGGAATAGGGCCCTGGTCTAAAGTAGAGTATTATATAGGGAATAGGGCCCTGGTCTACAGTAGAGTATTATATAGGGAATAGGGCCCTGGTCTAAAGTAGAGTATTATATAGGGAATAGGGCCCTGGTCTGTGAGTTATATAGGGAATAGGGCCCTGGTCTACAGTAGAGTATTATATAGGGAATAGTGGCCCTGGTCTAAAGTAGAGTATTATATAGGGAATAGGGCCCTTGTCTAAAGTAGAGTATTATATAGGGTACAGGGCCCTGGTCTAAAGTAGAGTATTATATAGGGAATAGGGCCCTGGTCTAAAGTATAGTATTATATAGGGAATAGGGCCCTGGTCTACAGTAGAGTATTATATAGGGAATATGGCCCTGATCTAAAGTAGAGTATTATATAGGGAATAGGGCCCTGGTCTACAGTAGAGTATTATATAGGGAATAGGGCCCTGGTCTAAAGTAGAGTATTATATAGGGTACAGGGCCCTGGTCTAAAGTAGGGTATTATATAAAGGGAATAGGGCCCTGGTCTAAAGTAGAGTAGTATATAGGGAATAGGGCCCCGGTCTAAAGTAGAGTATTATATAGGGAATAGGGCCCTGTTCTAAAGTAGAGTATTATATAGGGAATAGGGCCCTGGTCTGAAGTAGAGTATTATATAGGGAATAGGGCCCCGGTCTGAAGTAGAGTATTATATAGGGAATAGGGCCATTGTCTTAAGTAGAGTATTATATAGGGAATAGGGCACTGGTCTAAAGTAGAGTATTATATAGGGAATAGGGCCCTGGTCTAAAGTGGAGTATTATATAGGGAATAGGGCCCCAGTCTGAAGTAGAGTATTATATAGGGAATAGGGCCATGGTCTTAAGTAGAGTATTATATAGGGAATAGGGCACTGGTCTACAGTAGAGTATTATATAGGGAATATAGCCCTGGTCTAAAGTAGAGTATTATATAGGGAATTGGGCCCTGGTCTAAAGTAGGGTATTATATAAAGGGAATAGGGCCCTGGTCTAAAGTAGAGTAGTATATAGGTAATAGGGCCCCGGTCTAAAGTAGAGTATTATATAGGGAATAGGGCCCTGTTCTAAAGTAGAGTATTATATAGGGAATAGGGCCCTGGTCTGAAGTAGAGTATTATATAGGGAATAGGGCCCCGGTCTGAAGTAGAGTATTATATAGGGAATAGGGCCATGGTCTTAAGTAGAGTATTATATAGGGAATAGGGCACTGGTCTAAAGTAGAGTATTATATAGGGAATAGGGCCCTGGTCTAAAGTGGAGTATTATATAGGGAATAGGGCCCCAGTCTGAAGTAGAGTATTATATAGGGAATAGGGCCATGGTCTTAAGTAGAGTATTATATAGGGAATAGGGCACTGGTCTACAGTAGAGTATTATATAGGGAATATAGCCCTGGTCTAAAGTAGAGTATTATATAGGGAATTGGGCCCTGGTCTAAGAGTATTATATAGGGAATAGAGCCCTGTTCTACAGTAGAGTATTATATAGGGAATATGGCCCTGATCTAAAGTAGAGTATTATATAGGGAATAGGGCCCTGGTCTAAAGTAGAGTATTATATAGGGAATAGGGCCCTGGTCTAAAGTAGAGTATTATATAGGGAATAGGGCCCTGGTCTAAAGTAGAGTATTATATAGGGAATAGGGCCCTGGTCTACAGTAGAGTATTATATAGGGAATAGGGCCCTGGTCTACAGTAGAGTATTATATAGGGAATAGGGCCCTGGTCTAAAGTAGAGTATTATATAGGGAATAGGGCCCTGGTCTACAGTAGAGTATTATATAGGGAATAGGGCCCATGTCTACAGTAGAGTATTATATAGGGAATAGGGCCCTGGTCTACAGTAGAGTATTATATAGGGAATAGGGCCCTGGTCTAAAGTAGAGTATTATATAGGGTACAGGGCCCTGGTCTAAAGTAGGGTATTATATAAAGGGAATAGGGCCCTGGTCTACAGTAGAGTAGTATATAGGGAATAGGGCCCCGGTCTAAAGTAGAGTATTATATAGGGAATAGGGCCCTGGTCTAAAGTAGAGTATTATATAGGGAATAGGGCCCTGGTCTAAAGTAGAGTATTATATAGGGAATAGGGCCCCGGTCTGAAGTAGAGTATTATATAGGGAATAGGGCCATGGTCTTAAGTAGAGTATTATATAGGGAATAGGGCACTGGTCTAAAGTAGAGTATTATATAGGGAATAGGGCCCTGGTCTAAAGTGGAGTATTATATAGGGAATAGGGCCCCAGTCTGAAGTAGAGTATTATATAGGGAATAGGGCCATGGTCTTAAGTAGAGTATTATATAGGGAATAGGGCACTGGTCTACAGTAGAGTATTATATAGGGAATATAGCCCTGGTCTAAAGTAGAGTATTATATAGGGAATTGGGCCCTGGTCTAAAGTAGGGTATTATATAAAGGGAATAGGGCCCTGGTCTAAAGTAGAGTAGTATATAGGTAATAGGGCCCCGGTCTAAAGTAGAGTATTATATAGGGAATAGGGCCCTGTTCTAAAGTAGAGTATTATATAGGGAATAGGGCCCTGGTCTGAAGTAGAGTATTATATAGGGAATAGGGCCCCGGTCTGAAGTAGAGTATTATATAGGGAATAGGGCCATGGTCTTAAGTAGAGTATTATATAGGGAATAGGGCACTGGTCTAAAGTAGAGTATTATATAGGGAATAGGGCCCTGGTCTAAAGTGGAGTATTATATAGGGAATAGGGCCCCAGTCTGAAGTAGAGTATTATATAGGGAATAGGGCCATGGTCTTAAGTAGAGTATTATATAGGGAATAGGGCACTGGTCTACAGTAGAGTATTATATAGGGAATATAGCCCTGGTCTAAAGTAGAGTATTATATAGGGAATTGGGCCCTGGTCTGTATTATATAGGGAATAGAGCCCTGGTCTACAGTAGAGTATTATATAGGGAATATGGCCCTGATCTAAAGTAGAGTATTATATTGGGAATAGGGCCCTTGTCTAAAGTAGAGTATTATATAGGGTACAGGGCCCTGGTCTAAAGTAGAGTATTATATAGGGAATAGGGCCCTGGTCTAAAGTATAGTATTATATAGGGAATAGGGCCCTGGTCTACAGTAGAGTATTATATAGGGAATAGGGCCCTGGTCTACAGTAGAGTATTATATAGGGAATAGGGCCCTGGTCTACAGTAGAGTATTATATATGGAATAGGACCCTGGTCTACAGTAGAGTATTATATAGGGAATAGGGCCCTGGTCTACAGTAGAGTATTATATAGGGAATAGGGCCCTGGTCTAAAGTAGAGTATTATATAGGGTACAGGGCCCTGGTCTAAAGTAGGGTATTATATAAAGGGAATAGGGCCCTGGTCTACAGTAGAGTAGTATATAGGGAATAGGGCCCCGGTCTAAAGTAGAGTATTATATAGGGAATAGGGCCCTGGTCTAAAGTAGAGTATTATATAGGGAATAGGGCCCTGGTCTAAAGTAGAGTATTATATAGGGAATAGGGCCCCGGTCTGAAGTAGAGTATTATATAGGGAATAGGGCCATGGTCTTAAGTAGAGTATTATATAGGGAATAGGGCACTGGTCTAAAGTAGAGTATTATATAGGGAATAGGGCCCTGGTCTAAAGTGGAGTATTATATAGGGAATAGGGCCCCAGTCTGAAGTAGAGTATTATATAGGGAATAGGGCCATGGTCTACAGTAGAGTATTATATAGGGAATAGGGCACTGGTCTACAGTAGAGTATTATATAGGGAATATAGCCCTGGTCTAAAGTAGAGTATTATGTAGGGAATATGGCCCTGGTCTACAGTAGAGTATTATATAGGGAATAGGGCCCTGGTGTTCTGTAGTGTATTATATAGGGAATAGGGCCCTGGTCTAAAGTGGAGTATTATATAGGGAATAGGCCCCAGTCTGAAGTAGAGTATTATATAGGGAATAGGGCCATGGTCTTAAGTAGAGTATTATATAGGGAATAGGGCACTGGTCTACAGTAGAGTATTATATAGGGAATATAGCCCTGGTCTAAAGTAGAGTATTATGTAGGGAATATGGCCCTGGTCTACAGTAGAGTATTATATAGGGAATAGGGCCCTGGTCTACTGTAGAGTATTATATAGGGAATAGGGCCCTGGTCTACAGTAGAGTATTATATAGGGAATATGGCCCTGGTCTAAAGTAGAGTATTATATAGGGAATAGGGCCCTGCTCTACAGTAGAGTATTATATGGGGAATATGGCCCTGGTCTACAGTAGAGTATTATATAGGAAATATGGCCCTGGTCTAAAGTAGAGTATTATATAGGGAATTGGGCCCTGGTCTGTATTATATAGGGAATAGAGCCCTGGTCTACAGTAGAGTATTATATAGGGAATATGGCCCTGATCTAAAGTAGAGTATTATATTGGGAATAGGGCCCTTGTCTAAAGTAGAGTATTATATAGGGTACAGGGCCCTGGTCTAAAGTAGAGTATTATATAGGGAATAGGGCCCTGGTCTAAAGTATAGTATTATATAGGGAATAGGGCCCTGGTCTACAGTAGAGTATTATATAGGGAATAGGGCCCTGGTCTACAGTAGAGTATTAAATAGGGAATAGGGCCCTGGTCTACAGTAGAGTATTATATATGGAATAGGGCCCTGGTCTACAGTAGAGTATTATATAGGGAATAGGGCCCTGGTCTACAGTAGAGTATTATATAGGGAATAGGGCCCTGGTCTAAAGTAGAGTATTATATAGGGTACAGGGCCCTGGTCTAAAGTAGGGTATTATATAAAGGGAATAGGGCCCTGGTCTAAAGTAGAGTAGTATATAGGGAATAGGGCCCTGGTCTAAAGTAGAGTATTATATAGGGAATAGGGCCCTGGTCTAAAGTAGAGTATTATATAGGGAATAGGGCCCTGGTCTAAAGTAGAGTATTATATAGGGAATAGGGCCCCGGTCTGAAGTAGAGTATTATATAGGGAATAGGGCCATGGTATTAAGTAGAGTATTATATAGGGAATAGGGCACTGGTCTAAAGTAGAGTATTATATAGGGAATAGGGCCCTGGTCTAAAGTAGAGTATTATATAGGGAATAGGGCCCTGGTCTAAAGTAGAGTATTATATAGGGAATAGGGCCCTGGTCTAAGTAGAGTATTATATAGGGAATAGGGCCCTGGTCTACAGTAGAGTATTATATAGGGAATAGGGCCCTGGTCTAAAGTAGAGTATTATATAGGGAATAGGGCCCTGGTCTACAGTAGAGTATTATATAGGGAATATGGCCCTGGTCTAAAGTAGAGTATTATATAGGGAATAGGGCCCTGGTCTACAGTAGAGTATTATATAGGGAATAGGGCCCTGGTCTAAAGTAGAGTATTATATAGGGTACAGGGCCCTGGTCTAAAGTAGGGTATTATATAAAGGGAATAGGGCCCTGGTCTAAAGTTGAGTAGTATATAGGGAATAGGGCCCTGGTCTAAAGTAGAGTATTATATAGGGAATAGGGCCCTGGTCTAAAGTAGAGTATTATATAGGGAATAGGGCCCTGGTCTAAAGTAGAGTATTATATAGGGAATAGGGCCCTGGTCTGAAGTAGAGTATTATATAGGGAATAGGGCCCCGGTCTGAAGTAGAGTATTATATAGGGAATAGGGCCATTGTCTTAAGTAGAGTATTATATAGGGAATAGGGCACTGGTCTAAAGTAGAGTATTATATAGGGAATAGGGCCCTGGTCTAAAGTGGAGTATTATATAGGGAATAGGGCCCCAGTCTGAAGTAGAGTATTATATAGGGAATAGGGCCATGGTCTTAAGTAGAGTATTATATAGGGAATAGGGCACTGGTCTACAGTAGAGTATTATATAGGGAATATAGCCCTGGTCTAAAGTAGAGTATTATATAGGGAATTGGGCCCTGGTCTAAAGTAGGGTATTATATAAAGGGAATAGGGCCCTGGTCTAAAGTAGAGTAGTATATAGGGAATAGGGCCCCGGTCTAAAGTAGAGTATTATATAGGGAATAGGGCCCTGGTCTAAAGTAGAGTATTATATAGGGAATAGGGCCCTGGTCTAAAGTAGAGTATTATATAGGGAATAGGGCCCTGGTCTGAAGTAGAGTATTATATAGGGAATAGGGCCCCGGTCTGAAGTAGAGTATTATATAGGGAATAGGGCCATGGTCTTAAGTAGAGTATTATATAGGGAATAGGGCACTGGTCTAAAGTAGAGTATTATATAGGGAATAGGGCCCTGGTCTAAAGTGGAGTATTATATAGGGAATAGGGCCCCAGTCTGAAGTAGAGTATTATATAGGGAATAGGGCCATGGTCTTAAGTAGAGTATTATATAGGGAATAGGGCACTGGTCTACAGTAGAGTATTATATAGGGAATATAGCCCTGGTCTAAAGTAGAGTATTATATAGGGAATTGGGCCCTGGTCTAAAGTAGAGTATTATATAGGGAATAGGGCCCTGGTCTAAAGTAGAGTATTATATAGGGAATAGGGCCCTGGTCTAAAGTAGAGTATTATATAGGGAATAGGGCCCTGTCTAAAGTAGAGTATTATATAGGGAATAGGGCCCTGGTCTAAAGTAGAGTATTATATAGGGAATAGGGCCCTGGTCTGAAGTAGAGTATTATATAGGGAATAGGGCCATGGTCTTAAGTAGAGTATTATATAGGGAATAGGGCACTGGTCTGTATTATATAGGGAATAGAGCCCTGGTCTACAGTAGAGTATTATATAGGGAATATGGCCCTGATCTAAAGTAGAGTATTATATTGGGAATAGGGCCCTTGTCTAAAGTAGAGTATTATATAGGGTACAGGGCCCTGGTCTAAAGTAGAGTATTATATAGGGAATAGGGCCCTGGTCTAAAGTATAGTATTATATAGGGAATAGGGCCCTGGTCTACAGTAGAGTATTATATAGGGAATAGGGCCCTGGTCTACAGTAGAGTATTATATAGGGAATAGGGCCCTGGTCTACAGTAGAGTATTATATAGGGAATAGGGCCCTGGTCTACAGTAGAGTATTATATAGGGAATAGGGCCCTGGTCTACAGTAGAGTATTATATAGGGAATAGGGCCCTGGTCTAAAGTAGAGTATTATATAGGGAATAGGGCCCTGGTCTAAAGTAGGAGTATTATATAGGGAATAGGGCCCTGGTCTACAGTAGAGTATTATATAGGGAATAGGGCCCCGGTCTAAAGTAGAGTATTATATAGGGAATAGGGCCCTGGTCTAAAGTAGAGTATTATATAGGGAATATGGCCCTGGTCTAAAGTAGAGTATTATATAGGGAATAGGGCCATGGTCTTAAGTAGAGTATTATATAGGGAATAGGGCACTGGTCTAAAGTAGAGTATTATATAGGGAATAGGGCCCTGGTCTAAAGTGGAGTATTATATAGGGAATAGGGCCCCAGTCTGAAGTAGAGTATTATATAGGGAATAGGGCCATGGTCTTAAGTAGAGTATTATATAGGGAATAGGGCACTGGTCTACAGTAGAGTATTATATAGGGAATATAGCCCTGGTCTAAAGTAGAGTATTATGTAGGGAATATGGCCCTGGTCTACAGTAGAGTATTATATAGGGAATAGGGCCCTGGTCTACTGTAGAGTATTATATAGGGAATAGGGCCCTGGTCTACAGTAGAGTATTATATAGGGAATATGGCCCTGGTCTAAAGTAGAGTATTATATAGGGAATAGGGCCCTGCTCTACAGTAGAGTATTATATGGGGAATATGGCCCTGGTCTACAGTAGAGTATTATATAGGAAATATGGCCCTGGTCTAAAGTAGAGTATTATATAGGGAATTGGGCCCTGGTCTGTATTATATAGGGAATAGAGCCCTGGTCTACAGTAGAGTATTATATAGGGAATATGGCCCTGATCTAAAGTAGAGTATTATATTGGGAATAGGGCCCTTGTCTAAAGTAGAGTATTATATAGGGTACAGGGCCCTGGTCTAAAGTAGAGTATTATATAGGGAATAGGGCCCTGGTCTAAAGTATAGTATTATATAGGGAATAGGGCCCTGGTCTACAGTAGAGTATTATATAGGGAATAGGGCCCTGGTCTACAGTAGAGTATTAAATAGGGAATAGGGCCCTGGTCTACAGTAGAGTATTATATATGGAATAGGGCCCTGGTCTACAGTAGAGTATTATATAGGGAATAGGGCCCTGGTCTACAGTAGAGTATTATATAGGGAATAGGGCCCTGGTCTAAAGTAGAGTATTATATAGGGTACAGGGCCCTGGTCTAAAGTAGGGTATTATATAAAGGGAATAGGGCCCTGGTCTAAAGTAGAGTAGTATATAGGGAATAGGGCCCTGGTCTAAAGTAGAGTATTATATAGGGAATAGGGCCCTGGTCTAAAGTAGAGTATTATATAGGGAATAGGGCCCTGGTCTAAAGTAGAGTATTATATAGGGAATAGGGCACTGGTCTAAAGTAGAGTATTATATAGGGAATAGGGCCATGGTCTTAAGTAGAGTATTATATAGGGAATAGGGCACTGGTCTAAAGTAGAGTATTATATAGGGAATAGGGCCCTGGTCTAAAGTGGAGTATTATATAGGGAACAGGGCCCCAGTCTGAAGTAGAGTATTATATAGGGAATAGGGCCATGGTCTTAAGTAGAGTATTATATAGGGAATATGGCACTGGTCTACAGTAGAGTATTATATAGGGAATATAGCCCTGGTCTAAAGTAGAGTATTATATAGGGAATTGGGCCCTGGTCTGTATTATATAGGGAATAGAGCCCTGGTCTACAGTAGAGTATTATATAGGGAATATGGCCCTGGTCTAAAGTAGAGTATTATATAGGGAATAGGGCCCTGGTCTAAAGTAGAGTATTATATAGGGAATAGGGCCCCGGTCTGAAGTAGAGTATTATATAGGGAATAGGGCCATGGTCTTAAGTAGAGTATTATATAGGGAATAGGGCCCTGGTCTAAAGTGGAGTATTATATAGGGAATAGGGCCCCAGTCTGAAGTAGAGTATTATATAGGGAATAGGGCCATGGTCTTAAGTAGAGTATTATATAGGGAATAGGGCACTGGTCTACAGTAGAGGATTATATAGGGAATTGGGCCCTGGTCTGTATTATATAGGGAATAGAGCCCTGGTCTACAGTAGAGTATTATATAGGGAATATGGCCCTGATCTAAAGTAGAATATTATATTGGGAATAGGGCCCTTGTCTAAAGTAGAGTATTATATAGGGTACAGGGCCCTGGTCTAAAGTAGAGTATTATATAGGGAATAGGGCCCTGGTCTAAAGTATAGTATTATATAGGGAATAGGGCCCTGGTCTACAGTAGAGTATTATATAGGGAATAGGGCCCTGGTCTACAGTAGAGTATTATATAGGGAATAGGGCCCTGGTCTACAGTAGAGTATTATTTATGGAATAGGGCCCTGGTCTACAGTAGAGTATTATATAGGGAATAGGGCCCTGGTCTACAGTAGAGTATTATATAGGGAATAGGGCCCTGGTCTAAAGTAGAGTAGTATATAGGGAATAGGGCCCCGGTCTAAAGTAGAGTATTATATAGGGAATAGGGCCCTGGTCTAAAGTAGAGTATTATATAGGGAATAGGGCCCTGGTCTAAAGTAGAGTATTATATAGGGAATAGGGCACTGGTCTAAAGTAGGGTATTATATAAAGGGAATAGGGCCCTGGTCTAAAGTAGAGTAGTATATAGGGAATAGGGCCCTGGTCTAAAGTAGAGTATTATATAGGGAATAGGGCCCTGGTCTAAAGTAGAGTATTATATAGGGAATAGGGCCCCAGTCTGAAGTAGAGTATTATATAGGGATTAGGGCCATGGTCTTAAGTAGAGTATTATATAGGGAATAGGGCACTGGTCTTAAGTAGAGTATTATATAGGGAATAGGGCACTGGTCTAAAGTAGAGTATTATATAGGGAATAGGGCCCTGGTCTAAAGTGGAGTATTATATAGGGAATAGGGCCCCAGTCTGAAGTAGAGTATTATATAGGGAATAGGGCCATGGTCTTAAGTAGAGTATTATATAGGGAATAGGGCACCGGTCTACAGTAGAGTATTATATAGGGAATATAGCCCTGGTCTAAAGTAGAGTATTATATAGGGAATTGGGCCCTGGTCTGTATTATATAGGGAATAGAGCCCTGGTCTACAGTAGAGTATTATATAGGGAATATGGCCCTGGTCTAAAGTAGAGTATTATATAGGGAATAGGGCCCTGGTCTAAAGTAGAGTATTATATAGGGAATAGGGCCCCGGTCTGAAGTAGAGTATTATATAGGGAATAGGGCCATGGTCTTAAGTAGAGTATTATATAGGGAATAGGGCACTGGTCTAAAGTAGAGTATTATATAGGGAATAGGGCCCTGGTCTAAAGTGGAGTATTATATAGGGAATAGGGCCCCAGTCTGAAGTAGAGTATTATATAGGGAATAGGGCCATGGTCTTAAGTAGAGTATTATATAGGGAATAGGGCACTGGTCTACAGTAGAGTATTATATAGGGAATATAGCCCTGGTCTAAAGTAGAGTATTATATAGGGAATTGGGCCCTGGTCTGTATTATATAGGGAATAGAGCCCTGGTCTACAGTAGAGTATTATATAGGGAATATGGCCCTGATCTAAAGTAGAGTATTATATTGGGAATAGGGCCCTTGTCTAAAGTAGAGTATTATATAGGGTACAGGGCCCTGGTCTAAAGTAGAGTATTATATAGGGAATAGGGCCCTGGTCTAAAGTATAGTATTATATAGGGAATAGGGCCCTGGTCTACAGTAGAGTATTATATAGGGAATAGGGCCCTGGTCTACAGTAGAGTATTATATAGGGAATAGGGCCCTGGTCTACAGTAGAGTATTATATATGGAATAGGGCCCTGGTCTACAGTAGAGTATTATATAGGGAATAGGGCCCTGGTCTACAGTAGAGTATTATATAGGGAATAGGGCCCTGGTCTAAAGTAGAGTATTATATAGGGTACAGGGCCCTGGTCTAAAGTAGGGTATTATATAAAGGGAATAGGGCCCTGGTCTAAAGTAGAGTAGTATATAGGGAATAGGGCCCTGGTCTAAAGTAGAGTATTATATAGGGAATAGGGCCCTGGTCTAAAGTAGAGTATTATATAGGGAATAGGGCCCTGGTCTAAAGTAGAGTATTATATAGGGAATAGGGCCCCGGTCTGAAGTAGAGTATTATATAGGGAATAGGGCCATGGTCTTAAGTAGAGTATTATATAGGGAATAGGGCACTGGTCTAAAGTAGAGTATTATATAGGGAATAGGGCCATGGTCTTAAGTAGAGTATTATATAGGGAATAGGGCACTGGTCTAAAGTAGAGTATTATATAGGGAATAGGGCCCTGGTCTAAAGTGGAGTATTATATAGGGAACAGGGCCCCAGTCTGAAGTAGAGTATTATATAGGGAATAGGGCCATGGTCTTAAGTAGAGTATTATATAGGGAATATGGCACTGGTCTACAGTAGAGTATTATATAGGGAATATAGCCCTGGTCTAAAGTAGAGTATTATATAGGGAATTGGGCCCTGGTCTGTATTATATAGGGAATAGAGCCCTGGTCTACAGTAGAGTATTATATAGGGAATATGGCCCTGGTCTAAAGTAGAGTATTATATAGGGAATAGGGCCCTGGTCTAAAGTAGAGTATTATATAGGGAATAGGGCCCCGGTCTGAAGTAGAGTATTATATAGGGAATAGGGCCATGGTCTTAAGTAGAGTATTATATAGGGAATAGGGCCCTGGTCTAAAGTAGAGTATTATATAGGGAATATGGCCCTGGTCTTAAGTAGAGTATTATATAGGGAATAGGGCACTGGTCTACAGTAGAGTATTATATAGGGAATATAGCCCTGGTCTAAAGTAGAGTATTATATAGGGAATTGGGCCCTGGTCTGTATTATATAGGGAATAGAGCCCTGGTCTACAGTAGAGTATTATATAGGGAATATGGCCCTGATCTAAAGTAGAATATTATATTGGGAATAGGGCCCTTGTCTAAAGTAGAGTATTATATAGGGTACAGGGCCCTGGTCTAAAGTAGAGTATTATATAGGGAATAGGGCCCTGGTCTAAAGTATAGTATTATATAGGGAATAGGGCCCTGGTCTACAGTAGAGTATTATATAGGGAATAGGGCCCTGGTCTACAGTAGAGTATTATATATGGAATAGGGCCCTGGTCTACAGTAGAGTATTATATAGGGAATAGGGCCCTGGTCTACAGTAGAGTATTATATAGGGAATAGGGCCCTGGTCTAAAGTAGAGTATTATATAGGGTACAGGGCCCTGGTCTAAAGTAGGGTATTATATAAAGGGAATAGGGCCCTGGTCTAAAGTAGAGTAGTATATAGGGAATAGGGCCCCGGTCTAAAGTAGAGTATTATATAGGGAATAGGGCCCTGGTCTAAAGTAGAGTATTATATAGGGAATAGGGCCCTGGTCTAAAGTAGAGTATTATATAGGGAATAGGGCACTGGTCTAAAGTAGGGTATTATATAAAGGGAATAGGGCCCTGGTCTAAAGTAGAGTAGTATATAGGGAATAGGGCCCCGGTCTAAAGTAGAGTATTATATAGGGAATAGGGCCCTGGTCTAAAGTAGAGTATTATATAGGGAATAGGGCCCTGGTCTAAAGTAGAGTATTATATAGGGAATAGGGCCCCAGTCTGAAGTAGAGTATTATATAGGGATTAGGGCCATGGTCTTAAGTAGAGTATTATATAGGGAATAGGGCACTGGTCTTAAGTAGAGTATTATATAGGGAATAGGGCACTGGTCTAAAGTAGAGTATTATATAGGGAATAGGGCCCTGGTCTAAAGTAGAGTATTATATAGGGAATAGGGCCCTGGTCTAAAGTAGAGTATTATATAGGGAATAGGGCCCTGGTCTTAAGTAGAGTATTATATAGGGAATAGGGCACTGGTCTACAGTAGAGTATTATATAGGGAATATAGCCCTGGTCTAAAGTAGAGTATTATATAGGGAATTGGGCCCTGGTCTGTATTATATAGGGAATAGAGCCCTGGTCTACAGTAGAGTATTATATAGGGAATATGGCCCTGATCTAAAGTAGAGTATTATATTGGGAATAGGGCCCTTGTCTAAAGTAGAGTATTATATAGGGTACAGGGCCCTGGTCTAAAGTAGAGTATTATATAGGGAATAGGGCCCTGGTCTAAAGTATAGTATTATATAGGGAATAGGGCCCTGGTCTACAGTAGAGTATTATATAGGGAATAGGGCCCTGGTCTACAGTAGAGTATTATATAGGGAATAGGGCCCTGGTCTACAGTAGAGTATTATATAGGGAATAGGGCCCTGGTCTACAGTAGAGTATTATATAGGGAATATGGCCCTGGTCTAAAGTAGAGTATTATATAGGGAATAGGGCCCTGGTCTAAAGTAGAGTAGTATATAGGGAATAGGGCCCCGGTCTAAAGTAGAGTATTATATAGGGAATAGGGCCATGGTCTAAAGTAGAGTATTATATAGGGAATAGGGCCCTGGTCTAAAGTAGAGTATTATATAGGGAATAGGGCCCTGGTCTAAAGTAGGGTATTATATAAAGGGAATAGGGCCCTGGTCTAAAGTAGAGTAGTATATAGGGAATAGGGCCCCGGTCTAAAGTAGAGTATTATATAGGGAATAGGGCCCTGGTCTAAAGTAGAGTATTATATAGGGAATAGGGCCCTGGTCTAAAGTAGAGTATTATATAGGGAATAGGGCCCCGGTCTGAAGTAGAGTATTATATAGGGAATAGGGCCATGGTCTTAAGTAGAGTATTATATAGGGAATAGGGCACTGGTCTAAAGTAGAGTATTATATAGGGAATAGGGCCCTGGTCTAAAGTGGAGTATTATATAGGGAATAGGGCCCCAGTCTGAAGTAGAGTATTATATAGGGAATAGGGCCATGGTCTAAAGTAGAGTATTATATAGGGAATAGGGCACTGGTCTAAAGTAGAGTATTATATAGGGAATAGGGCCCTGGTCTAAAGTGGAGTATTATATAGGGAACAGGGCCCCAGTCTGAAGTAGAGTATTATATAGGGAATAGGGCCATGGTCTTAAGTAGAGTATTATATAGGGAATAGGGCACTGGTCTAAAGTGGAGTATTATATTGGGAACAGGGCCCCAGTCTGAAGTAGATTATTATATAGGGAATAGGGCCATGGTCTTAAGTAGAGTATTATATAGGGAATAGGGCACTGGTCTACAGTAGAGTATTATATAGGGAATATAGCCCTGGTCTTAAGTAGAGTATTATATAGGGAATAGGGCACTGGTCTAAAGTAGAGTATTATATAGGGAATAGGGCCCTGGTCTAAAGTGGAGTATTATATAGGGAACAGGGCCCCAGTCTGAAGTAGAGTATTATATAGGGAATAGGGCCATGGTCTTAAGTAGAGTATTATATAGGGAATAGGGCACTGGTCTACAGTAGAGTATTATATAGGGAATATAGCCCTGGTCTAAAGTAGAGTATTATATAGGGAATTGGGCCCTGGTCTGTATTATATAGGGAATAGAGCCCTGGTCTACAGTAGAGTATTATATAGGGAATATGGCCCTGGTCTAAAGTAGAGTATTATATAGGGAATAGGGCCCTGGTCTAAAGTAGAGTATTATATAGGGAATAGGGCCCCGGTCTGAAGTAGATTATTATATAGTGAATAGGGCCATGGTCTTAAGTAGAGTATTATATAGGGAATAGGGCCCTGGTCTAAAGTGGAGTATTATATAGGGAATAGGGCCCCAGTCTGAAGTAGAGTATTATATAGGGAATAGGGCCATGGTCTTAAGTAGAGTATTATATAGGGAATAGGGCACTGGTCTACAGTAGAGTATTATATAGGGAATATAGCCCTGGTCTAAAGTAGAGTATTATATAGGGAATTGGGCCCTGGTCTGTATTATATAGGGAATAGAGCCCTGGTCTACAGTAGAGTATTATATAGGGAATATGGCCCTGATCTAAAGTAGAGTATTATATTGGGAATAGGGCCCTTGTCTAAAGTAGAGTATTATATAGGGTACAGGGCCCTGGTCTAAAGTAGAGTATTATATAGGGAATAGGGCCCTGGTCTAAAGTATAGTATTATATAGGGAATAGGGCCCTGGTCTACAGTAGAGTATTATATAGGGAATAGGGCCCTGGTCTACAGTAGAGTATTATATAGGGAATAGGGCCCTGGTCTACAGTAGAGTATTATATATGGAATAGGGCCCTGGTCTACAGTAGAGTATTATATAGGGAATAGGGCCCTGGTCTACAGTAGAGTATTATATAGGGAATAGGGCCCTGGTCTAAAGTAGAGTATTATATAGGGTACAGGGCCCTGGTCTAAAGTAGGGTATTATATAAAGGGAATAGGGCCCTGGTCTAAAGTAGAGTAGTATATAGGGAATAGGGCCCCGGTCTAAAGTAGAGTATTATATAGGGAATAGGGCCCTGGTCTAAAGTAGAGTATTATATAGGGAATAGGGCCCTGGTCTAAAATAGAGTATTATATAGGGAATAGGGCACTGGTCTAAAGTAGGGTATTATATAAAGGGAATAGGGCCCTGGTCTAAAGTAGAGTAGTATATAGGGAATAGGGCCCTGGTCTAAAGTAGAGTATTATATAGGGAATAGGGCCCTGGTCTAAAGTAGAGTATTATATAGGGAATAGGGCCCCGGTCTGAAGTAGAGTATTATATAGGGAATAGGGCCATGGTCTTAAGTAGAGTATTATATAGGGAATAGGGCACTGGTCTAAAGTAGAGTATTATATAGGGAATAGGGCCATGGTCTTAAGTAGAGTATTATATAGGGAATAGGGCACTGGTCTAAAGTAGAGTATTATATAGGGAATAGGGCCCTGGTCTAAAGTGGAGTATTATATAGGGAACAGGGCCCCAGTCTGAAGTAGAGTATTATATAGGGAATAGGGCCATGGTCTTAAGTAGAGTATTATATAGGGAATATGGCACTGGTCTACAGTAGAGTATTATATAGGGAATATAGCCCTGGTCTAAAGTAGAGTATTATATAGGGAATTGGGCCCTGGTCTGTATTATATAGGGAATAGAGCCCTGGTCTACAGTAGAGTATTATATAGGGAATATGGCCCTGGTCTAAAGTAGAGTATTATATAGGGAATAGGGCCCTGGTCTAAAGTAGTGTATTATATAGGGAATAGGGCCCCGGTCTGAAGTAGAGTATTATATAGGGAATAGGGCCATGGTCTTAAGTAGAGTATTATATAGGGAATAGGGCCCTGGTCTAAAGTGGAGTATTATATAGGGAATAGGGCCCCAGTCTGAAGTAGAGTATTATATAGGGAATAGGGCCATGGTCTTAAGTAGAGTATTATATAGGGAATAGGGCACTGGTCTACAGTAGAGTATTATATAGGGAATATAGCCCTGGTCTAAAGTAGAGTATTATATAGGGAATTGGGCCCTGGTCTGTATTATATAGGGAATAGAGCCCTGGTCTACAGTAGAGTATTATATAGGGAATATGGCCCTGATCTAAAGTAGAATATTATATTGGGAATAGGGCCCTTGTCTAAAGTAGAGTATTATATAGGGTACAGGGCCCTGGTCTAAAGTAGAGTATTATATAGGGAATAGGGCCCTGGTCTAAAGTATAGTATTATATAGGGAATAGGGCCCTGGTCTACAGTAGAGTATTACATAGGGAATAGGGCCCTGGTCTACAGTAGAGTATTATATAGGGAATAGGGCCCTGGTCTACAGTAGAGTATTATTTATGGAATAGGGCCCTGGTCTACAGTAGAGTATTATATAGGGAATAGGGCCCTGGTCTACAGTAGAGTATTATATAGGGAATAGGGCCCTGGTCTAAAGTAGAGTATTATATAGGGTACAGGGCCCTGGTCTAAAGTAGGGTATCATATAAAGGGAATAGGGCCCTGGTCTAAAGTAGAGTAGTATATAGGGAATAGGGCCCCGGTCTAAAGTAGAGTATTATATAGGGAATAGGGCCCTGGTCTAAAGTAGAGTATTATATAGGGAATAGGGCCCTGGTCTAAAGTAGAGTATTATATAGGGAATAGGGCACTGGTCTAAAGTAGGGTATTATATAAAGGGAATAGGGCCCTGGTCTAAAGTAGAGTAGTATATAGGGAATAGGGCCCCGGTCTAAAGTAGAGTATTATATAGGGAATAGGGCCCTGGTCTAAAGTAGAGTATTATATAGGGAATAGGGCCCTGGTCTAAAGTAGAGTATTATATAGGGAATAGGGCCCCAGTCTGAAGTAGAGTATTATATAGGGATTAGGGCCATGGTCTTAAGTAGAGTATTATATAGGGAATAGGGCACTGGTCTTAAGTAGAGTATTATATAGGGAATAGGGCACTGGTCTAAAGTAGAGTATTATATAGGGAATAGGGCCCTGGTCTAAAGTGGAGTATTATATAGGGAATAGGGCCCCAGTCTGAAGTAGAGTATTATATAGGGAATAGGGCCATGGTCTTAAGTAGAGTATTATATAGGGAATAGGGCACTGGTCTAAAGTAGAGTATTATATAGGGAATAGGGCCCTGGTCTAAAGTGGAGTATTATATAGGGAATAGGGCCCCAGTCTGAAGTAGAGTATTATATAGGGAATAGGGCCATGGTCTTAAGTAGAGTATTATATAGGGAATAGGGCACTGGTCTACAGTAGAGTATTATATAGGGAATATAGCCCTGGTCTAAAGTAGAGTATTATATAGGGAATTGGGCCCTGGTCTGTATTATATAGGGAATAGAGCCCTGGTCTACAGTAGAGTATTATATAGGGAATATGGCCCTGGTCTAAAGTAGAGTATTATATAGGGAATAGGGCCCTGGTCTAAAGTAGAGTATTATATAGGGAATAGGGCCCCGGTCTGAAGTAGAGTATTATATAGGGAATAGGGCCATGGTCTTAAGTAGAGTATTATATAGGGAATAGGGCCCTGGTCTAAAGTGGAGTATTATATAGGGAATAGGGCCCCAGTCTGAAGTAGAGTATTATATAGGGAATAGGGCCATGGTCTTAAGTAGAGTATTATATAGGGAATAGGGCACTGGTCTACAGTAGAGTATTATATAGGGAATATAGCCCTGGTCTAAAGTAGAGTATTATATAGGGAATTGGGCCCTGGTCTGTATTATATAGGGAATAGAGCCCTGGTCTACAGTAGAGTATTATATAGGGAATATGGCCCTGATCTAAAGTAGAGTATTATATTGGGAATAGGGCCCTTGTCTAAAGTAGAGTATTATATAGGGTACAGGGCCCTGGTCTAAAGTAGAGTATTATATAGGGAATAGGGCCCTGGTCTAAAGTATAGTATTATATAGGGAATAGGGCCCTGGTCTACAGTAGAGTATTATATAGGGAATAGGGCCCTGGTCTAAAGTAGAGTATTATATAGGGAACAGGGCCCTGGTCTAAAGTAGAGTATTATATAAAGGGAATAGGGCCCTGGTCTAAAGTAGAGTAGTATATAGGGAATAGGGCCCCGGTCTAAAGTAGAGTATTATATAGGGAATAGGGCCCTGGTCTAAAGTAGAGTATTATATAGGGAATAGGGCACTGGTCTAAAGTAGAGTATTATATAGGGAATAGGGCCCTGGTCTAAAGTGGAGTATTATATAGGGAACAGGGCCCCAGTCTGAAGTAGAGTATTATATAGGGAATAGGGCCATGGTCTTAAGTAGAGTATTATATAGGGAATAGGGCACTGGTCTACAGTAGAGTATTATATAGGGAATATAGCCCTGGTCTAAAGTAGAGTATTATATAGGGAATTGGGCCCTGGTCTGTATTATATAGGGAATAGAGCCCTGGTCTACAGTAGAGTATTATATAGGGAATATGGCCCTGGTCTAAAGTAGAGTATTATATAGGGAATAGGGCCCTGGTCTAAAGTAGAGTATTATATAGGGAATAGGGCCCCGGTCTGAAGTAGAGTATTATATAGGGAATAGGGCCATGGTCTTAAGTAGAGTATTATATAGGGAATAGGGCCCTGGTCTAAAGTGGAGTATTATATAGGGAATAGGGCCCCAGTCTGAAGTAGAGTATTATATAGGGAATAGGGCCATGGTCTTAAGTAGAGTATTATATAGGGAATAGGGCACTGGTCTACAGTAGAGTATTATATAGGGAATATAGCCCTGGTCTAAAGTAGAGTATTATATAGGGAATTGGGCCCTGGTCTGTATTATATAGGGAATAGAGCCCTGGTCTACAGTAGAGTATTATATAGGGAATATGGCCCTGATCTAAAGTAGAGTATTATATTGGGAATAGGGCCCTTGTCTAAAGTAGAGTATTATATAGGGTACAGGGCCCTGGTCTAAAGTAGAGTATTATATAGGGAATAGGGCCCTGGTCTAAAGTATAGTATTATATAGGGAATAGGGCCCTGGTCTACAGTAGAGTATTATATAGGGAATAGGGCCCTGGTCTAAAGTAGAGTATTATATAGGGAATAGGGCCCTGGTCTAAAGTAGAGTATTATATAGGGAATAGGGCCCTGGTCTAAAGTAGAGTATTATATAGGGAATAGGGCCCTGGTCTAAAGTAGAGTATTATATAGGGAATAGGGCCCTGGTCTAAAGTAGAGTATTATATAGGGAATAGGGCCCTGGTCTAAAGTAGAGTATTATATAGGGAATAGGGCCCTGGTCTAAAGTAGAGTATTATATAGGGAATAGGGCCCTGGTCTAAAGTAGAGTATTATATAGGGAATAGGGCCCTGGTCTAAAGTAGAGTATTATATAGGGAATAGGGCCCTGGTCTAAAGTAGAGTATTATATAGGGAATAGGGCCCTGGTCTAAAGTAGAGTATTATATAGGGAATAGGGCCCTGGTCTGAAGTAGAGTATTATATAGGGAATAGGGCCCTGGTCTAAGTAGAGTATTATATAGGGAATAGGGCCCTGGTCTAAAGTAGAGTATTATATAGGGAATAGGGCCCTGGTCTAAAGTAGAGTATTATATAGGGAATAGGGCCCTGGTCTAAAGTAGAGTATTATATAGGGAATAGGGCCCTGGTCTAAAGTAGAGTATTATATAGGGAATAGGGCCCTGGTCTTAAGTAGAGTATTATATAGGGAATAGGGCACTGGTCTAAAGTAGAGTATTATATAGGGAATAGGGCCCTGGTCTAAAGTGGAGTATTATATAGGGAATAGGGCCCCAGTCTGAAGTAGAGTATTATATAGGGAATAGGGCCATGGTCTTAAGTAGAGTATTATATAGGGAATAGGGCACTGGTCTACAGTAGAGTATTATATAGGGAATATAGCCCTGGTCTAAAGTAGAGTATTATATAGGGAATAGGGCACTGGTCTAAAGTAGGGTATTATATAAAGGGAATAGGGCCCTGGTCTAAAGTAGAGTAGTATATAGGGAATAGGGCCCTGGTCTAAAGTAGAGTATTATATAGGGAATAGGGCCCTGGTCTAAAGTAGAGTATTATATAGGGAATAGGGCCCTGGTCTAAAGTAGAGTATTATATAGGGAATAGGGCCCCGGTCTGAAGTAGAGTATTATATAGGGAATAGGGCCATGGTCTTAAGTAGAGTATTATATAGGGAATAGGGCACTGGTCTTAAGTAGAGTATTATATAGGGAATAGGGCACTGGTCTAAAGTAGAGTATTATATAGGGAATAGGGCCCTGGTCTAAAGTGGAGTATTATATAGGGAATAGGGCCCCAGTCTGAAGTAGAGTATTATATAGGGAATAGGGCCATGGTCTTAAGTAGAGTATTATATAGGGAATAGGGCACTGGTCTACAGTAGAGTATTATATAGGGAATATAGCCCTGGTCTAAAGTAGAGTATTATATAGGGAATTGGGCCCTGGTCTGTATTATATAGGGAATAGAGCCCTGGTCTACAGTAGAGTATTATATAGGGAATATGGCCCTGGTCTAAAGTAGAGTATTATATAGGGAATAGGGCCCTGGTCTAAAGTAGAGTATTATATAGGGAATAGGGCCCCGGTCTGAAGTAGAGATTATATAGGGAATAGGGCCATGGTCTTAAGTAGAGTATTATATAGGGAATAGGGCCCTGGTCTAAAGTGGAGTATTATATAGGGAATAGGGCCCCAGTCTGAAGTAGAGTATTATATAGGGAATAGGGCCATGGTCTTAAGTAGAGTATTATATAGGGAATAGGGCACTGGTCTACAGTAGAGTATTATATAGGGAATATAGCCCTGGTCTAAAGTAGAGTATTATATAGGGAATTGGGCCCTGGTCTGTATTATATAGGGAATAGAGCCCTGGTCTACAGTAGAGTATTATATAGGGAATAGGGCCCTGGTCTAAAGTATAGTATTATATAGGGAATAGGGCCCTGGTCTACAGTAGAGTATTATATAGGGAATAGGGCCCTGGTCTACAGTAGAGTATTATATAGGGAATAGGGCCCTGGTCTACAGTAGAGTATTATTTATGGAATAGGGCCCTGGTCTACAGTAGAGTATTATATAGGGAATAGGGCCCTGGTCTACAGTAGAGTATTATATAGGGAATAGGGCCCTGGTCTAAAGTAGAGTATTATATAGGGTACAGGGCCCTGGTCTAAAGTAGGGTATTATATAAAGGGAATAGGGCCCTGGTCTAAAGTAGAGTAGTATATAGGGAATAGGGCCCCGGTCTAAAGTAGAGTATTATATAGGGAATAGGGCCCTGGTCTAAAGTAGAGTATTATATAGGGAATAGGGCCCTGGTCTAAAGTAGAGTATTATATAGGGAATAGGGCCCTGGTCTAAAGTAGAGTATTATATAGGGAATAGGGCCCTGGTCTAAAGTAGGGTATTATATAAAGGGAATAGGGCCCTGGTCTAAAGTAGAGTAGTATATAGGGAATAGGGCCCCGGTCTAAAGTAGAGTATTATATAGGGAATAGGGCCCTGGTCTAAAGTAGAGTATTATATAGGGAATAGGGCCCTGGTCTAAAGTAGAGTATTATATAGGGAATAGGGCCCCGGTCTGAAGTAGAGTATTATATAGGGAATAGGGCCATGGTCTTAAGTAGAGTATTATATAGGGAATAGGGCACTGGTCTAAAGTAGAGTATTATATAGGGAATAGGGCCCTGGTCTAAAGTGGAGTATTATATAGGGAATAGGGCCCCAGTCTGAAGTAGAGTATTATATAGGGAATAGGGCCATGGTCTTAAGTAGAGTATTATATAGGGAATAGGGCACTGGTCTAAAGTAGAGTATTATATAGGGAATAGGGCCCTGGTCTAAAGTGGAGTATTATATAGGGAATAGGGCCCCAGTCTGAAGTAGAGTATTATATAGGGAATAGGGCCATGGTCTTAAGTAGAGTATTATATAGGGAATAGGGCACCGGTCTACAGTAGAGTATTATATAGGGAATATAGCCCTGGTCTAAAGTAGAGTATTATATAGGGAATTGGGCCCTGGTCTGTATTATATAGGGAATAGAGCCCTGGTCTACAGTAGAGTATTATATAGGGAATATGGCCCTGGTCTAAAGTAGAGTATTATATAGGGAATAGGGCCCTGGTCTAAAGTAGAGTATTATATAGGGAATAGGGCCCCGGTCTGAAGTAGAGTATTATATAGGGAATAGGGCCATGGTCTTAAGTAGAGTATTATATAGGGAATAGGGCACTGGTCTAAAGTAGAGTATTATATAGGGAATAGGGCCCTGGTCTAAAGTGGAGTATTATATAGGGAATAGGGCCCCAGTCTGAAGTAGAGTATTATATAGGGAATAGGGCCATGGTCTTAAGTAGAGTATTATATAGGGAATAGGGCACTGGTCTACAGTAGAGTATTATATAGGGAATATAGCCCTGGTCTAAAGTAGAGTATTATATAGGGAATAGGGCCCTGGTCTAAAGTAGGGTATTATATAGGGAATAGGGCCCTGGTCTAAAGTAGAGTATTATATAGGGAATAGGGCCCTGGTCTAAAGTAGAGTATTATATAGGGAATAGGGCCCTGGTCTAAAGTAGAGTATTATATAGGGAATAGGGCCCTGGTCTAAAGTAGAGTATTATATAGGGAATAGGGCCCCAGTCTGAAGTAGAGTATTATATAGGGAATAGGGCCATGGTCTTAAGTAGAGTATTATATAGGGAATAGGGCACTGGTCTTAAGTAGAGTATTATATAGGGAATAGGGCCCTGGTCTAAAGTAGAGTATTATATAGGGAATAGGGCCCTGGTCTAAAGTAGAGTATTATATAGGGAATAGGGCCCCGGTCTGAAGTAGAGTATTATATAGGGAATAGGGCCATGGTCTTAAGTAGAGTATTATATAGGGAATAGGGCACTGGTCTAAAGTAGAGTATTATATAGGGAATAGGGCCCTGGTCTAAAGTGGAGTATTATATAGGGAACAGGGCCCCAGTCTGAAGTAGAGTATTATATAGGGAATAGGGCCATGGTCTTAAGTAGAGTATTATATAGGGAATAGGGCACTGGTCTACAGTAGAGTATTATATAGGGAATATAGCCCTGGTCTAAAGTAGAGTATTATATAGGGAATTGGGCCCTGGTCTGTATTATATAGGGAATAGAGCCCTGGTCTACAGTAGAGTATTATATAGGGAATATGGCCCTGGTCTAAAGTAGAGTATTATATAGGGAATAGGGCCCTGGTCTAAAGTAGAGTATTATATAGGGAATAGGGCCCCGGTCTGAAGTAGAGTATTATATAGGGAATAGGGCCATGGTCTTAAGTAGAGTATTATATAGGGAATAGGGCCCTGGTCTAAAGTGGAGTATTATATAGGGAATAAGGCCCCAGTCTGAAGTAGAGTATTATATAGGGAATAGGGCCATGGTCTTAAGTAGAGTATTATATAGGGAATAGGGCACTGGTCTACAGTAGAGTATTATATAGGGAATATAGCCCTGGTCTAAAGTAGAGTATTATATAGGGAATTGGGCCCTGGTCTGTATTATATAGGGAATAGAGCCCTGGTCTACAGTAGAGTATTATATAGGGAATATGGCCCTGATCTAAAGTAGAGTATTATATTGGGAATAGGGCCCTTGTCTAAAGTAGAGTATTATATAGGGTACAGGGCCCTGGTCTAAAGTAGAGTATTATATAGGGAATAGGGCCCTGGTCTAAAGTATAGTATTATATAGGGAATAGGGCCCTGGTCTACAGTAGAGTATTATATAGGGAATAGGGCCCTGGTCTACAGTAGAGTATTATATAGGGAATAGGGCCCTGGTCTACAGTAGAGTATTATTTATGGAATAGGGCCCTGGTCTACAGTAGAGTATTATATAGGGAATAGGGCCCTGGTCTACAGTAGAGTATTATATAGGGAATAGGGCCCTGGTCTAAAGTAGAGTATTATATAGGGTACAGGGCCCTGGTCTAAAGTAGGGTATTATATAAAGGGAATAGGGCCCTGGTCTAAAGTAGAGTAGTATATAGGGAATAGGGCCCCGGTCTAAAGTAGAGTATTATATAGGGAATAGGGCCCTGGTCTAAAGTAGAGTATTATATAGGGAATAGGGCCCTGGTCTAAAGTAGAGTATTATATAGGGAATAGGGCCCCGGTCTGAAGTAGAGTATTATATAGGGATTAGGGCCATGGTCTTAAGTAGAGTATTATATAGGGAATAGGGCACTGGTCTAAAGTAGAGTATTATATAGGGAATAGGGCCCTGGTCTAAAGTGGAGTATTATATAGGGAATAGGGCCCCAGTCTGAAGTAGAGTATTATATAGGGAATAGGGCCATGGTCTTAAGTAGAGTATTATATAGGGAATAGGGCACTGGTCTAAAGTAGAGTATTATATAGGGAATAGGGCCCTGGTCTAAAGTGGAGTATTATATAGGGAATAGGGCCCCAGTCTGAAGTAGAGTATTATATAGGGAATAGGGCCATGGTCTTAAGTAGAGTATTATATAGGGAATAGGGCACTGGTCTACAGTAGAGTATTATATAGGGAATATAGCCCTGGTCTAAAGTAGAGTATTATATAGGGAATTGGGCCCTGGTCTGTATTATATAGGGAATAGAGCCCTGGTCTACAGTAGAGTATTATATAGGGAATATGGCCCTGGTCTAAAGTAGAGTATTATATAGGGAATAGGGCCCTGGTCTAAAGTAGAGTATTATATAGGGAATAGGGCCCCGGTCTGAAGTAGAGTATTATATAGGGAATATAGCCCTCGTCTAAAGTAGAGTATTATATAGGGAATTGGGCCCTGGTCTGTATTATATAGGGAATAGATAGAGCCCTGGTCTACAGTAGAGTATTATATAGGGAATATGGCCCTGGTCTAAAGTAGAGTATTATATAGGGAATAGGGCCCTGGTCTAAAGTAGAGTATTATATAGGGAATAGGGCCCCGGTCTGAATTAGAGATTTATATAGGGAATAGGGCCATGGTCTTAAGTAGAGTATTATATAGGGAATAGGGCCCTGGTCTAAAGTGGAGTATTATATAGGGAATAAGGCCCCAGTCTGAAGTAGAGTATTATATAGGGAATAGGGCCATGGTCTTAAGTAGAGTATTATATAGGGAATAGGGCACTGGTCTACAGTAGAGTATTATATAGGGAATATAGCCCTGGTCTAAAGTAGAGTATTATATAGGGAATTGGGCCCTGGTCTGTATTATATAGGGAATAGAGCCCTGGTCTACAGTAGAGTATTATATAGGGAATAGGGCCCTGGTCTAAAGTATAGTATTATATAGGGAATAGGGCCCTGGTCTACAGTAGAGTATTATATAGGGAATAGGGCCCTGGTCTACAGTAGAGTATTATATAGGGAATAGGGCCCTGGTCTACAGTAGAGTATTATTTATGGAATAGGGCCCTGGTCTACAGTAGAGTATTATATAGGGAATAGGGCCCTGGTCTACAGTAGAGTATTATATAGGGAATAGGGCCCTGGTCTAAAGTAGAGTATTATATAGGGTACAGGGCCCTGGTCTAAAGTAGGGTATTATATAAAGGGAATAGGGCCCTGGTCTAAAGTAGAGTAGTATATAGGGAATAGGGCCCCGGTCTAAAGTAGAGTATTATATAGGGAATAGGGCCCTGGTCTAAAGTAGAGTATTATATAGGGAATAGGGCCCTGGTCTAAAGTAGAGTATTATATAGGGAATAGGGCCCTGGTCTAAAGTAGAGTATTATATAGGGAATAGGGCACTGGTCTAAAGTAGGGTATTATATAAAGGGAATAGGGCCCTGGTCTAAAGTAGAGTAGTATATAGGGAATAGGGCCCCGGTCTAAAGTAGAGTATTATATAGGGAATAGGGCCCTGGTCTAAAGTAGAGTATTATATAGGGAATAGGGCCCTGGTCTAAAGTAGAGTATTATATAGGGAATAGGGCCCCGGTCTGAAGTAGAGTATTATATAGGGATTAGGGCCATGGTCTTAAGTAGAGTATTATATAGGGAATAGGGCACTGGTCTAAAGTAGAGTATTATATAGGGAATAGGGCCCTGGTCTAAAGTGGAGTATTATATAGGGATTAGGGCCCCAGTCTGAAGTAGAGTATTATATAGGGAATAGGGCCATTGTCTTAAGTAGAGTATTATATAGGGAATAGGGCACTGGTCTAAAGTAGAGTATTATATAGGGAATAGGGCCCTGGTCTAAAGTGGAGTATTATATAGGGAATAGGGCCCCAGTCTGAAGTAGAGTATTATATAGGGAATAGGGCCATGGTCTTAAGTAGAGTATTATATAGGGAATAGGGCACCGGTCTACAGTAGAGTATTATATAGGGAATATAGCCCTCGTCTAAAGTAGAGTATTATATAGGGAATTGGGCCCTGGTCTGTATTATATAGGGAACAGAGCCCTGGTCTACAGTAGAGTATTAAATAGGGAATATGGCCCTGGTCTAAAGTAGAGTATTATATAGGGAATAGGGCCCTGGTCTAAAGTGGAGTATTATATAGGGAATAGGGCCCCAGTCTGAAGTAGAGTATTATATAGGGAATAGGGCCATGGTCTTAAGTAGAGTATTATATAGGGAATAGGGCACTGGTCTAAAGTAGAGTATTATATAGGGAATAGGGCCCTGGTCTAAAGTGGAGTATTATATAGGGAACAGGGCCCCAGTCTGAAGTAGAGTATTATATAGGGAATAGGGCCATGGTCTTAAGTAGAGTATTATATAGGGAATAGGGCACTGGTCTACAGTAGAGTATTATATAGGGAATATAGCCCTGGTCTAAAGTAGAGTATTATATAGGGAATAGGGCACTGGTCTAAAGTAGGGTATTATATAAAGGGAATAGGGCCCTGGTCTAAAGTAGAGTAGTATATAGGGAATAGGGCCCCGGTCTAAAGTAGAGTATTATATAGGGAATAGGGCCCTGGTCTAAAGTAGAGTATTATATAGGGAATAGGGCCCTGGTCTAAAGTAGAGTATTATATAGGGAATAGGGCCCCAGTCTGAAGTAGAGTATTATATAGGGATTAGGGCCATGGTCTTAAGTAGAGTATTATATAGGGAATAGGGCACTGGTCTTAAGTAGAGTATTATATAGGGAATAGGGCACTGGTCTAAAGTAGAGTATTATATAGGGAATAGGGCCCTGGTCTAAAGTGGAGTATTATATAGGGAATAGGGCCCCAGTCTGAAGTAGAGTATTATATAGGGAATAGGGCCATGGTCTTAAGTAGAGTATTATATAGGGAATAGGGCACTGGTCTAAAGTAGAGTATTATATAGGGAATAGGGCCCTGGTCTAAAGTGGAGTATTATATAGGGAACAGGGCCCCAGTCTGAAGTAGAGTATTATATAGGGAATAGGGCCATGGTCTTAAGTAGAGTATTATATAGGGAATAGGGCACTGGTCTACAGTAGAGTATTATATAGGGAATATAGCCCTGGTCTAAAGTAGAGTATTATATAGGGAATTGGGCCCTGGTCTGTATTATATAGGGAATAGAGCCCTGGTCTACAGTAGAGTATTATATAGGGAATATGGCCCTGGTCTAAAGTAGAGTATTATATAGGGAATAGGGCCCTGGTCTAAAGTAGAGTATTATATAGGGAATAGGGCCCCGGTCTGAAGTAGAGTATTATATAGGGAATAGGGCCATGGTCTTAAGTAGAGTATTATATAGGGAATAGGGCCCTGGTCTAAAGTGGAGTATTATATAGGGAATAAGGCCCCAGTCTGAAGTAGAGTATTATATAGGGAATAGGGCCATGGTCTTAAGTAGAGTATTATATAGGGAATAGGGCACTGGTCTACAGTAGAGTATTATATAGGGAATATAGCCCTGGTCTAAAGTAGAGTATTATATAGGGAATTGGGCCCTGGTCTGTATTATATAGGGAATAGAGCCCTGGTCTACAGTAGAGTATTATATAGGGAATATGGCCCTGATCTAAAGTAGAGTTTTATATTGGGAATAGGTCCCTTGTCTAAAGTAGAGTATTATATAGGGTACAGGGCCCTGGTCTAAAGTAGAGTATTATATAGGGAATAGGGCCCTGGTCTAAAGTATAGTATTATATAGGGAATAGGGCCCTGGTCTACAGTAGAGTATTATATAGGGAATAGGGCCCTGGTCTACAGTAGAGTATTATATAGGGAATAGGGCCCTGGTCTACAGTAGAGTATTATTTATGGAATAGGGCCCTGGTCTACAGTAGAGTATTATATAGGGAATAGGGCCCTGGTCTACAGTAGAGTATTATATAGGGAATAGGGCCCTGGTCTAAAGTAGAGTATTATATAGGGTACAGGGCCCTGGTCTAAAGTAGGGTATTATATAAAGGGAATAGGGCCCTGGTCTAAAGTAGAGTAGTATATAGGGAATAGGGCCCCGGTCTAAAGTAGAGTATTATATAGGGAATAGGGCCCTGGTCTAAAGTAGAGTATTATATAGGGAATAGGGCCCTGGTCTAAAGTAGAGTATTATATAGGGAAAAGGGCCCCGGTCTGAAGTAGAGTATTATATAGGGATTAGGGCCATGGTCTTAAGTAGAGTATTATATAGGGAATAGGGCACTGGTCTAAAGTAGAGTATTATATAGGGAATAGGGCCCTGGTCTAAAGTGGAGTATTATATAGGGAATAGGGCCCCAGTCTGAAGTAGAGTATTATATAGGGAATAGGGCCATGGTCTTAAGTAGAGTATTATATAGGGAATAGGGCACTGGTCTAAAGTAGAGTATTATATAGGGAATAGGGCCCTGGTCTAAAGTGGAGTATTATATAGGGAATAGGGCCCCAGTCTGAAGTAGAGTATTACATAGGGAATAGGGCCATGGTCTTAAGTAGAGTATTATATAGGGAATAGGGCACCGGTCTACAGTAGAGTATTATATAGGGAATATAGCCCTCGTCTAAAGTAGAGTATTATATAGGGAATTGGGCCCTGGTCTGTATTATATAGGGAACAGAGCCCTGGTCTACAGTAGAGTATTAAATAGGGAATATGGCCCTGGTCTAAAGTAGAGTATTATATAGGGAATAGGGCCCTGGTCTAAAGTAGAGTATTATATAGGGAATAGGGCCCCGGTCTGAAGTAGAGTATTATATAGGGAAAAGGGCCATGGTCTTAAGTAGAGTATTATATAGGGAATAGGGCACTGGTCTAAAGTAGAGTATTATATAGGGAATAGGGCCCTGGTCTAAAGTGGAGTATTATATAGGGAATAGGGCCCCAGTCTGAAGTAGAGTATTATATAGGGAATAGGGCCATGGTCTTAAGTAGAGTATTATATAGGGAATAGGGCACTGGTCTACAGTAGAGTATTATATAGGGAATATAGCCCTGGTCTAAAGTAGAGTATTATATAGGGAATTGGGCCCTGGTCTGTATTATATAGGGAATAGAGCCCTGGTCTACATTAGAGTATTATATAGGGAATATGGCCCTGATCTAAAGTAGAGTATTATATTGGGAATAGGGCCCTTGTCTAAAGAAGAGTATTATATAGGGTACAGGGCCCTGGTCTAAAGTAGAGTATTATATAGGGAATAGGGCCCTGGTCTAAAGTATAGTATTATATAGGGAATAGGGCCCTGGTCTACAGTAGAGTATTATATAGGGAATAGGGCCCTGGTCTACAGTAGAGTATTATTTATGGAATAGGGCCCTGGTCTACAGTAGAGTATTATATAGGGAATAGGGCCCTGGTCTACAGTAGAGTATTATATAGGGAATAGGGCCCTGGTCTAAAGTAGAGTATTATATAGGGAATAGGGCCCTGGTCTAAAGTAGAGTATTATATAGGGAATAGGGCCCCGGTCTAAAGTAGAGTATTATATAGGGAATAGGGCCCTGGTCTAAAGTAGAGTATTATATAGGGAATAGGGCCCTGGTCTAAAGTAGAGTATTATATAGGGAATAGGGCACTGGTCTAAAGTAGGGTATTATATAAAGGGAATAGGGCCCTGGTCTAAAGTAGAGTAGTATATAGGGAATAGGGCCCCGGTCTAAAGTAGAGTATTATATAGGGAATAGGGCCCTGGTCTAAAGTAGAGTATTATATAGGGAATAGGGCCCTGGTCTAAAGTAGAGTATTATATAGGGAATAGGGCACTGGTCTAAAGTAGAGTATTATATAGGGAATAGGGCCCTGGTCTAAAGTAGAGTATTATATAGGGAATAGGGCCCTGGTCTAAGTAGAGTATATATAGGGAATAGAGCCCTGGTCTACAGTAGAGTATTATATAGGGAATAGGGCCCTGGTCTAAAGTAGAGTATTATATAGGGAATAGGGCCCTGGTCTAAAGTAGAGTATTATATAGGGAATAGGGCCCCGGTCTGAAGTAGAGTATTATATAGGGAATAGGGCCATGGTCTTAAGTAGAGTATTATATAGGGAATAGGGCCCTGGTCTGTATTATATAGGGAATAGGGCCCTGGTCTACAGTAGAGTATTATATAGGGAATAGGGCCCTGGTCTAAAGTGGAGTATTATATAGGGAATAGGGCCCCAGTCTGAAGTAGAGTATTATATAGGGAATAGGGCCATGGTCTTAAGTAGAGTATTATATAGGGAATAGGGCACCGGTCTACAGTAGAGTATTATATAGGGAATATAGCCCTCGTCTAAAGTAGAGTATTATATAGGGAATTGGGCCCTGGTCTGTATTATATAGGGAACAGAGCCCTGGTCTACAGTAGAGTATTATATAGGGAATATGGCCCTGGTCTAAAGTAGAGTATTATATAGGGAATAGGGCCCTGGTCTAAAGTAGAGTATTATATAGGGAATAGGGCCCCGGTCTGAAGTGGAGGATTATATAGGGAATAGGGCCCCAGTCTGAAGTAGAGTATTATATAGGGAATAGGGCCATGGTCTTAAGTAGAGTATTATATAGGGAATAGGGCACTGGTCTACAGTAGAGTATTATATAGGGAATATAGCCCTGGTCTAAAGTAGAGTATTATATAGGGAATTGGGCCCTGGTCTGTATTATATAGGGAATAGAGCCCTGGTCTACAGTAGAGTATTATATAGGGAATATGGCCCTGATCTAAAGTAGAGTATTATATTGGGAATAGGGCCCTTGTCTAAAGTAGAGTATTATATAGGGTACAGGGCCCTGGTCTAAAGTAGAGTATTATATAGGGAATAGGGCCCTGGTCTAAAGTATAGTATTATATAGGGAATAGGGCCCTGGTCTACAGTAGAGTATTATATAGGGAATAGGGCCCTGGTCTACAGTAGAGTATTATATAGGGAATAGGGCCCTGGTCTACAGTAGAGTATTATTTAGGGAATAGGGCCCTGGTCTACAGTAGAGTATTATATAGGGAATAGGGCCCTGGTCTACAGTAGAGTATTATATAGGGAATAGGGCCCTGGTCTAAAGTAGAGTATTATATAGGGAATAGGGCCCTGGTCTAAAGTAGAGTATTATATAGGGAATAGGGCCCCGGTCTAAAGTAGAGTATTATATAGGGAATAGGGCCCTGGTCTAAAGTAGAGTATTATATAGGGAATAGGGCCCTGGTCTAAAGTAGAGTATTATATAGGGAATAGGGCCCTGGTCTAAAGTAGGAGTATTATATAGGGAATAGGGCCCTGGTCTAAAGTAGAGTATTATATAGGGAATAGGGCCCTGGTCTAAAGTAGAGTATTATATAGGGAATAGGGCCCTGGTCTAAAGTAGAGTATTATATAGGGAATAGGGCCCTGGTCTAAAGTAGAGTATTATATAGGGAATAGGGCCCTGGTCTACAGTAGAGTATTATATAGGGAATAGAGCCCTGGTCTAAAGTAGAGTATTATATAGGGAATTGGGCCCTGGTCTGTATTATATAGGGAATAGAGCCCTGGTCTACAGTAGAGTATTATATAGGGAATAGGGCCCTGGTCTAAAGTAGAGTATTATATAGGGAATAGGGCCCTGGTCTAAAGTAGAGTATTATATAGGGAATAGGGCCCTGGTCTAAAGTGGAGTATTATATAGGGAATAGGGCCCCAGTCTGAAGTAGAGTATTATATAGGGAATAGGGCCATGGTCTTAAGTAGAGTATTATATAGGGAATAGGGCACTGGTCTACAGTAGAGTATTATATAGGGAATATAGCCCTGGTCTAAAGTAGAGTATTATATAGGGAATTGGGCCCTGGTCTGTATTATATAGGGAATAGAGCCCTGGTCTACAGTAGAGTATTATATAGGGAATATGGCCCTGATCTAAAGTAGAGTATTATATTGGGAATAGGGCCCTTGTCTAAAGTAGAGTATTATATAGGGTACAGGGCCCTGGTCTAAAGTAGAGTATTATATAGGGAATAGGGCCCTGGTCTAAAGTATAGTATTATATAGGGAATAGGGCCCTGGTCTACAGTAGAGTATTATATAGGGAATAGGGCCCTGGTCTACAGTAGAGTATTATATAGGGAATAGGGCCCTGGTCTACAGTAGAGTATTATTTATGGAATAGGGCCCTGGTCTACAGTAGAGTATTATATAGGGAATAGGGCCCTGGTCTACAGTAGAGTATTATATAGGGAATAGGGCCCTGGTCTAAAGTAGAGTATTATATAGGGTACAGGGCCCTGGTCTAAAGTAGGGTATTATATAAAGGGAATAGGGCCCTGGTCTAAAGTAGAGTAGTATATAGGGAATAGGGCCCCGGTCTAAAGTAGAGTATTATATAGGGAATAGGGCCCTGGTCTAAAGTAGAGTATTATATAGGGAATAGGGCCCTGGTCTAAAGTAGAGTATTATATAGGGAATAGGGCACTGGTCTAAAGTAGGGTATTATATAAAGGGAATAGGGCCCTGGTCTAAAGTAGAGTAGTATATAGGGAATAGGGCCCCGGTCTAAAGTAGAGTATTATATAGGGAATAGGGCCCTGGTCTAAAGTAGAGTATTATATAGGGAATAGGGCCCTGGTCTAAAGTAGAGTATTATATAGGGAATAGGGCACTGGTCTAAAGTAGGGTATTATATAAAGGGAATAGGGCCCTGGTCTAAAGTAGAGTAGTATATAGGGAATAGGGCCCCGGTCTAAAGTAGAGTATTATATAGGGAATAGGGCCCTGGTCTAAAGTAGAGTATTATATAGGGAATAGGGCCCTGGTCTAAAGTAGAGTATTATATAGGGAATAGGGCCCCGGTCTGAAGTAGAGTATTATATAGGGAATAGGGCCATGGTCTTAAGTAGAGTATTATATAGGGAATAGGGCACTGGTCTAAAGTAGAGTATTATATAGGGAATAGGGCCCTGGTCTAAAGTGGAGTATTATATAGGGAATAGGGCCCCAGTCTGAAGTAGAGTATTATATAGGGAATAGGGCCATGGTCTTAAGTAGAGTATTATATAGGGAATAGGGCACCGGTCTACAGTAGAGTATTATGTAGGGAATATAGCCCTGGTCTAAAGTAGAGTATTATATAGGGAATTGGGCCCTGGTCTGTATTATATAGGGAATAGAGCCCTGGTCTACAGTAGAGTATTATATAGGGAATATGGCCCTGGTCTAAAGTAGAGTATTATATAGGGAATAGGGCCCTGGTCTAAAGTAGAGTATTATATAGGGAATAGGGCCCCGGTCTGAAGTAGAGTATTATATAGGGAATAGGGCCATGGTCTTAAGTAGAGTATTATATAGGGAATAGGGCACTGGTCTACAGTAGAGTATTATATAGGGAATATAGCCCTGGTCTAAAGTAGAGTATTATATAGGGAATTGGGCCCTGGTCTGTATTATATAGGGAATAGAGCCCTGGTCTACATTAGAGTATTATATAGGGAATATGGCCCTGATCTAAAGTAGAGTATTATATTGGGAATAGGGCCCTTGTCTAAAGAAGAGTATTATATAGGGTACAGGGCCCTGGTCTAAAGTAGAGTATTATATAGGGAATAGGGCCCTGGTCTAAAGTAGAGTATTATATAGGGAATAGGGCCCCGGTCTGAAGTAGAGTATTATATAGGGAATAGGGCCATGGTCTTAAGTAGAGTATTATATAGGGAATAGGGCACTGGTCTAAAGTAGAGTATTATATAGGGAATAGGGCCCTGGTCTAAAGTGGAGTATTATATAGGGAATAGGGCCCCAGTCTGAAGTAGAGTATTATATAGGGAATAGGGCCCCGGTCTGAAGTAGAGTATTATATAGGGAATAGGGCCATGGTCTTAAGTAGAGTATTATATAGGGAATAGGGCCCTGGTCTAAAGTGGAGTATTATATAGGGAATAGGGCCCCAGTCTGAAGTAGAGTATTATATAGGGAATAGGGCCATGGTCTTAAGTAGAGTATTATATAGGGAATAGGGCACTGGTCTACAGTAGAGTATTATATAGGGAATATAGCCCTGGTCTAAAGTAGAGTATTATATAGGGAATTGAGCCCTGGTCTGTATTATATAGGGAATAGAGCCCTGGTCTACAGTAGAGTATTATATAGGGAATATGGCCCTGATCTAAAGTAGAGTATTATATTGGGAATAGGGGCCTTGTCTAAAGTAGAGTATTATATAGGGTACAGGGCCCTGGTCTAAAGTAGAGTATTATATAGGGAATAGGGCCCTGGTCTAAAGTATAGTATTATATAGGGAATAGGGCCCTGGTCTACAGTAGAGTATTATATAGGGAATAGGGCAATGGTCTACAGTAGAGTATTATTATTTTTAATAGGGCCCTGGTCTACAGTAGAGTATTATATAGGGAATAGGGCCCTGGTCTACAGTAGAGTATTATATAGGGAATAGGGCCCTGGTCTAAAGTAGAGTATTATATAGGGAACAGGGCCCTGGTCTAAAGTAGAGTATTATATAAAGGGAATAGGGCCCTGGTCTAAAGTAGAGTAGTATATAGGGAATAGGGCCCCGGTCTAAAGTAGAGTATTATATAGGGAATAGGGCCCTGGTCTAAAGTAGAGTATTATATAGGGAATAGGGCCCTGGTCTAAAGTAGAGTATTATATAGGGAATAGGGCCCCGGTCTGAAGTAGAGTATTATATAGGGAATAGGGCCCTGGTCTTAAGTAGAGTATTATATAGGGAATAGGGCCCTGGTCTAAAGTGGAGTATTATATAGGGAATAGGGCCCCAGTCTGAAGTAGAGTATTATATAGGGAATAGGGCCATGGTCTTAAGTAGAGTATTATATAGGGAATAGGGCACTGGTCTACAGTAGAGTATTATATAGGGAATATAGCCCTGGTCTAAAGTAGAGTATTATATAGGGAATTGGGCCCTGGTCTGTATTATATAGGGAATAGAGCCCTGGTCTACAGTAGAGTATTATATAGGGAATATGGCCCTGATCTAAAGTAGAGTATTATATTGGGAATAGGGGCCTTGTCTAAAGTAGAGTATTATATAGGGTACAGGGCCCTGGTCTAAAGTAGAGTATTATATAGGGAATAGGGCCCTGGTCTAAAGTATAGTATTATATAGGGAATAGGGCCCTGGTCTACAGTAGAGTATTATATAGGGAATAGGGCAATGGTCTACAGTAGAGTATTATTATTTTTAATAGGGCCCTGGTCTACAGTAGAGTATTATATAGGGAATAGGGCCCTGGTCTACAGTAGAGTATTATATAGGGAATAGGGCCCTGGTCTAAAGTAGAGTATTATATAGGGTACAGGGCCCTGGTCTAAAGTAGGGTATTATATAAAGGGAATAGGGCCCTGGTCTAAAGTAGAGTATTATATAGGGAATAGGGCCCTGGTCTAAAGTGGAGTATTATATAGGGAATAGGGCCCCAGTCTGAAGTAGAGTATTATATAGGGAATAGGGCCATGGTCTTAAGTAGAGTATTATATAGGGAATAGGGCACTGGTCTAGAGTAGAGTATTATATAGGGAATATAGCCCTGGTCTAAAGTAGAGTATTATATAGGGAATTGGGCCCTGGTCTGTATTATATAGGGAATAGAGCCCTGGTCTACAGTAGAGTATTATATAGGGAATATGGCCCTGATCTAAAGTAGAATATTATATTGGGAATAGGGCCCTTGTCTAAAGTAGAGTATTATATAGGGTACAGGGCCCTGGTCTAAAGTAGAGTATTATATAGGGAATAGGGCCCTGGTCTAAAGTATAGTATTATATAGGGAATAGGGCCCTGGTCTACAGTAGAGTATTATATAGGGAATAGGGCCCTGGTCTACAGTAGAGTATTATATAGGGAATAGGGCCCTGGTCTACAGTAGAGTATTATTTATGGAATAGGGCCCTGGTCTACAGTAGAGTATTATATAGGGAATAGGGCCCTGGTCTACAGTAGAGTATTATATAGGGAATAGGGCCCTGGTCTAAAGTAGAGTATTATATAGGGTACAGGGCCCTGGTCTAAAGTAAGGTATTATATAAAGGGAATAGGGCCCTGGTCTAAAGTAGAGTAGTATATAGGGAATAGGGCCCCGGTCTAAAGTAGAGTATTATATAGGGAATAGGGCCCTGGTCTAAAGTAGAGTATTATATAGGGAATAGGGCCCTGGTCTAAAGTAGAGTATTATATAGGGAATAGGGCACTGGTCTAAAGTAGGGTATTATATAAAGGGAATAGGGCCCTGGTCTAAAGTAGAGTAGTATATAGGGAATAGGGCCCCGGTCTAAAGTAGAGTATTATATAGGGAATAGGGCCCTGGTCTAAAGTAGAGTATTATATAGGGAATAGGGCCCTGGTCTAAAGTAGAGTATTATATAGGGAATAGGGCCCCAGTCTGAAGTAGAGTATTATATAGGGAATAGGGCCATGGTCTTAAGTAGAGTATTATATAGGGAATAGGGCACTGGTCTTAAGTAGAGTATTATATAGGGAATAGGGCACTGGTCTAAAGTAGAGTATTATATAGGGAATATAGCCCTGGTCTAAAGTAGAGTATTATATAGGGAATTGGGCCCTGGTCTGTATTATATAGGGAATAGAGCCCTGGTCTACAGTAGAGTATTATATAGGGAATATGGCCCTGGTCTAAAGTAGAGTATTATATAGGGAATAGGGCCCTGGTCTAAAGTAGAGTATTATATAGGGAATAGGGCCCCGGTCTGAAGTAGAGTATTATATAGGGAATAGGGCCATGGTCTTAAGTAGAGTATTATATAGGGAATAGGGCACTGGTCTAAAGTAGAGTATTATATAGGGAATAGGGCCCTGGTCTAAAGTGGAGTATTATATAGGGAATAGGGCCCCAGTCTGAAGTAGAGTATTATATAGGGAATAGGGCCCCGGTCTGAAGTAGAGTATTATATAGGGAATAGGGCCATGGTCTTAAGTAGAGTATTATATAGGGAATAGGGCCCTGGTCTAAAGTGGAGTATTATATAGGGAATAGGGCCCCAGTCTGAAGTAGAGTATTATATAGGGAATAGGGCCATGGTCTTAAGTAGAGTATTATATAGGGAATAGGGCACTGGTCTACAGTAGAGTATTATATAGGGAATATAGCCCTGGTCTAAAGTAGAGTATTATATAGGGAATTGGGCCCTGGTCTGTATTATATAGGGAATAGAGCCCTGGTCTACAGTAGAGTATTATATAGGGAATAGGGCCCTTGTCTAAAGTAGAGTATTATATAGGGTACAGGGCCCTGGTCTAAAGTAGAGTATTATATAGGGAATAGGGCCCTGGTCTAAAGTATAGTATTATATAGGGAATAGGGCCCTGGTCTACAGTAGAGTATTATATAGGGAATAGGGCCCTGGTCTACAGTAGAGTATTATTATATGGAATAGGGCCCTGGTCTACAGTAGAGTATTATATAGGGAATAGGGCCCTGGTCTAAAGTAGAGTATTATATAGGGAATAGGGCCCCGGTCTGAAGTAGAGTATTATATAGGGAATAGGGCCCTGGTCTAAAGTAGAGTATTATATAGGGAATAGGGCACTGGTCTAAAGTAGAGTATTATATAGGGAATAGGGCCCTGGTCTAAAGTGGAGTATTATATAGGGAATAGGGCCCCGGTCTGAAGTAGAGTATTATATAGGGAATAGGGCCCTGGTCTAAAGTAGAGTATTATATAGGGAATAGGGCACTGGTCTAAAGTAGAGTATTATATAGGGAATAGGGCCCTGGTCTAAAGTGGAGTATTATATAGGGAATAGGGCCCCAGTCTGAAGTAGAGTATTATATAGGGAATAGGGCCATGGTCTTAAGTAGAGTATTATATAGGGAATAGGGCACCTGGTCTACAGTAGAGTATTATATAGGGAATATAGCCCTGGTCTAAAGTAGAGTATTATATAGGGAATTGGGCCCTGGTCTGTTATTATATAGGGAATAGAGCCCTGGTCTACAGTAGAGTATTATATAGGGAATATGGCCCTGGTCTAAAGTAGAGTATTATATAGGGAATAGGGCCCTGGTCTAAAGTAGAGTATTATATAGGGAATAGGGCCCCGGTCTGAAGTAGAGTATTATATAGGGAATAGGGCCATGGTCTTAAGTAGAGTATTATATAGGGAATAGGGCACTGGTCTAAAGTAGAGTATTATATAGGGAATAGGGCCCTGGTCTAAAGTGGAGTATTATATAGGGAATAGGGCCCCAGTCTGAAGTAGAGTATTATATAGGGAATAGGGCCATGGTCTTAAGTAGAGTATTATATAGGGAATAGGGCACTGGTCTACAGTAGAGTATTATATAGGGAATATAGCCCTGGTCTAAAGTAGAGTATTATATAGGGAATTGGGCCCTGGTCTGTATTATATAGGGAATAGAGCCCTGGTCTACAGTAGAGTATTATATAGGGAATATGGCCCTGATCTAAAGTAGAGTATTATATTGGGAATAGGGCCCTTGTCTAAAGAAGAGTATTATATAGGGTACAGGGCCCTGGTCTAAAGTAGAGTATTATATAGGGAATAGGGCCCTGGTCTAAAGTAGAGTATTATATAGGGAATAGGGCCCCGGTCTGAAGTAGAGTATTATATAGGGAATAGGGCCATGGTCTTAAGTAGAGTATTATATAGGGAATAGGGCACTGGTCTAAAGTAGAGTATTATATAGGGAATAGGGCCCTGGTCTAAAGTGGAGTATTATATAGGGAATAGGGCCCCAGTCTGAAGTAGAGTATTATATAGGGAATAGGGCCCCGGTCTGAAGTAGAGTATTATATAGGGAATAGGGCCATGGTCTTAAGTAGAGTATTATATAGGGAATAGGGCCCTGGTCTAAAGTGGAGTATTATATAGGGAATAGGGCCCCAGTCTGAAGTAGAGTATTATATAGGGAATAGGGCCATGGTCTTAAGTAGAGTATTATATAGGGAATAGGGCACTGGTCTACAGTAGAGTATTATATAGGGAATATAGCCCTGGTCTAAAGTAGAGTATTATATAGGGAATTGAGCCCTGGTCTGTATTATATAGGGAATAGAGCCCTGGTCTACAGTAGAGTATTATATAGGGAATATGGCCCTGATCTAAAGTAGAGTATTATATTGGGAATAGGGGCCTTGTCTAAAGTAGAGTATTATATAGGGTACAGGGCCCTGGTCTAAAGTAGAGTATTATATAGGGAATAGGGCCCTGGTCTAAAGTATAGTATTATATAGGGAATAGGGCCCTGGTCTACAGTAGAGTATTATATAGGGAATAGGGCAATGGTCTACAGTAGAGTATTATTATTTTTAATAGGGCCCTGGTCTACAGTAGAGTATTATATAGGGAATAGGGCCCTGGTCTACAGTAGAGTATTATATAGGGAATAGGGCCCTGGTCTAAAGTAGAGTATTATATAGGGAATTGGGCCCTGGTCTGTATTATATAGGGAATAGAGCCCTGGTCTACATTAGAGTATTATATAGGGAATATGGCCCTGATCTAAAGTAGAGTATTATATTGGGAATAGGGCCCTTGTCTAAAGTAGAGTATTATATAGGGTACAGGGCCCTGGTCTAAAGTAGAGTATTATATAGGGAATAGGGCCCTGGTCTAAAGTAGAGTATTATATAGGGAATAGGGCCCCGGTCTGAAGTAGAGTATTATATAGGGAATAGGGCCATGGTCTTAAGTAGAGTATTATATAGGGAATAGGGCACTGGTCTAAAGTAGAGTATTATATAGGGAATAGGGCCCTGGTCTAAAGTGGAGTATTATATAGGGAATAGGGCCCTGGTCTGAAGTAGAGTATTATATAGGGAATAGGGCCCTGGTCTGAAGTAGAGTATTATATAGGGAATAGGGCCCTGGTCTAAAGTAGAGTATTATATAGGGAATAGGGCCCTGGTCTAAAGTGGAGTATTATATAGGGAATAGGGCCCCAGTCTGAAGTAGAGTATTATATAGGGAATAGGGCCATGGTCTTAAGTAGAGTATTATATAGGGAATAGGGCACTGGTCTACAGTAGAGTATTATATAGGGAATATAGCCCTGGTCTAAAGTAGAGTATTATATAGGGAATTGGGCCCTGGTCTGTATTATATAGGGAATAGAGCCCTGGTCTACAGTAGAGTATTATATAGGGAATATGGCCCTGATCTAAAGTAGAGTATTATATTGGGAATAGGGCCCTTGTCTAAAGTAGAGTATTATATAGGGTACAGGGCCCTGGTCTAAAGTAGAGTATTATATAGGGAATAGGGCCCTGGTCTAAAGTATAGTATTATATAGGGAATAGGGCCCTGGTCTACAGTAGAGTATTATATAGGGAATAGGGCCCTGGTCTACAGTAGAGTATTATTATTTTTAATAGGGCCCTGGTCTACAGTAGAGTATTATATAGGGAATAGGGCCCTGGTCTACAGTAGAGTATTATATAGGGAATAGGGCCCTGGTCTAAAGTAGAGTATTATATAGGGTACAGGGCCCTGGTCTAAAGTAGGGTATTATATAAAGGGAATAGGGCCCTGGTCTAAAGTAGAGTAGTATATAGGGAATAGGGCCCCGGTCTAAAGTAGAGTATTATATAGGGAATAGGGCCCTGGTCTAAAGTAGAGTATTATATAGGGAATAGGGCCCTGGTCTAAAGTAGAGTATTATATAGGGAATAGGGCACTGGTCTAAAGTAGGGTATTATATAAAGGGAATAGGGCCCTGGTCTAAAGTAGAGTAGTATATAGGGAATAGGGCCCCGGTCTAAAGTAGAGTATTATATAGGGAATAGGGCCCTGGTCTAAAGTAGAGTATTATATAGGGAATAGGGCCCTGGTCTAAAGTAGAGTATTATATAGGGAATAGGGCCCCGGTCTGAAGTAGAGTATTATATAGGGATTAGGGCCATGGTCTTAAGTAGAGTATTATATAGGGAATAGGGCACTGGTCTAAAGTAGAGTATTATATAGGGAATAGGGCCCTGGTCTAAAGTAGAGTATTATATAGGGAATAGGGCCATGGTCTTAAGTAGAGTATTATATAGGGAATAGGGCACTGGTCTAAAGTAGAGTATTATATAGGGAATAGGGCCCTGGTCTAAAGTGGAGTATTATATAGGGAATAGGGCCCCAGTCTGAAGTAGAGTATTATATAGGGAATAGGGCCATGGTCTTAAGTAGAGTATTATATAGGGAATAGGGCACCGGTCTACAGTAGAGTATTATATAGGGAATATAGCCCTGGTCTAAAGTAGAGTATTATATAGGGAATTGGGCCCTGGTCTGTATTATATAGGGAATAGAGCCCTGGTCTACAGTAGAGTATTATATAGGGAATATGGCCCTGGTCTAAAGTAGAGTATTATATAGGGAATAGGGCCCTGGTCTAAAGTAGAGTATTATATAGGGAATAGGGCCCCGGTCTGAAGTAGAGTATTATATAGGGAATAGGGCCATGGTCTTAAGTAGAGTATTATATAGGGAATAGGGCACTGGTCTAAAGTAGAGTATTATATAGGGAATAGGGCCCTGGTCTAAAGTGGAGTATTATATAGGGAATAGGGCCCCAGTCTGAAGTAGAGTATTATATAGGGAATAGGGCCATGGTCTTAAGTAGAGTATTATATAGGGAATAGGGCACTGGTCTACAGTAGAGTATTATATAGGGAATATAGCCCTGGTCTAAAGTAGAGTATTATATAGGGAATTGGGCCATGGTCTGTATTATATAGGGAATAGAGCCCTGGTCTACAGTAGAGTATTATATAGGGAATATGGCCCTGATCTAAAGTAGAGTATTATATTGGGAATAGGGCCCTTGTCTAAAGTAGAGTATTATATAGGGTACAGGGCCCTGGTCTAAAGTAGAGTATTATATAGGGAATAGGGCCCTGGTCTAAAGTATAGTATTATATAGGGAATAGGGCCCTGGTCTACAGTAGAGTATTATATAGGGAATAGGGCCCTGGTCTACAGTAGAGTATTATATAGGGAATAGGGCCCTGGTCTACAGTAGAGTATTATATATGGAATAGGGCCCTGGTCTACAGTAGAGTATTATATAGGGAATAGGGCCCTGGTCTAAAGTAGAGTATTATATAGGGAATAGGGCCCCGGTCTGAAGTAGAGTATTATATAGGGATTAGGGCCATGGTCTTAAGTAGAGTATTATATAGGGAATAGGGCACTGGTCTAAAGTAGAGTATTATATAGGGAATAGGGCCCTGGTCTAAAGTGGAGTATTATATAGGGAATAGGGCCCCAGTCTGAAGTAGAGTATTATATAGGGAATAGGGCCATGGTCTTAAGTAGAGTATTATATAGGGAATAGGGCACTGGTCTAAAGTAGAGTATTATATAGGGAATAGGGCCCTGGTCTAAAGTGGAGTATTATATAGGGAATAGGGCCCCAGTCTGAAGTAGAGTATTATATAGGGAATAGGGCCATGGTCTTAAGTAGAGTATTATATATGGAATAGGGCACCGGTCTACAGTAGAGTATTATATAGGGAATATAGCCCTGGTCTAAAGTAGAGTATTATATAGGGAATTGGGCCCTGGTCTGTATTATATAGGGAATAGAGCCCTGGTCTACAGTAGAGTATTATATAGGGAATATGGCCCTGGTCTAAAGTAGAGTATTATATAGGGAATAGGGCCCTGGTCTAAAGTAGAGTATTATATAGGGAATAGGGCCCCGGTCTGAAGTAGAGTATTATATAGGGAATAGGGCCATGGTCTTAAGTAGAGTATTATATAGGGAATAGGGCACTGGTCTAAAGTAGAGTATTATATAGGGAATAGGGCCCTGGTCTAAAGTGGAGTATTATATAGGGAATAGGGCCCCAGTCTGAAGTAGAGTATTATATAGGGAATATAGCCCTGGTCTAAAGTAGAGTATTATATAGGGAATTGGGCCCTGGTCTGTATTATATAGGGAATAGAGCCCTGGTCTACATTAGAGTATTATATAGGGAATATGGCCCTGATCTAAAGTAGAGTATTATATTGGGAATAGGGCCCTTGTCTAAAGAAGAGTATTATATAGGGTACAGGGCCCTGGTCTAAAGTAGAGTATTATATAGGGAATAGGGCCCTGGTCTAAAGTAGAGTATTATATAGGGAATAGGGCCCCGGTCTGAAGTAGAGTATTATATAGGGAATAGGGCCATGGTCTTAAGTAGAGTATTATATAGGGAATAGGGCACTGGTCTAAAGTAGAGTATTATATAGGGAATAGGGCCCTGGTCTAAAGTGGAGTATTATATAGGGAATAGGGCCCCAGTCTGAAGTAGAGTATTATATAGGGAATAGGGCCCCGGTCTGAAGTAGAGTATTATATAGGGAATAGGGCCATGGTCTTAAGTAGAGTATTATATAGGGAATAGGGCCCTGGTCTAAAGTGGAGTATTATATAGGGAATAGGGCCCCAGTCTGAAGTAGAGTATTATATAGGGAATAGGGCCATGGTCTTAAGTAGAGTATTATATAGGGAATAGGGCACTGGTCTACAGTAGAGTATTATATAGGGAATATAGCCCTGGTCTAAAGTAGAGTATTATATAGGGAATTGAGCCCTGGTCTGTATTATATAGGGAATAGAGCCCTGGTCTACAGTAGAGTATTATATAGGGAATATGGCCCTGATCTAAAGTAGAGTATTATATTGGGAATAGGGGCCTTGTCTAAAGTAGAGTATTATATAGGGTACAGGGCCCTGGTCTAAAGTAGAGTATTATATAGGGAATAGGGCCCTGGTCTAAAGTATAGTATTATATAGGGAATAGGGCCCTGGTCTACAGTAGAGTATTATATAGGGAATAGGGCAATGGTCTACAGTAGAGTATTATTATTTTTAATAGGGCCCTGGTCTACAGTAGAGTATTATATAGGGAATAGGGCCCTGGTCTACAGTAGAGTATTATATAGGGAATAGGGCCCTGGTCTAAAGTAGAGTATTATATAGGGTACAGGGCCCTGGTCTAAAGTAGGGTATTATATAAAGGGAATAGGGCCCTGGTCTAAAGTAGAGTAGTATATAGGGAATAGGGCCCCGGTCTAAAGTAGAGTATTATATAGGGAATAGGGCCCTGGTCTAAAGTAGAGTATTATATAGGGAATAGGGCCCTGGTCTAAAGTAGAGTATTATATAGGGAATAGGGCACTGGTCTAAAGTAGGGTATTATATAAAGGGAATAGGGCCCTGGTCTAAAGTAGAGTAGTATATAGGGAATAGGGCCCCGGTCTAAAGTAGAGTATTATATAGGGAATAGGGCCCTGGTCTAAAGTAGAGTATTATATAGGGAATAGGGCCCTGGTCTAAAGTAGAGTATTATATAGGGAATAGGGCCCCGGTCTGAAGTAGAGTATTATATAGGGATTAGGGCCATGGTCTTAAGTAGAGTATTATATAGGGAATAGGGCACTGGTCTAAAGTAGAGTATTATATAGGGAATAGGGCCCTGGTCTAAAGTGGAGTATTATATAGGGAATAGGGCCATGGTCTTAAGTAGAGTATTATATAGGGAATAGGGCACTGGTCTAAAGTAGAGTATTATATAGGGAATAGGGCCCTGGTCTAAAGTGGAGTATTATATAGGGAATAGGGCCCCAGTCTGAAGTAGAGTATTATATAGGGAATAGGGCCATGGTCTTAAGTAGAGTATTATATAGGGAATAGGGCACTGGTCTACAGTAGAGTATTATATAGGGAATATAGCCCTGGTCTAAAGTAGAGTATTATATAGGGAATTGAGCCCTGGTCTGTATTATATAGGGAATAGAGCCCTGGTCTACAGTAGAGTATTATATAGGGAATATGGCCCTGATCTAAAGTAGAGTATTATATTGGGAATAGGGGCCTTGTCTAAAGTAGAGTATTATATAGGGTACAGGGCCCTGGTCTAAAGTAGAGTATTATATAGGGAATAGGGCCCTGGTCTAAAGTATAGTATTATATAGGGAATAGGGCCCTGGTCTACAGTAGAGTATTATATAGGGAATAGGGCAATGGTCTACAGTAGAGTATTATTATTTTTAATAGGGCCCTGGTCTACAGTAGAGTATTATATAGGGAATAGGGCCCTGGTCTACAGTAGAGTATTATATAGGGAATAGGGCCCTGGTCTAAAGTAGAGTATTATATAGGGTACAGGGCCCAGGTCTAAAGTAGGGTATTATATAAAGGGAATAGGGCCCTGGTCTAAAGTAGAGTAGTATATAGGGAATAGGGCCCCGGTCTAAAGTAGAGTATTATATAGGGAATAGGGCCCTGGTCTAAAGTAGAGTATTATATAGGGAATAGGGCCCTGGTCTAAAGTAGAGTATTATATAGGGAATAGGGCACTGGTCTAAAGTAGGGTATTATATAAAGGGAATAGGGCCCTGGTCTAAAGTAGAGTAGTATATAGGGAATAGGGCCCCGGTCTAAAGTAGAGTATTATATAGGGAATAGGGCCCTGGTCTAAAGTAGAGTATTATATAGGGAATAGGGCCCTGGTCTAAAGTAGAGTATTATATAGGGAATAGGGCCCCGGTCTGAAGTAGAGTATTATATAGGGATTAGGGCCATGGTCTTAAGTAGAGTATTATATAGGGAATAGGGCACTGGTCTAAAGTAGAGTATTATATAGGGAATAGGGCCCTGGTCTAAAGTGGAGTATTATATAGGGAATAGGGCCATGGTCTTAAGTAGAGTATTATATAGGGAATAGGGCACTGGTCTAAAGTAGAGTATTATATAGGGAATAGGGCCCTGGTCTAAAGTGGAGTATTATATAGGGAATAGGGCCCCAGTCTGAAGTAGAGTATTATATAGGGAATAGGGCCATGGTCTTAAGTAGAGTATTATATATGGAATAGGGCACCGGTCTACAGTAGAGTATTATATAGGGAATATAGCCCTGGTCTAAAGTAGAGTATTATATAGGGAATTGGGCCCTGGTCTGTATTATATAGGGAATAGAGCCCTGGTCTACAGTAGAGTATTATATAGGGAATATGGCCCTGGTCTAAAGTAGAGTATTATATAGGGAATAGGGCCCTGGTCTAAAGTAGAGTATTATATAGGGAATAGGGCCCCGGTCTGAAGTAGAGTATTATATAGGGAATAGGGCCATGGTCTTAAGTAGAGTATTATATAGGGAATAGGGCACTGGTCTAAAGTAGAGTATTATATAGGGAATAGGGCCCTGGTCTAAAGTGGAGTATTATATAGGGAATAGGGCCCCAGTCTGAAGTAGAGTATTATATAGGGAATAGGGCCATGGTCTTAAGTAGAGTATTATATAGGGAATAGGGCACTGGTCTACAGTAGAGTATTATATAGGGAATATAGCCCTGGTCTAAAGTAGAGTATTATATAGGGAATTGGGCCATGGTCTGTATTATATAGGGAATAGAGCCCTGGTCTACATTAGAGTATTATATAGGGAATATGGCCCTGATCTAAAGTAGAGTATTATATTGGGAATAGGGCCCTTGTCTAAAGAAGAGTATTATATAGGGTACAGGGCCCTGGTCTAAAGTAGAGTATTATATAGGGAATAGGGCCCTGGTCTAAAGTATAGTATTATATAGGGAATAGGGCCCTGGTCTACAGTAGAGTATTATATAGGGAATAGGGCCCTGGTCTACAGTAGAGTATTATATAGGGAATAGGGCCCTGGTCTACAGTAGAGTATTATTTATGGAATAGGGCCCTGGTCTACAGTAGAGTATTATATAGGGAATAGGGCCCTGGTCTACAGTAGAGTATTATATAGGGAATAGGGCCCTGGTCTAAAGTAGAGTATTATATAGGGAATAGGGCCCTGGTCTACAGTAGAGTATTATATAGGGAATAGGGCCCTGGTCTACAGTAGAGTATTATATAGGGAATAGGGCCCTGGTCTACAGTAGAGTATTATTTATGGAATAGGGCCCTGGTCTACAGTAGAGTATTATATAGGGAATAGGGCCCTGGTCTAAAGTAGAGTATTATATAGGGAATAGGGCCCCGGTCTGAAGTAGAGTATTATATAGGGATTAGGGCCATGGTCTTAAGTAGAGTATTATATAGGGAATAGGGCACTGGTCTAAAGTAGAGTATTATATAGGGAATAGGGCCCTGGTCTAAAGTGGAGTATTATATAGGGAATATGGCCCCAGTCTGAAGTAGAGTATTATATAGGGAATAGGGCCATGGTCTTAAGTAGAGTATTATATAGGGAATAGGGCACTGGTCTAAAGTAGAGTATTATATAGGGAATAGGGCCCTGGTCTAAAGTGGAGTATTATATAGGGAATAGGGCCCCAGTCTGAAGTAGAGTATTATATAGGGAATAGGGCCATGGTCTTAAGTAGAGTATTATATATGGAATAGGGCACCGGTCTACAGTAGAGTATTATATAGGGAATATAGCCCTGGTCTAAAGTAGAGTATTATATAGGGAATTGGGCCCTGGTCTGTATTATATAGGGAATAGAGCCCTGGTCTACAGTAGAGTATTATATAGGGAATATGGCCCTGGTCTAAAGTAGAGTATTATATAGGGAATAGGGCCCTGGTCTAAAGTAGAGTATTATATAGGGAATAGGGCCCCGGTCTGAAGTAGAGTATTATATAGGGAATAGGGCCATGGTCTTAAGTAGAGTATTATATAGGGAATAGGGCACTGGTCTAAAGTAGAGTATTATATAGGGAATAGGGCCCTGGTCTAAAGTGGAGTATTATATAGGGAATAGGGCCCCAGTCTGAAGTAGAGTATTATATAGGGAATATAGCCCTGGTCTAAAGTAGAGTATTATATAGGGAATTGGGCCCTGGTCTGTATTATATAGGGAATAGAGCCCTGGTCTACATTAGAGTATTATATAGGGAATATGGCCCTGATCTAAAGTAGAGTATTATATTGGGAATAGTGCCCTTGTCTAAAGAAGAGTATTATATAGGGTACAAGGCCCTGGTCTAAAGTAGAGTATTATATAGGGAATAGGGCCCTGGTCTAAAGTAGAGTATTATATAGGGAATAGGGCCCCGGTCTGAAGTAGAGTATTATATAGGGAATAGGGCCATGGTCTTAAGTAGAGTATTATATAGGGAATAGGGCACTGGTCTAAAGTAGAGTATTATATAGGGAATAGGGCCCTGGTCTAAAGTGGAGTATTATATAGGGAATAGGGCCCCAGTCTGAAGTAGAGTATTATATAGGGAATAGGGCCCCGGTCTGAAGTAGAGTATTATATAGGGAATAGGGCCATGGTCTTAAGTAGAGTATTATATAGGGAATAGGGCCCTGGTCTAAAGTGGAGTATTATATAGGGAATAGGGCCCCAGTCTGAAGTAGAGTATTATATAGGGAATAGGGCCATGGTCTTAAGTAGAGTATTATATAGGGAATAGGGCACTGGTCTACAGTAGAGTATTATATAGGGAACATAGCCCTGGTCTAAAGTAGAGTATTATATAGGGAATTGAGCCCTGGTCTGTATTATATAGGGAATAGAGCCCTGGTCTACAGTAGAGTATTATATAGGGAATATGGCCCTGATCTAAAGTAGAGTATTATATTGGGAATAGGGGCCTTGTCTAAAGTAGAGTATTATATAGGGTACAGGGCCCTGGTCTAAAGTAGAGTATTATATAGGGAATAGGGCCCTGGTCTAAAGTATAGTATTATATAGGGAATAGGGCCCTGGTCTACAGTAGAGTATTATATAGGGAATAGGGCAATGGTCTACAGTAGAGTATTATTATTTTTAATAGGGCCCTGGTCTACAGTAGAGTATTATATAGGGAATAGGGCCCTGGTCTACAGTAGAGTATTATATAGGGAATAGGGCCCTGGTCTAAAGTAGAGTATTATATAGGGTACAGGGCCCAGGTCTAAAGTAGGGTATTATATAAAGGGAATAGGGCCCTGGTCTAAAGTAGAGTAGTATATAGGGAATAGGGCCCCGGTCTAAAGTAGAGTATTATATAGGGAATAGGGCCCTGGTCTAAAGTAGAGTATTATATAGGGAATAGGGCCCTGGTCTAAAGTAGAGTATTATATAGGGAATAGGGCACTGGTCTAAAGTAGGGTATTATATAAAGGGAATAGGGCCCTGGTCTAAAGTAGAGTAGTATATAGGGAATAGGGCCCCGGTCTAAAGTAGAGTATTATATAGGGAATAGGGCCCTGGTCTAAAGTAGAGTATTATATAGGGAATAGGGCCCTGGTCTAAAGTAGAGTATTATATAGGGAATAGGGCCCCGGTCTGAAGTAGAGTATTATATAGGGATTAGGGCCATGGTCTTAAGTAGAGTATTATATAGGGAATAGGGCACTGGTCTAAAGTAGAGTATTATATAGGGAATAGGGCCCTGGTCTAAAGTGGAGTATTATATAGGGAATAGGGCCATGGTCTTAAGTAGAGTATTATATAGGGAATAGGGCACTGGTCTAAAGTAGAGTATTATATAGGGAATAGGGCCCTGGTCTAAAGTGGAGTATTATATAGGGAATAGGGCCCCAGTCTGAAGTAGAGTATTATATAGGGAATAGGGCCATGGTCTTAAGTAGAGTATTATATATGGAATAGGGCACCGGTCTACAGTAGAGTATTATATAGGGAATATAGCCCTGGTCTAAAGTAGAGTATTATATAGGGAATTGGGCCCTGGTCTGTATTATATAGGGAATAGAGCCCTGGTCTACAGTAGAGTATTATATAGGGAATATGGCCCTGGTCTAAAGTAGAGTATTATATAGGGAATAGGGCCCTGGTCTAAAGTAGAGTATTATATAGGGAATAGGGCCCCGGTCTGAAGTAGAGTATTATATAGGGAATAGGGCCATGGTCTTAAGTAGAGTATTATATAGGGAATAGGGCACTGGTCTAAAGTAGAGTATTATATAGGGAATAGGGCCCTGGTCTAAAGTGGAGTATTATATAGGGAATAGGGCCCCAGTCTGAAGTAGAGTATTATATAGGGAATAGGGCCATGGTCTTAAGTAGAGTATTATATAGGGAATAGGGCACTGGTCTACAGTAGAGTATTATATAGGGAATATAGCCCTGGTCTAAAGTAGAGTATTATATAGGGAATTGGGCCATGGTCTGTATTATATAGGGAATAGAGCCCTGGTCTACATTAGAGTATTATATAGGGAATATGGCCCTGATCTAAAGTAGAGTATTATATTGGGAATAGGGCCCTTGTCTAAAGAAGAGTATTATATAGGGTACAGGGCCCTGGTCTAAAGTAGAGTATTATATAGGGAATAGGGCCCTGGTCTAAAGTATAGTATTATATAGGGAATAGGGCCCTGGTCTACAGTAGAGTATTATATAGGGAATAGGGCCCTGGTCTACAGTAGAGTATTATATAGGGAATAGGGCCCTGGTCTACAGTAGAGTATTATTTATGGAATAGGGCCCTGGTCTACAGTAGAGTATTATATAGGGAATAGGGCCCTGGTCTACAGTAGAGTATTATATAGGGAATAGGGCCCTGGTCTAAAGTAGAGTATTATATAAAGGGAATAGGGCCCTGGTCTAAAGTAGAGTATTATATAGGGAATAGGGCCCTGGTCTAAAGTAGAGTATTATATAGGGAATAGGGCACTGGTCTAAAGTAGGGTATTATATAAAGGGAATAGGGCCCTGGTCTAAAGTAGAGTAGTATATAGGGAGTAGGGCCCCGGTCTAAAGTAGAGTATTATATAGGGAATAGGGCCCTGGTCTACAGTAGAGTATTATATAGGGAATATAGCCCTGGTCTAAAGTAGAGTATTATATAGGGAATTGGGCCCTGGTCTGTATTATATAGGGAATAGAGCCCTGGTCTACAGTAGAGTATTATATAGGGAATATGGCCCTGGTCTAAAGTAGAGTATTATATAGGGAATAGGGCCCTGGTCTAAAGTAGAGTATTATATAGGGAATAGGGCCCCGGTCTGAAGTAGAGTATTATATAGGGAATAGGGCCATGGTCTTAAGTAGAGTATTATATAGGGAATAGGGCACTGGTCTAAAGTAGAGTATTATATAGGGAATAGGGCCCTGGTCTAAAGTGGAGTATTATATAGGGAATAGGGCCCCAGTCTGAAGTAGAGTATTATATAGGGAATAGGGCCATGGTCTTAAGTAGAGTATTATATAGGGAATAGGGCACTGGTCTACAGTAGAGTATTATATAGGGAATATAGCCCTGGTCTAAAGTAGAGTATTATATAGGGAATTGGGCCCTGGTCTGTATTATATAGGGAATAGAGCCCTGGTCTACAGTAGAGTATTATATAGGGAATATGGCCTGATCTAAAGTAGAGTATTATATTGGGAATAGGGCCCTTGTCTAAAGAAGAGTATTATATAGGGTACAGGGCCCTGGTCTAAAGTAGAGTATTATATAGGGAATAGGGCCCTGGTCTAAAGTATAGTATTATATAATGAATAGGGCCCTGGTCTACAGTAGAGTATTATATAGGGAATAGTGCCCTGGTCTACAGTAGAGTATTATATAGGGAATAGGGCCCTGGTCTACAGTAGAGTATTATTTATGGAATAGGGCCCTGGTCTACAGTAGAGTATTATATAGGGAATAGGGCCCTGGTCTACAGTAGAGTATTATATAGGGAATAGGGCCCTGGTCTAAAGTAGAGTATTATATAGGGTACAGGGCCCTGGTCTAAAGTAGGGTATTATATAAAGGGAATAGGGCCCTGGTCTAAAGTAGAGTAGTATATAGGGAATAGGGCCCCGGTCTAAAGTAGAGTATTATATAGGGAATAGGGCCCTGGTCTAAAGTAGAGTATTATATAGGGAATAGGGCCCTGGTCTAAAGTAGAGTATTATATAGGGAATAGGGCACTGGTCTAAAGTAGGGTATTATATAAAGAGAATAGGGCCCTGGTCTAAAGTAGAGTAGTATATAGGGAATAGGGCCCCGGTCTAAAGTAGAGTATTATATAGGGAATAGGGCCCTGGTCTAAAGTAGAGTATTATATAGGGAATAGGGCCCTGGTCTAAAGTAGAGTATTATATAGGGAATAGGGCCCCGGTCTGAAGTAGAGTATTATATAGGGATTAGGGCCATGGTCTTAAGTAGAGTATTATATAGGGAATAGGGCACTGGTCTAAAGTAGAGTATTATATAGGGAATAGGGCCCTGGTCTAAAGTGGAGTATTATATAGGGAATAGGGCCCCAGTCTGAAGTAGAGTATTATATAGGGAATAGGGCCATGGTCTTAAGTAGAGTATTATATAGGGAATAGGGCACTGGTCTAAAGTAGAGTATTATATAGGGAATAGGGCCCTGGTCTAAAGTGGAGTATTATATAGGGAATAAGGCCCCAGTCTGAAGTAGAGTATTATATAGGGAATAGGGCCATGGTCTTAAGTAGAGTATTATATAGGGAATAGGGCACTGGTCTACAGTAGAGTATTATACCGGGAATAGGGCCCTGGTCTAAAGTAGAGTATTATATAGGGAATAGGGCCCCGGTCTGAAGTAGAGTATTATATAGGGAATAGGGCCATGGTCTTAAGTAGAGTATTATATAGGGAATAGGGCACTCGTCTAAAGTAGAGTATTATATAGGGAATAGGGCCCTGGTCTAAAGTGGAGTATTATATCGGGAATAGGGCCCCAGTCTGAAGTAGAGTATTATGTAGGGAATAGGGCCATGGTCTTAAGTAGAGTATTATATAGGGAATAGGGCACTGGTCTACAGTAGAGTATTATATAGGGAATATAGCCCTAGTTTAAAGTAGAGTATTATATAGGGAATTGGGCCCTGGTCTTTATTATATAGGGAATAGAGCCCTGTTCTACAGTAGAGTATTATATAGGGAATATGGCCATGATCTAAAGTAGAGTATTATATTGGGAATAGGGCCCTTGTCTAAAGAAGAGTATTATATAGGGTACAGGGCCCTGGTCTAAAGTAGAGTATTATATAGGGAATAGGGCCCTGGTCTACAGTAGAGTATTATATAGGGAATAGTGCCCTGGTCTACAGTAGAGTATTATATAGGGAATAGGGCCCTGGTCTACAGTAGAGTATTATTTATGGAATAAGGCCCTGGTCTACAGTAGAGTATTATATAGGGAATAGGGCCCTGGTCTACAGTAGAGTATTATATAGGGAATAGGGCCCTGGTCTAAAGTAGAGTATTATATAGGGTACAGGGCCCTGGTCTAAAGTAGGGTATTATATAAAGGGAATAGGGCCCTGGTCTAAAGTAGAGTAGTTAATAGGGAATAGGGCCCCGGTCTAAAGTAGAGTATTATATAGGGAATAGGGCCCTGGTCTAAAGTAGAGTATTATATAGGGAATAGGGCCCTGGTCTAAAGTAGAGTATTATATAGGGAATAGGGCACTGGTCTGTATTATATAGGGAATAGAGCCCTGGTCTACAGTAGAGTATTATATAGGGAATAGGGCCATGGTCTTAAGTAGAGTATTATATAGGGAATAGGGCACTGATCTACAGTAGAGTATTATACCGGGAATAGGGCCCTGGTCTAAAGTAGAGTATTATATAGGGAATAGGGCCCCGGTCTGAAGTAGAGTATTATATAGGGAATAGGGCCATGGTCTTAAGTAGAGTATTATATAGGGAATAGGGCACTCGTCTAAAGTAGAGTATTATATAGGGAATAGGGCCCTGGTCTAAAGTGGAGTATTATATCGGGAATAGGGCCCCAGTCTGAAGTAGAGTATTATGTAGGGAATAGGGCCATGGTCTTAAGTAGAGTATTATATAGGGAATAGGGCACTGGTCTACAGTAGAGTATTATATAGGGAATATAGCCCTAGTTTAAAGTAGAGTATTATATAGGGAATTGGGCCCTGGTCTGTATTATATAGGGAATAGAGCCCTGTTCTACAGTAGAGTATTATATAGGGAATATGGCCATGATCTAAAGTAGAGTATTATATTGGGAATAGGGCCCTTGTCTAAAGAAGAGTATTATATAGGGTACAGGGCCCTGGTCTAAAGTAGAGTATTATATAGGGAATAGGGCCCTGGTCTACAGTAGAGTATTATATAGGGAATAGTGCCCTGGTCTACAGTAGAGTATTATATAGGGAATAGGGCCCTGGTCTACAGTAGAGTATTATTTATGGAATAAGGCACTGGTCTAAAGTAGAGTATTATATAGGGAATAGGGCCCTGGTCTAAAGTGGAGTATTATATAGGGAATAGGGCCCCAGTCTGAAGTAGAGTATTATATAGGGAATAGGGCCATGGTCTTAAGTAGAGTATTATATAGGGAATAGGGCACTGGTCTACAGTAGAGTATTATATAGGGAATATAGCCCTAGTTTAAAGTACAGTATTATATAGGGAATTGGGCCCTGGTCTGTATTATATAGGGAATAGAGCCCTGTTCTACAGTAGAGTATTATATAGGGAATATGGCCTGATCTAAAGTAGAGTATTATATTGGGAATAGGGCCCTTGTCTAAAGAAGAGTATTATATAGGGTACAGGGCCCTGGTCTAAAGTAGAGTATTATATAGGGAATAGGGCCCTGGTCTAAAGTATAGTATTATATAGGGAATAGGGCCCTGGTCTACAGTAGAGTATTATATAGGGAATAGTGCCCTGGTCTACAGTAGAGTATTATATAGGGAATAGGGCCCTGGTCTACAGTAGAGTATTATTTATGGAATAGGGCCCTGGTCTACAGTAGAGTATTATATAGGGAATAGGGCCCTGGTCTACAGTAGAGTATTATATAGGGAATAGGGCCCTGGTCTAAAGTAGAGTATTATATAGGGTACAGGGCCCTGGTCTAAAGTAGGGTATTATATAAAGGGAATAGGGCCCTGGTCTAAAGTAGAGTAGTATATAGGGAATAGGGCCCCGGTCTAAAGTAGAGTATTATATAGGGAATAGGGCCCTGGTCTAAAGTAGAGTATTATATAGGGAATAGGGCCCTGGTCTAAAGTAGAGTATTATATAGGGAATAGGGCACTGGTCTAAAGTAGGGTATTATATAAAGAGAATAGGGCCCTGGTCTAAAGTAGAGTAGTATATAGGGAATAGGGCCCTGGTCTACAGTAGAGTATTATATATGGAATAGGGCCCTGGTCTACAGTAGAGTATTATATAGGGAATAGGGCCCTGGTCTACAGTAGAGTATTATATAGGGAATAGGGCCCTGGTCTAAAGTAGAGTATTATATAGGGTACAGGGCCCTGGTCTAAAGTAGAGTATTATATAGGGAATAGGGCCCTGGTCTAAAGTATAGTATTATATAGGGAATAGGGCCCTGGTCTACAGTAGAGTATTATATAGGGAATAGGGCCCTGGTCTACAGTAGAGTATTATATAGGGAATAGGGCCCTGGTCTACAGTAGAGTATTATATATGGAATAGGGCCCTGGTCTACAGTAGAGTATTATATAGGGAATAGGGCCCTGGTCTACAGTAGAGTATTATATAGGGAATAGGGCCCTGGTCTAAAGTAGAGTATTATATAGGGTACAGGGCCCTGGTCTAAAGTAGGGTATTATATAAAGGGAATATGGCCCTGGTCTAAAGTAGAGTAGTATATAGGGAATAGGGGCCCAGTCTAAAGTAGAGTATTATATAGGGAACAGGGCCCTGGTTTAAAGTAGAGTATTATATAGGGAATAGGGCCCTGGTCTAAAGTAGAGTATTATATAGGGAATAGGGCCCGGGTCTAAAGTGGAGTATTATATAGGGAATAGGGCCCCAGTCTGAAGTAGAGTATTAAATAGGGAATAGGGCCATGGTCTTAAGTAGAGTATTATATAGGGAATAGGGCACTGGTCTACAGTAGAGTATTATATAGGGAATATAGCCCTGGTCTAAAGTAGAGTATTATGTAGGGAATATGGCCCTGGTCTACAGTAGAGTATTATATAGGGAATAGGGCCCTGGTCTACTGTAGAGTATTATATAGGGAATAGGACCCTGGTCTAAAGTAGAGTAGTATATAGGGAATAGGGCCCTGGTCTACAGTAGAGTATTATATAGGGAATAGGGCCCTGGTCTACAGTAGAGTATTATATGGGGAATAGGGCCCTGGTATACAGTAGAGTATTATATAGGGAATTGGGCCCTGGTCTACAGTAGAGTATTATATAGGGAATATGGCCCTGGTCTAAAGTAGAGTATTATATAGGGAATTGGGCCCTGGTCTGTATTATATAGGGAATAGAGCCATGGTCTACAGTAGAGTATTATATAGGGAATATGGCCCTGATCTAAAGTAGAGTATTATATTGGGAATAGGTTCCTTGTCTAAAGTAGAGTATTATATAGGGTACAGGGCCCTGGTCTAAAGTAGAGTATTATATAGGGAATAGGGCCCTGGTCTAAAGTATAGTATTATATAGGGAATAGGGCCCTGATCTACAGTAGAGTATTATATAGGGAATAGGGCCCTGGTCTACAGTAGAGTATTATATAGGGAATAGGGCCCTGGTCTACAGTAGAGTATTATATATGGAATAGGGCCCTGGTCTACAGTAGAGTATTATATAGGGAATAGGGCCCTGGTCTACAGTAGAGTATTATATAGGGAATAGGGCCCTGGTCTAAAGTAGAGTATTATATAGGGAATAGGGCCCCGGTCTAAAGTAGAGTAGTATATAGGGAATAGGGCCCCGGTCTAAAGTAGAGTATTATATAGGGAATAGGGCCCTGGTCTAAAGTAGAGTATTATATAGGGAATAGGGCCCTGGTCTAAAGTAGAGTATTATATAGGGAATAGGGCCCCGGTCTGAAGTAGAGTATTATATAGGGAATAGGGCCATGGTCTTAAGTAGAGTATTATATAGGGAATAGGGCACTGGTCTAAAGTAGAGTATTATATAGGGAATAGGGCCCTGGTCTAAAGTAGAGTATTATATAGGGAATAGGGCCCCAGTCTGAAGTAGAGTATTATATAGGCAATAGGGCCATGGTCTTAAGTAGAGTATTATATAGGGAATAGGGCACTGGTCTACAGTAGAGTATTATATAGGGAATATAGCCCTGTTCTAAAGTAGAGTATTATGTAGGGATTATGGCCCTGGTCTACAGTAGAGTATTATATAGCGAATAGGGCCCTGGTCTACTGTAGACTATTATATAGGGAATAGGGCCCTGGTCTACAATAGAATATTATATAGGGAATATGGCCCTGGTCTAAAGTAGAGTATTATATAGGGAATTGGGCCCGGGTCTGTATTATATAGGGAATAGAGCCCTGGTCTACAGTAGAGTATTATATAGGGAATATGGCCCTGATCTAAATTAGAGTATTATATTGGGAATAGGGCCCTTGTCTAAAGTAGAGTATTATATAGGGAATAGGGCCCTGGTCTACAGTAGAGTATTATATAGGGAATAGGGCCCTGGTCTACAGTAGAGTATTATATAGGGAATAGGGCCCTGGTCTACAGTAGAGTATTATATATGGAATAGGGCCCTGGTCTACAGTAGAGTATTATATAGGGAATAGGGCCCTGGTCTACAGTAGAGTATTATATAGGGAATAGGGCCCTGGTCTAAAGCAGAGTATTATATAGGGAATAGGGCCCCGGTCTAAAGTAGAGTAGTATATAGGGAATAGGGCCCCGGTCTAAAGTAGAGTATTATATAGGGAATAGGGCCCTGGTCTAAAGTAGAGTATTATATAGGGAATAGGGCCCTGGTCTAAAGTAGAGTATTATATAGGGAATAGGGCCCCGGTCTGAAGTAGAGTATTATATAGGGAATAGGGCCATGGTCTTAAGTAGAGTATTATATAGGGAATAGGGCACTGGTCTAAAGTAGAGTATTATATAGGGAATAGGGCCCTGGTCTAAAGTAGAGTATTATATAGGGAATAGGGCCCCAGTCTGAAGTAGAGTATTATATAGGCAATAGGGCCATGGTCTTAAGTAGAGTATTATATAGGGAATAGGGCACTGGTCTACAGTAGAGTATTATATAGGGAATATAGCCCTGTTCTAAAGTAGAGTATTATGTAGGGATTATGGCCCTGGTCTACAGTAGAGTATTATATAGCGAATAGGGCCCTGGTCTACTGTAGACTATTATATAGGGAATAGGGCCCTGGTCTACAATAGAATATTATATAGGGAATATGGCCCTGGTCTAAAGTAGAGTATTATATAGGGAATTGGGCCCGGGTCTGTATTATATAGGGAATAGAGCCCTGGTCTACAGTAGAGTATTATATAGGGAATATGGCCCTGATCTAAATTAGAGTATTATATTGGGAATAGGGCCCTTGTCTAAAGTAGAGTATTATATAGGGAATAGGGCCCTGGTCTAAAGTAGAGTATTATATTTTTTATTTATTTATTTATTTCACCTTTATTTAACCAGGTAGACAAATTGAGAACACGTTCTCGTTTACAATTGCGACCTGGCCAAGATAAAGCAAAGCAGTTCGACACATACAACAACACATAGTTACACATGGAGTAAAACAAACATACAGTCAATAATACAGTGAAAATAAGTCTATATACAATATGAGCAAGTGAGGTGAGATAAGGGAGGTGAAGGCAAACAAAATACATATAAAAATAAATATAAAAAAATATAAAAAGGCCATGGTGGCGAAGTAAATACAATATAGCAAGTAAAAAAATACAGACCATGTCTATTATAATACTGGCCAGGTCTATTATAGTACTATAGTACATTAGTAGTAGTACATTACAGGTACATTATAATACAGGCCATGTCTATTATAATACAGGCCATGTCTAATATAATGCAGGCCAGGTCTTTTATAATACAGAACAGGTATTTTAAAATAGAGACCATGTATATTTATAATAAAGACCAGGTATATTATAATACAGGTCAGGTCTATTATAATAAAGGCCAGGTCTATTATTAAACAGGTCAGGTCTATTATAATACAGGCCAGGTCTATTATTAAACAGACCAGGTCTATTATAATACAGGCCAGGTCTATTATAATACAGGCCAGGTCTAGAGGCCAGGTCTATTAAAATACAGACCAGATATATTATAATACGGGTCAGGTCTATTATAATACAGTCCATTTCTATTATAATACAGGCCAAGTCTATTATAATACAGGCCAGGTCATCAGGCCAGGTCTGTTATTATATATGCCAGGTCTATTATAATACAGACCAGGTATATTATAATACAGATTAGGTCTATTATACTAAAGGCCTGGTCTATTATAATACAGGCAAGGTCTATTATAATACAGGCCAGGTCTACAGGCTAGGTCATTATAATACCGGCCAGGTCTATTATAATACAGGACGGGTCTATTATACTAAAGGCCTGGTCTATTATAATACAGACCAGGTTTTTTATAATACAGGCCAGGTCTGTTATATTACAGGCCAGGTCTACAGGCCATGTCTATTATAGTACAAGCCGGGTCAATTATAATACAGGCCAGGTCTATTATATTACAGGCCAGGTCTATTATAATACAGGCCATGTCTATTATAATACAGGCCGGGTCAATTATATTACAGGCCAGGTCTATTATAATACAGATCATGTCTATTATAATACAGGCCAGGTCTATTATAATACAGGCCAGGTCTATTATAATACAGACCAGGTCAATTAAATTACAGACCAGGTCTATTAATAGACAGGACAGGTCTACTATAATACTGGCCAGGTCTACAGGCCAGGTCTTTTATATTAAAGACCAGGTCTATTATAATACAGACCATGTCTATTATAATAATGGCCAGGTCTATTATAGTACATTACAGGTATATTATAATACAGGCCAGGTCTATTATATTACAGGCCAGGTTTACAGACCAGGTCTATTATAATACAGATCAGGTCTATTATAATACAGGCCAGGTCTATTATAATACAGACCAGGTCAATTAAATTCCAGACCAGGTATATTAATAAACAGGCCAGGTCTATTATAATACTGGACAGGTCTACAGGCCAGGTCTTTTATAATACAGGCCATGCCTATTATATTACAGACCAGGTCAATTATATTACTGGACAGGTCTACAGGCCAGGTCTATTATAACACAGGCCATGCCTATTATATTACAGACCAGGTCTATTATAATACTGGACAGGTCTACAGGCCAGGTCTATTATAACACAGGCAATGCCTATTATATTACAGACCAGGTCAATTATATTACTGGCCAGGTCTTTTTTATTACAGGCCAGGTCTATTACAATACAGGCCAAGTCTATTAAAATACAGAACATGTCTATTATAATACAGGCCAGGTCAATTAAATGACAGACCAGGTCTATTAATAGACAGGCCAGGTCTATTATAATACTGGCCAGGTCTATTATAATACAGGCCATGTCTTTTATAATACAGGCCAGGTCTATTATATTACAGAACATGTCTATTATAATACAGGCCAGGTCTATTATAATACAGAACATTTCTATTATAATTCAGACCAGGTCAATTAAAATACTGGCCAGGTCTATTATAATACAGGCCAGATCAATTAAATGACAGACCAGGTCTATTAATAGACAGGCCAGGTATATTATAATACCTGGCAGGTCTACAGGCCAGGTCTTTTATAATACAGAACAGGTCTATTAAATTACAGACCAGGTCTATTATAATACGGAACAGGTCTATTATAATACATGCCATGTCTATTATAATACAGTCCAGGTCTAATATAATGCTGGCCTGGTCTTTTATAATACAGAACAGGTATTTTAAAATACAGACCATGTATTTTTATAATAAAGACCAGGTATATTATAATACAGGCCAGTTTTATCATAATACAGGCCAGGTCTATTATTAAACAGACCAGGTCTAGAGGCCAGGCCTATTAAAATACAGACCAGGTATATTATAATACAGGTCAGGTCTTTTATAATACAGGCCATTTCTATTATAATACAGGCCAAGTCTATTACTAAACAGGCCAGGGCTTTTATAATACAGACCAGGTCTATTATAATACAGACCAGGTCTATTATTATACAGACCAGGTCTACTATAATACAGACCAGGTCTATTATTATACAGACCAGGTCTATTATAATACAGACCAGGTCTATTATAATACAGGCCAGGTATATTATAATACAGGCCAGGTCTATTATAATACAGGCCAGGTCTATTATAATACAGGCCAGGTCTATTATAATACAGGCCAGGTCTATTAAATTACAGACGAGGTCTTTTATAATACAGACCAGATCTATTATAATACTGGCCAGGTCTATTATAATACAGGTCAGGTCTATTATAATACAGGCCAGGTCTATTATAATACAGGCCAGGTCTATTATAATACAGACCAGGTCTGTTATAATACAGACCAGGTCTATTATAATAAAGGCCAGGTCTATTATAATACAGACCAGTTCTATTAAATTACAGAACAGGTATATTATAATACAGGCCAGGTCTATTATAATACAGACCAGGTCTATTAAATTACAGACCAGGTGTTTTATAATACAGACCAGGTGTATTATAATACAGGCCATGTATATTATAATACAGGCCAGGTCTATTTTAATACAGGCCAGGTCTATTTTAATACAGGCCAGGTCTACAGTCCAGGTCTATTATAATACAGACCATGTATATTATGATACAGACCAGGTCTATTATAATAAAGTCCAGGTCTTTTATAATACAGACCAGGTGTATTATAATACAGGCCATCTATTTTATAATACAGGCCAGGTCATCAGGCCAGGTCTATTATAATACAGACCAGGTCTAATATAATAATGGTCAGGTCTATTATAATACAGACCAGGTATATTATAATACAGACCAGGTCTATTATAATACAGACCAGGTCTAATATAATAATGGTCAGGTCTATTATAATACAGACAAGGTCTATTATAATACAGACCAGGTATATTTTAATACAGACCAGGTCTATTATAATATAGACCAGTTCTATTATAATACAGGTCAGGTCTATTATAATACAGGCCAGGTCTGTTATAATACAGGCCAGGTCTACAGGTCAGGTCTGTTATAATACAGGCCAGGTCCACAGGTCAGGTCATTATAATACAGGCCAGGTCTATTATAATACAGGCCAGGTCTATTATAATACAGGCCAGGCCTATTATAATACAGGCCAGGCCTATTATATTACAGGCCAGGTCTATTATAATACAGGCCAGGTCTATTATAATACAGGCCAGGTCTATTAAATTACAGACCAGGTGTATTATAATACAGGCCATGTATATTATAATACAGGCCAGGTCTATTATAATACAGGCCAAGTCTATTATAATTCAGACCAGGTCTTCTATAATACAGGCCAGGTGTATTATAATACAGGCCATGTATATTATAATACAGGCCAGCCAGGTCTATTTTAATACAGGCCAGGTCTATTATAATACAGACCAGGTCTATTATAATACAGACCAGGTCTATTATAATACAGTCCAGGTCTATTATAATACAGACCAGTTCTATTATAATACAAGATAGGTCTTTTAAACCACAGACCAGGTCTATTATAATACAGGCCAGGTCTATTATTATACATGTCATGTCTACAGGCCAGGTCTATTATAATACAGTCCAGGTCTATTATATTACAGGCCATGTCTATTATAATACAGTCCAGGTCTATTACATTACAGGCCAGGTCTATTATAACACAGGCCAGGTCTTTTGTAATACAGGCCAGGTCTATTATAATACAGGCCAGGTATATTAAAATACAGGCCAGGTATATTATATTACAGGCCAGGTCTATTATATTACAGGCCAGGTCTATTATAATACAGGTCAGGTCTATTATAATACAGGCCAGGTCTATTATAATAAAGGCCAGGTCTATTATAATACAGACCAGGTCTATTATAATACAGACCAGGTCTATTATAATACAGGTCAGGTCTTTTTTACAACAGACCAGGTCTATTATAATACAGACCATGTCTATTATAATACAGGCCAGGTCTATTATAATACAAACCAGTTCAATTATAATACAGGCCAGGTCTATTATAATACAGACCAGGTCTATTATAATACAGGCCATGTATATTATAATACAGGCCAGGTCTATTTTAATACAGGCCAGGTCTATTATAATACAGACCATGTATATTATAATACAGACCAGGTCTATTATAATACAGACCAGGTCTATTATAATACAGGCCATGTATATTATAATACAGACCAGGTATATTATAATAAAGTCCAGGTCTTTTATAATACAGACCAGGTCTATTATAATACAGACCAGGTATATTATAATACAGACCAGGTCTATTATATTACAGACCAGTTCTATTATAATACAGACCAGGTCTTTTATAATACAGACCAGTTCTATTATAATACAGACCAGGTCATTTATAATACAGACCAGTTCTATTATAATACAGGCCAGGTCTGTTATAATACAGGCCAGGTCTATTATTATACTTGCCACATCTATTATATTACAGGCCAGGTCTATTATAATACAGGCCAGGTCTATTATTATACAGGCCAGATCTATTATATTACAGGCCAGGTCTATAATAATACAGACCAGGTCTATTAAATTACAGACTATGTCTATTATAATACAGGCCAGGTCTTTTATAATACAGGCCAGGCCTATTATATTACAGACCAGGTCTACTGGCCAGGTCTATAATATTACAGACCAGGTCTATTAAATTACAGACCAGGTCTTTTATATTACAGGCCATGCCTATTATACTACAGGCCAGGTCTATTTTAATATAGGCCAGGTCTACAGTCCAGGTCTATTATAATACAGACCATATATATTATAATACAGGCCAGGTCTATTTTAATATAGGCCAGGTCTACAGTCCAGGTCTATTATAATACAGACCATATATATTATAATACAGTCCAGGTCTATTATAATACAGACCATATATATTATAATACAGACCAGGTCTATTATAATAAAGTCCAGGTCTATTATAATACAGACCAGGTCTATTATAATACAGACCAGGTCTACAGGCCAGGTCTATTATAATACAGACCAGGTATATTATAATACAGGCCAGGTCTATTTTAATAAAGGCCAGGTCTACAGTCCAGGTTTATTATAATACAGACCAGGTCTATTAAATTACAGACCAGGTCTATTATAATACAGGCCAGGTCATCAGGCCAGGTATGTTATTATATACGCCAGGTCTATTATAATACAGGCCAGGTCTATTATAATACAGGCCAGGTGTATTTTAATACAGGCCAGGTCTATTATAATACAGACCATGTATATTATGATACAGACCAGGTCTATTATAATAAAGTCCAGGTCTTGTATAATACAGACCAGGTGTATTATAATACAGGCCATCTATATTATAATACAGGCCAGGTCATCAGGCCAGGTCTATTATAATACAGACCAGGTCTATTATAATAATGGTCAGGTCTATTATAATACAGACAAGGTCTATTATCATACAGACCAGGTATATTATAATACAGACCAGGTCTATTATAATACAGGCCAGGTCTATTATAATACAGACCAGGTCTATTATAATAATGGTCAGGTCTATTATAAAACAGACAAGGTCTATTATAATACAGACCAGGTATATTTTAATACAGACCAGGTCTATTATAATACAGGCCAGGTCTATTATAATACAGACCAGGTCTATTATAATAATGGTCAGGTCTATTATAATACAGACCAGGTATATTATAATACAGACCAGGTATATTATAATACAGACCAGGTCTATTATATTACAGACCAGTTCTATTATAATACAGACCAGGTCTTTTATAATACAGACCAGGTCTATTATATTACAGACCAGTTCTATTATAATACAGGCCAGGTCTGTTATAATACAGGCCAGGTCTAAGGGCCATGTCTATTATAATACAGGCCAGGTCTATTATTATACTTGCCAGATCTATTATATTACAGGCCAGGTCTATTATAATACAGGCCAGGTCTATTATTATACTTGCCAGATCTATTATATTACAGGCCAGGTCTATTATAATACAGGCCAGGTCTATTAAATTACAGACCAGGTCTTTTATATTACAGGCCAGGCCTATTATACTACATGCCAGGTCTATTTTAATATAGGCCAGGTCTACAGTCCAGGTCTATTATAATACAGACCATATATATTATAATACAGACCAGGTCTATTATAATAAAGTCCAGGTCTATTATAATACAGACCAGGTCTATTATAATACAGACCAGGTCTACAGGCCAGGACTTTTATAATACAGACCAGGTATATTATAATACAGGCCAGGTCTATTTTAATAAAGGCCAGGTCTACAGTCCAGGTTTATTATAATACAGACCAGGTCTATTAAATTACAGACCAGGTCTATTATAATACAGGCCAGGTCATCAGGCCAGGTATGTTATTATATACGCCAGGTCTATTATAATACAGGCCAGGTCTATTATAATAAAGACCAGGTCTATTATAATACAGACCAGGTCTATTATAATACAGACCAGGTCTATTATAATACAGGTCAGGTCTTTTTTACTACAGACCAGGTCTATTATAATACAGACCATGTCTATTATAATACAGGCCAGGTCTATTATAATACAAACCAGTTCAATTATAATACAGGTCAGGTCTTTTTTACTACAGACCAGGTCTATTATAATACAGACCAGGTGTATTATAATACAGGCCATCTATATTATAATACAGGCCAGGTCATCAGGCCAGGTCTATTATAATACAGACCAGGTCTATTATAATAATGGTCAGGTCTATTATAATACAGACAAGGTCTATTATAATACAGACCAGGTATATTATAATACAGACCAGGTCTATTATAATACAGGCCAGGTCTATTATAATACAGACCAGGTCTATTATAATAATGGTCAGGTTTATTATAATACAGACCAGGTATATTATAATACAGACCAGGTATATTATAATACAGACCAGGTATATTATATTACAGACCAGTTCTATTATAATACAGACCAGGTCTTTTATAATACAGACCAGTTCTATTATAATACAGGCCAGGTCTATTATAATACAGGCCAGGTCTGTTATAATACAGACCAGGTATATTATAATACAGGTCAGGTCTATTTTAATACAGGCCAGGTCTACAGTCCAGGTCTATTATAATAAAGTCCAGGTCTATTATAATACAGACCAGGTCTATTATAATACAGACCAGGTCTACAGGCCAGGTCTTTTATAATACAGGCCATCTATATTATAATACAGGCCAGGTCATCAGGTATGTTATTATATAAGCCAGGTCTATTATAATACAGACCAGGTATATTATAATACAGACCAGGTCTATTATAATAATGGTCAGGTCTATTATAATACAGACCAGGTGCTTTATAATACAGGCCAGGTCTATTACAGTACAGGACAAGTCTATAGACCAGTTCTATTATAATACAGGTCAGGTCTGTTATAATACAGGCCAGGTCTGTTATAATAATGGTCAGGTCTATTATAATACAGGCCAGGTCTGTTATAATACAGGCCAGGTCTACAGGCCATGTCTATTATAATACAGGCCAGGTCTATTATAATACAGGCCAGGCCTATTATATTACAGGCCAGGTCTATTATAATACAGGCCAGGTCTATTATAATACAGGCCAGGTCTAATATATTACAATTACAATTCTTTATTATAATAGACCTGGTCTGTATTATAATAGACATGGCCTGTATTATAATAGACCTGGCCTGTACTATAATAGACCTGGCCTGTATTATAATAGGCCTGGCGGTTATTATACTATACCTGGCCTATAGATCTGGCCTGTATAATAATACACCTGGCCTGTATTATAATAGACCTTGCCTGTATTATAATAGACCTTGCGTGAATAATAATAGACCTGATCTGTATTATAATATACCTGGCCTGTATTATAATAGACCTGGCCTGTATTATAATAGACCTTGCGTGAATAATAATAGACCTGATCTGTATTATAATATACCTGGCCTGTATTATAATAGACCTGGCCTGTATTATAATAGACCTGGCTTGTAGACCTGGCCTGTATTATAATAGACATGGCCTGTATTATACTAGACCTGACCTGTATTATAATAGACCTGATCTGTAATTTAATAGACCTGGCCTGTATTATAATAGACCTGGTCTGTATTATAATAGACCTGACCTGTATTATACTAGCCCTGGCCTGTAAACCTTGCCTTTACTATAATAGACCTGGCCTGTATTATAATAGACCTGGCCTGTATTATAATAGATCTGGCCTGTATTATAATAGATCTTTTCTGTAATTTAATAGACCTGACCTGTAGACCAGGCCTTTATTATAATAGACCTGGCTTGTATTATAATAGATCAGGCCTGTATTATGATAGACCTGGCCTGTATTATAATAGATCTGGCCTGTATTATAATAGATATTTTCTGTAATTTAATAGACCTGACCTGTAGACCAGGCCTTTATTATAAAAGACCTGGCCTGTATTATAATAGAACTGGTTTGAAATATAATAGACCTGGCCTGTATTATAATAGACCTGGCCTGTATTATATTATACCTGGTCTTTATTATAATAGACCTGGAATATATTATAATAGACCTGGCCTGTATTATAATAGACCTGGCCTGTAGACCTGGCCTGTATTATAAAAGACCTAGACTGTATTATAATAGACCTGGCCTGCATTATAATAGACCTGGCCGGTATTATAATGACCTAGCCAGTAGACCTGGCCTGTATTATAATAGACATTGTCTGTATTATAATAGACCTGGCCTTTATTATAATAGACCTAGTCTGTATTATAATGTACGTGGTCTGTATTATAATAGCCCTGGTCTGTAAACCTGGCCTGTATTAAAATATACCTGGCCTGTATTATAATATACATGGCCTGTAATATAATAGACCTGGCCTGTATTATAATATACCTGTAATGTACTATAATAGACCTGGCCATTATTATAATAGACCTGGCCTGTATTATAATAGACCTGGTCTTTAATATAAAAGACCTGGCCTGTAGACCTGGCCAGTATTATAATAGACCTGTCCTGTCTATTAATAGACCTGGTCTGTATTATAATAGACCTGGCTTGTATTAAAATAGACCTGGTCTGTATTATAATAGACCTGGCCTGTATTATAATAGACATGATCTGTATTTTAATAGACCTTGCCTGTATTATAATAGACCTGGCCTGTAATATAATAGACCTGGCCTGTATTATAATTGACCCGGCCTGTATTATAATAGACCTGGCCTGTATTATAATTGACCTGGCCTGTATTATAATAGACCTGGCCTGTATTATAACAGACCTGGCCTGTATTATAATAGACCTGGCCTGTATTATAAAAAACCTGGTCTGTATTATAATAGACCAGGCCTTTAGTATAATAGACCAGTCCTGTATTATAATAGACCTGGCCGGTATTATAATGACCTGGCCTGTAGACCTGGCCTGTATTATAATAGACCTTGCCTGTATTATAATAGACTAGGCCTTTAGTATAATAGACCTAATCTGTATTACAATATACCTGGTCTGTATTATAATAGACCTGGCATATATAATAACAGACCTGGCCTGATGACCTGTCCTGTATTATAATAGACCTGGACTGTATTATAATAGACCTGGCCTGTATTATAATAGACCTGGTCTGTATTATAAAAGCCCTGGCCTGTTTAGAAATAGACTTGGCCTGTATTATAATATACCTCGTCTGTAATTTAATAGACCTGGACTGTATTATAATAGACTTGGCCTGTATTATAATAGAAATGGCCTGTATTATAATAGAAATGGCCTGTATTATAATAGACCTGACCCGTATTATAATATATCTTGTCTGTATTTTAATAGGTCGGGCCTCTAGACCTGGCCTGATTAATAATAGACCTGGCCTGTATTATAATATACATGGCCTGTATTATAATGGACCTGGCCTGTATTATAATAGACCTGGTCTGTATTATAATAAACCTGGTCTGTATTATAAAAGCCCTGGCCTGTTTTATAATAGACCTGGCCTGTATTATAATATACATGGCCTGTATTATAATAGACCACGCCTTTAGTATAATAGACCTGGCCTGTATTATAATATACCTGTAATGTACTATAATATACCTGGCCAGTATTATAATAGACCTGGCCTGTATTATAATAGACCTGGCCTGTATTGTAATAGACCTGGCCTGTATTATAATAGACCTGGCCTGTATTATAATAGACATGACCTGTAGACCTGGCCTGTATTATAATAGACATGACCTCTATTATAATAGACCTGGTCTTTATTATAATAGACCTGGCCTGTAGTATAATAGACCTGGCATGTATTATACTAGACCTGGCCTGTAGACATGGCCTGTATAATAATACACCTGACCTGTATTATAATAGACCTTGCCTGTATTATATTAGACCTGGCCTGTACAATAATAGACCTGACCTGTAGATCTGATCTGTATTAAAATAGACCTGGTCTTTATTATAATTGACCTGGCCTGTATTATACTAGACCTGGCCTGTATTATACTAGACCTGGCCTGAATTAAAATAGACCTGGCCTGTATTATAATAGACCTGGCCTGTATTATAATAGACCCTGTCTGTATTATATTATACCTTGTCTGTATTATAGTAGACCAGGCTTGTATTATCATAGACTAGGCCTATATTATATAAGACCTGGTATGGTTTATAAAAAACTGGTCTGTATTATAATAGACCTGACTTGTATTATACTAGACCTGGCATGTAGACCTGGCTTGTATTATAATAGACATTGCTGTATTATAAAAGACCTGGCCTGTATTATGATAGACCTGGCCTGTGTTAAAATATACTTAGCCTGTATTATAATAGACCTTGCCTGTATAATAATAGATCTGGACTGTATTAAAATAGACCTGGCCTGTATTGTAATAGACCTGGCCTGTATTATAATATACCTGGCCTGTATTATAATAGACCTGGCCTGTATTTTAATAGACCTGGCCTGTATTTTATTAGACCTGGCCTGTACTATTATAGACCTGGCCTGTATTATAATAGACCTGGTCTGTTTTATAATAGAACTGGCCTGTATTGTAATAGACCTGGCCTGTATTATAATAGACCTGGTGTGTATTATAATAGTACTGGTCTCTACTATAATAGACCTAGCCTGTTTTATTAAAGACCTGGCCTGTATTATAATATAACTGGCCTGTATTATAATAGACCTGGTCTGTATTATAATAAACCTGACCTGTAGATCTCTTCTGTATTATAATATACCTGGCCTGTATTATAATAGACCTGGCCTGTAGATCTGGTCTGTATTATAATAGAATTGGCCTGTATTATAATATACCTGGCCTGTATTATAATAGAACTGGCCTGTATTATAATAGACCTGGTCTGTCTTATGATATACCCGGTCTGTATTATAATTTACCTTTTCTGTATTATAGTAGACCAGGCTTGTATTATCATAGACCAGGCCTGTATTATACACTGCTCAAAAAATAAAGGGAACACTTAAACAACACAATGTAACTCCAAGTCAATCACACTTCTGTGAAATCAAACTGTCCACTTAGGAAGCAACACTGATTGACAATAAATTTCTGTATTTTAATAGACCTTGCCGGTATTATAATAGACCTTGCCGGTATTATAATAGACCTGGCCAGTATTGTAATAGACCTGGCCTGTATTATAATAGACCTGGCCTGTATTATAATAGACATGACCTGTAGACCTGGCCTGTATTATTATAGACTTGGCCTGTATCATAATAGATCTGGCCTGTATTATAATAGACCTGGTCTGTATTATAAAAAACCTGGTCTGTATTATAGTATACCTGGACTGTAAACCTGGCCTGTATTATAATAGACCTCACCTGTATTATAATAGACATGGTCTGTATTATAATAGACCTCACCTGTATTATAATAGACATGGCCTGTATTATAATAGACCAGGCCTGTATTATAATAGACTTGGCCTGTAGACCTGGCCTGTATTATAATTAACCTGGTCTGTATTATAATATACCTGGCCTTTATTATAATAGACCTGGCCTGTATAATAGACTTGGTTTGTTTAACAATAGACCTGGCCTGTATTATAATAGAACTAGCCTCTATTATAATAGACATGGCCTGTATTATTATAGAACTGGCCTGTATTATAATAGACCTGGCAAGTATTATAATATACCTTGTCTGTATTTTAATAGACCAGGCCTGTATTATAATATACCTGTTATGTATTATAATAGACCTGGCCTGTTATACAATAGACCTGGCCTGTATTATAATAGACCTGGCCTATTTTATAATAGACCTGGCCTGTAATATAATAGATCTGGCCTGTATTATAATTGACCTGGCCGGTAATATAATAGACCTGGCCTGTATTATAATGACCTGACCTGTGGACCTGGCTTGTATTATAATAGACCTTGTCTGTATTATAATAGACCTGGCCTGTATTATAATGACCTGACCTGTGGACCTGGCCTGTATAATAATAGACCTGGCCTGTATTATAATAGACCTGGCCTGTAATATAATAGATCTGGCCTGTATAATAATAGACCTGGCCTGTATTATAATAGACATGGCCTGTAATATAATAGATCTGGCCTGTATAATAATAGACCTGGCCTGTATTATAATAGACATGGCCTGTAGACCTGGCCTGTATTATAATAGACCTGGCCTGTATTATAATAGACCTGGTCTGTATTATAATATACCTGGTCTGTATTATAATAGACCTTGTCTGTATTATAATAGACCTGACCATTATTATAATAGACCTGGTCTGTATTATAATAGACCTTGCCTGATGACCTGGCCTGTATTATAAAATAGATGGCCTGTATTATAATACACCTGGTCTGTATTATAAAAGACCTGGACTTTATTATAATAGACCTGGTCTGTATCATAATATACATGGTCTGTATTATAATAGACCTGGACTGTAGACCTGGCCTGTATTAAAATAGACCTGGCCTGTATTATAATATACATGGCCTGTATTATAATACACCTGGTCTGTATTATAAAACACCTGGTCTGTAATTTAATAGACCTGGTCTGTATTATAATAGACCTGGCCTGTATTATAATATACCTGGTCTGTAATTTAATAGAACTGGTCTGTATTATAATAGACCTGGCCTTTATTATAATAGACCTGGCCTTTATTATAATAGACCTGGCCTGTATTATAATAGACCTGACCTGTATTATAATAGACCTGGCCTGTATCATAATAGATCGGGCCTGTATTATAATAGACCTGGCCTGTATCATAATAGATCTGGCCTGTAATTTAATAGACATGGACTGTATTAAAATAGACATGGCCTGTAATATAATAGACCTGGACTGTATTATAATAGACCTGGCCTGTAGACATGCTATGTATAATAATAGACCTGGCCTGTATTATAATAGACCTGGCCTGTACTATAATAGACCTCACCTGTATTATAATAGACCTGGTCTGTAATTTAATAGACCTGGCCTGTATTATAATATGCATGGTCTGTATTATAATATACCTGGTCTGTATTATAATATTACTGGTCTGTATTATAATAGACCTGGCCTGTATTTTATTAGAACTGGTCTGTAATTGAATAGACCTGGTCTGTATTATAATATACCTGGACTGTAAACCTGGCCTGTATTATAATAGACCTCACCTGTATTATAATAGACATGGCCTGTATTATAATAGACCTCACCTGTATTATAATAGACATGGCCTGTATTATAATAGACCAGGCCTGTATTATAATAGATCTGGCCTGTAGACCTGGCCTGTATTATAATTAACCTGGTCTGTATTATAATAGACCTGGCCTTTATTATAATAGACCTGGCCTGTATAATAGACTTGGTTTGTTTAATAATAGACCTGGCCTGTATTATAATAGACTTGGCCTGTAGACCTGGCCTGTATTATAATTAACCTGGTCTGTATTATAATATACCTGGCCTTTATTATAATAGACCTGGCCTGTATAATAGACTTGGTTTGTTTAACAATAGACCTGGCCTGTATTATAATAGAACTAGCCTCTATTATAATAGACCTGGCCTGTATTATTATAGAACTGGCCTGTTTAATAATAGACCTGGCCTGTATTATAATAGAAATGGCCTGTATTATAATAGACCTGGCAAGTATTATAATATACCTTGTCTGTATTTTAATAGACCAGGCCTGTATTATAATATACCTGTTCTGTATTATAATAGACCTGGCCTGTATTATAATAGACCTGGCCTATTTTATAATAGACCTTGCCTGTAATATAATAGACCTGGCCTGTATTATAATAGACCTGGCCGGTAATATAATAGACCTGGCCTGTATTATAATGACCTGACCTGTGGACCTGGCCTGTATTATAATAGACCTTGTCTGTATTATAATAGACCTGGCCTGTATTATAATGACCTGACCTGTGGACCTGGCCTGTATAATAATAGACCTGGCCTGTATTATAATAGACCTGGCCTGTACTATAATAGACCTGGCCTGTATTATAATGACCTGACCTGTGGACCTGGCCTGTATTATAATAGACCTTGTCTGTATTATAATAGACCTGGCCTGTATTATAATGACCTGACCTGTGGACCTGGCCTGTATAATAATAGACCTGGCCTGTATTATAATAGACCTGGCCTGTACTATAATAGACCTGGCCTGTATTATAATAGACCTGGCCTGTACTATAATAGACCTGGCCTGTACTATAATAGACCTGGCCTGTACTATAATAGACCTGGTCTGTATTATAATAGACCTGGCCTGTATTATAATAGACCTGGCCTGTATAATAATAGACCTGGCCTGTACTATAATAGAACTCTCCTGTACTATAATAGACCTGGCCTGTATTATAATAGACCTGGCCTGTATAATAATAGACCTGGCCTGTACTAAAATAGAACTCTCCTGTACTATAATAGACCTGGCCTGTATTATAATAGACCTGGTCTGTATTATAATAGACCTGGCCTGTATTATAATAGACCTGGCCTGTACTATAATAGAACTCTCCTGTATTATAATAGACCTGGCCTGTATTATAATAGACCTGGCCTGTACTATAATAGAACTCTCCTGTACTATAATAGACCTGGCCTGTATTATAATAGACCTTGTCTGTATTATAATAGACCTGGCCTGTATTATAATGACCTGACCTGTGGACCTGGCCTGTATTATAATAGACCTGGTCTGTATTATAATAGACCTGGCCTGTATTGTAATAGACCTGGTCTGTGTTATAACTTACCTGGTCTGTACTATAATATACCTGACCTGTAGACCTGTCTTGTATTATTATAGACCTGGTATGTATTTGAATAGAGCTGGCCTGTATTATAATAGCCCTGTCCTGTATTATACTAGACCTGGCCTGCAGACCTGGCCTGTATAATAGACGTGGCTTGTTTAATAATAGAACTAGCCTCTAATATAATAGACCTGGCCTGTATTATTATAGAACTGGCCTCTTTAATAATAGACCTGGTCTGTATTATAATAGAAATGGCCTGTATTATAATAGAACTGGCCTGTATCATAATAGACCTGGTGGGTATTATAATAAACCTGGCCTGTATTATAATAGATCAGGCCTGTATTATAATAGACCTGGTCTGTATTATAATAGACCTGGCCTATATAATAATAGACCTGGCCTGATGACCTGGCCTGTGTTATAATAGACCTGGCCTGTATTATAATAGACCTGTTCTGTATAATACTAGACCTGACCTGTATTATACTAGACTGGCCTGCAATCCTGGCCTGTTTTATAATAGTCCTGGTCTGTAATTTAATAGACCTGGTCTGTATTATACTAGACCTGGCCTGTATAATAATAGATCTGATCTGTATTATAATATACCTGGCCTGTATTATAATAGACCTGGCCTGTAGACCAGGCCTGTATTATAATATACCTGACCTGTATTTTAATAGACCTGGCCTGTAGACCATTCCTGTATTATAATATACCTGACCTGTATTTTAATAGACCTGGCCTGTAGACCAGGCCTGTATTATAATATACCTGACCTGTATTTTAATAGACCTGGCCTGTAGACCAGGCCTGTATTATAATAGAACTGGCCTGTATTTTAATATATCTGGCCTGTATTATAATAGACCTGGCCTGTATTATAATAGACCTGGTTTTTATTATAATAGACCTGGCCTGTATTGTAATAGACCTGGCCTATAGACCAGGCCTGTATTATAATAGACCTGGCCTGTATTATAATAGACCTGGCCTGTATTATAATAGACCTGGTCTTTTTTATGCTAGACCTGGCCTGTATTATAATAGACATGACCTCTATTATAATAGACCTGGTCTTTATTATAATAGACCTGGCCTGTAGTATAATAGACCTGGCATGTATTATACTAGACCTGGCCTGTAGACATGGCCTGTATAATAATACACCTGACCTGTATTATAATAGACCTTGCCTGTATTATATTAGACCTGGCCTGTACAATAATAGACCTGACCTGTAGATCTGATCTGTATTAAAATAGACCTGGTCTTTATTATAATTGACCTGGCCTGTATTATACTAGACCTGGCCTGTATTATACTAGACCTGGCCTGAATTAAAATAGACCTGGCCTGTATTATAATAGACCTGGCCTGTATTATAATAGACCCTGTCTGTATTATATTATACCTTGTCTGTATTATAGTAGACCAGGCTTGTATTATCATAGACTAGGCCTATATTATATAAGACCTGGTATGGTTTATAAAAAACTGGTCTGTATTATAATAGACCTGACTTGTATTATACTAGACCTGGCATGTAGACCTGGCTTGTATTATAATAGACATTGCTGTATTATAAAAGACCTGGCCTGTATTATGATAGACCTGGCCTGTGTTAAAATATACTTAGCCTGTATTATAATAGACCTTGCCTGTATAATAATAGATCTGGACTGTATTAAAATAGACCTGGCCTGTATTGTAATAGACCTGGCCTGTATTATAATATACCTGGCCTGTATTATAATAGACCTGGCCTGTATTTTAATAGACCTGGCCTGTATTTTATTAGACCTGGCCTGTACTATTATAGACCTGGCCTGTATTATAATAGACCTGGTCTGTTTTATAATAGAACTGGCCTGTATTGTAATAGACCTGGCCTGTATTATAATAGACCTGGTGTGTATTATAATAGTACTGGTCTCTACTATAATAGACCTAGCCTGTTTTATTAAAGACCTGGCCTGTATTATAATATAACTGGCCTGTATTATAATAGACCTGGTCTGTATTATAATAAACCTGACCTGTAGATCTCTTCTGTATTATAATATACCTGGCCTGTATTATAATAGACCTGGCCTGTAGATCTGGTCTGTATTATAATAGAATTGGCCTGTATTATAATATACCTGGCCTGTATTATAATAGAACTGGCCTGTATTATAATAGACCTGGTCTGTCTTATGATATACCCGGTCTGTATTATAATTTACCTTTTCTGTATTATAGTAGACCAGGCTTGTTTTATCATAGACCAGGCCTGTATTATACACTGCTCAAAAAATAAAGGGAACACTTAAACAACACAATGTAACTCCAAGTCAATCACACTTCTGTGAAATCAAACTGTCCACTTAGGAAGCAACACTGATTGACAATAAATTTCACATGCTGTTGTGCAAATGGAATAGACAAAAGGTGGAAATTATAGGCAATTAGCAAGACACCCCCCAAAAAGGAGTGATTCTGCAGGTGGTGACAACAGACCACTTCTCAGTTCCTATGCTTCCTGGCTGATGTTTTGGTCACTTTTGAATGCTGGCGGTGCTCTCACTGTAGTGGTAGCATGAGATGGAGTCTACAACCCACACAAGTGGCTCAGGTAGTGCAGTTCATCCAGGATGGCACATCAATGCGAGCTGTGGCAAAAAGGTTTGCTGTGTCTGTCAGCGTAGTGTCCAGAGCATGGAGGCGCTACCAGGAGACAGGCCAGTACATCAGGAGACGTGGAGGACGCCGTAGGAGGGCAACAACCCAGCAGCAGGACCGCTACCTCCGCCTTTGTGCAAGGAGGTGCACTGCCAGCGCCCTGCAAAATGACCTCCAGCAGGCCACAAATGTGCAATGTTTCGAAGATCTGCGAGAATTCTTTGATTTTATGTGATTTTATGAAATAACACACACTCATTTAACCCTCTGTAAATAAGTCAGTTCTTTACATAAAGACTTAAAACTCAATATTATATAAGAACCTACCCCAAGGAGGATATGTGTTCACTTTCAGCTTCCTATGTCAACCGGAAGTACCTTAAAATGGTGTCATAGGGTCAGTTTCGAAGGGTTAAAAAGGTCAGATCTTTTCAAAACTTCATATGTGTGATTAGGCAACACTCATGAACTATAAATCAGTAATTCCTCCCAACAGATGTCAAAGAAAAGCTCTCACACACACACACACACACACACACACACACACACACACACACACACACACACACACACACACACACACACACACACACACACACACACACACACACACAGCAAGGATGGAGTGAAAAAGTACGGTGCTTAACCTGTCTAGGATCAGCGTGGCGCTAGCGGCACACCCCCCCCCCCCCCACTGAAAAACCAGTGCCGCGAAATTCAAAAAAAATATTTTTTTAAAATATTTAACTTTCACACATTAAAGTCCAATACAGCTAATGAAAGACACAGATCTTGTGAATCCAGTCAACATTTCCGATTTTTAAAATGTTTTACAGGGAAGACACAATATGTAAAGATGTACATCTATTACCTAAAAACACATTAGCATAATCCACCATCTTTTATTTGTCCACCAACACCAGTAGCCATCACCAATTCGGCTAAACTAAGATATTTATAGCCCCTAACCAACAAAAAAACTCATTAGATGACAGTCTGATAACATATTTATGGTATGGGATAGGTTTTGTTAGAAAAAAGTGCATATTTCAGGTAGATGGCATAGTTTACAATTGCACCCACCATCACAAATGGACTAGAATAATTACAATGAGCAACGTGTTTACCTAACTACTAATCATCAAACTTTTCGTAAAAATACACAGCATACACGAATCGAAAGACACAGATCCTGTGAATACAGACAATATTTCAGATTTTCTAAGTGTCTTACAGCGAAAACACAATAAATCGTTATATTAGCTTAGCACATAGCAATTAGCAGCCCAGCATTGATTCTAGCCAAAGTGAGCGATAAAAGTCAACATCGCCAAAAGATATTAATTTTTTCACTAACCTTCTCAGAATTCTTCCGATGACACTCCTGTAACATCACATTACAACATGCATATACAGTTTGATCGAAAATGTTTATATTTAGCCACCAAAATCATGGTTAGACAATGTGAAATGTAACTCAGCTGGTCAGAATTTGTCCTTGCGCCACTTAGACAGTGATCTACTCTTATACATAAATACTCATAAACGTGACTAAAAAATATAGGGTGGACAGGGATTGATAGACAATTTAATTCTTAATACAATTGCGTTATTACATTTTTTTATTTATCCTTACTTTTCAATACAGTTTGCGCCAAGCGAAGCTACGTCAAAAAACATGGCGTCCTAAGCCACTAAAATGTTTCGACAGAAACACGATTTATCATAATAAAAATGTCCTAACTTGAGCTGTTCTTCCATCAGTATCTTGGGCAAAGGATCCTTTCTTGGGAGAAATCGTCTTTTGGTGGAAAGCTGTCCTCTTGCCATGTGGAAATGTCAACTGCGTTCGGGATGAACTGAAAAGCGTGCCCAACTTTTCACATCGTTGCAAAAATAAATGTCCCAAAATCGCACTAAACGGATATAAATTGCTATAAAACGCTTTAAATTAACTACTTTATGATGTTTGTAACTCCTATAACGAGTGAAAAGATGACCGGAGAAATATAACAGGCTAAACTAACGCTTGGAACAGGAGAGGGTCGGTGTCTTCCACGCGCGTTACGCAGCAAGAAAAGACTTGCTAGCTAAAGGTTTTTTTCATTTGTAGGGCCTGTGAACGAGCAATCGACCCCGTTGGAATCGTCATCACGTAAAGGCATCCAGGGGAAGACGTAAGAAGTGTCCGTATAGTCATAGCAACGACAGTGCCCTTTTAACTGACTTCAGAAAAGTGGCCAACATTTCTCAAATCTGACTCCATGTCAGGGAAATTGCTGTAGAATGGGCTCTGTTCCACTTAGAGACAAAATTTCAACTCCTATAGAAACTATAGACTGTTTTCTATCCAATAATAATAATAATATGCATATTGTACGATCAAGGATTTTGTGGGAAGCCGTTTAAAAAATTAGCCAAATTAGCATAAATAGTCTAAACAGCGCCCCCATCCCCAACAGGTTAAAGACACACAGAGCCTACAATGGCATTACCATTATCTCCAGGCCGTGCCGAGTTCAACCAGGTACCTCGCATGACCGTAGCTCACTCGGTCTGAGCGCAGCGACAGTGACAAGAAGAATTCCCCAAATGACCCTTTGACCTCAATTTCAAGTCTTTTGCTTTTGGGAGACAGAGAGAGAACCGTTAAGGTTAGAAGCACAATTTGACTTCAGGAACGTTCCTGAGGTCCTCCCGATCTGTGCAAGTCTAACATTGACCGTGTGGCATTAACCCTTAACAGTTAAAAGAAGGTGTTTACATCAAACAGTTTACAATGACATCTCTCCCCATAGGAATGCCTTGCCTGCTCCTCTAAATTCATCAGGCCAGTCAATTTTGCATTTCTGCAGTATTTAACCTGTTGAGGCTGGGGGCGCTGTTGTCACTATTTATGCTAATCGTGTAATTTTTGAAACGGCTTCCCACAAAATTCTTGATCGTACAATATGCATATTATTATTATTATTGGATAGAAAACAGTCTATAGTTTCTATAGGAGTTGAAATTTTGTCTCTAAGTGGAACAGAACCCATTCTACAGCAATTTCCCTGACATGGAGTCAGATTTCAGAAATGTTGGCCCCTGATCTGGAGTCAGTTAAAAGGCCACTGTTATTGCTATGAGTATACGGACACTGCTTACGTCTTCCCCTGGATGCCTTTACGTGATGACGATTTGAATGGGGTCGATTGCGCGTTCACAGGCACTACAAATTAAAAAACCCTGTAGCTAGGAACTCTTTTCTTGCTGCGTAATGCGCCTGGAGGACATCGACCCGCACTTGTTCCAAGCATTAGTGGAGGGAGTAATATTACTCTGGTCATGTTTCTACTCGTTATATGAGTTAAAAACATCATAAGGTAGTTATTTTAAAGCGTTTTATAGCAATTTATATCCGTTTAGTGCGATTTTGGGACATTTATTTCTGAAACGCTGTGAATTGCTGGGCACGCTTCCAGTTCATCCCGAACGCAGTTGGCATTTCCACATGGCAAGAGGACAGCTTTCCACCAAAAGACGATTAGACCCAAGAAAGGATCCTTTGCCCAAGATACTGATGGAAGAACAGCTCAAAGTAGGACATTTTTATTATGATAAATCGTGTTTCTGTCGAAAAATGTTAGTGGCTTAGGACGCCATGTTTTTTGACGTAGCTTCGCTTGGCGCAAACTGTATTGAAAAGTAAGGATAATTTAAAAAATGTAATTCCGCGATTGTATTAAGAATTAAATTGTCTATCAATCCCTGTCCACCCTATATTTTTTAGTCACGTTTATGAGTATTTATGTATAAGAGTAGATCACTGTCTAATATGGCGCACGGACATTTTCTCACCAGCTGGGCTACATTTCACATTGTCTAACCATGGTTTTGGTGGCTAAATATGCACATTTTCGATCAAACTCTATATGGATTGTGTAATATGATGTTACAGGAGTGTCATCTGAAGAATTCTGAGAAGGTTAGTGAAAAAATTAATATATTTTGGCGATGTTGACGTTATCGCTCACTTTGACTAGAATCAATGCTGGGCTGCTATGTGCTATGTGCTATGCTAATATAACGATTTATTGTGTTTTCGCTGTAAGACACTTAGAAAATCTGAAATATTGTCTGTATTCACAGGATCTGTGTCTTTCGATTAGTGTATGCTGTGTATTTTTACGAAATGTTTGATGATTAGTAAGTAGGTAAACACGTTGCTCTATGTAGTTATTCTAGTCCATTTGTGACGGTGGGTGCAATTGTAACCTATGCCATCTACCTGAAATATGCACATTTTTCTAACAAAACCTATCCCATACCATAAATATGTTATCAGACTGTCATCTGATGAGTTTTTTTCTTGGTTAGGGGCTATAAATATCTTAGTTTAGCCGAATTGGTGATAGCTACTGGTGTTGGTGGACAAATAAAAGATGGTGGATTATGCTAATGTGTTTTTAGGTAATAGATTTACATCTTTACATATTGTGTCTTCCCTGTAAAACATTTTAAAAATCGGACATGTTGGCTGGATTCACAAGATCTGTGTCTTTCATTAGCTGTATTGGACTTTAATGTGTGAAAGTTAAATATTTTAAAAAAATATTTTTTTTGAATTTCGCGGCTCTGCCTTTTCAGTGGGGGTGGGGGGGGAGTGCCGCTAGCGGCACCCTCAGCCTAGACAGGTTAACTTCTTGAGGGCAGGGGGCAGCATTTTCACTTCCGGGAAAAATAGCATTCCAAAATTCAACTGCTTGCTACTCATCCCCAGAATATAAGATATGCATATTATTAGTAGATTTGGATAGAAAACACTCTGAAGTCTCTAAAACTGTTTGAATCATGTCTGTGAGAATAACAGAACTTATGTAGCAGGCAAAACCCTGAGGACAAACCATTCAGAATTTGTATTTTTTTGATGTCACTGTCTTTTCAATTAAATTTTTTAGAGACACCAGATTTCTAATGGACTTGCTTGCAGTTCCTACCGCTTCCACTGGATGTCACCAGTCCTTGTAAATCGGTTGAGGTTATTCCTTTGCGTAGTGAAGAAGTAGGGCTATCGTAAATGAGGGTCACATGAAGTAAAGATTGTTTTCTTTTTGTATTGAACACAGATTATCCCGTCTTCAAATTGATTGATTATTAACGTTTAAAAATACCTAACGTTGTATTACCAAAGTAGTTTGAAATGTTTTGGTAAAGTTTACATGTAACTTTTGATATATTTTGTAGTGACTTGGCGAAAGTTGGAAGCTGTGTTTTTCTGAATGAAACGGTCCAAATAAATTGCCTTTTTATATATATATCGACGGAATTAATCGAACAAAAGGACCATTTGTGATGTTTATGGGACATATTGGAGTGCCAACTAAAGAATTTCGTCAAAGGTAAGGCATGATTTATATTTCATTTCTGCGTTTTGTGTCGTGCTTGCAGTGATGAAATATGCTTCTCCCTTTGTTTACTTTTGTGCTATCATCAGATAATAGCATCTTATATTTTCGCCGAAAAGCTTTTTTGAAATCTGACATGTTGGCTGGATTCACAACGAGTGTAGCTTTAATTTGGTATCTTACATGTGTGATTTAATGAAAGTTTGATTTTAATATCAAGTTATTTTAGTATGGAGCGCTGTATTTTCCCTGGCTATTGGCCGGTGGGACGTTTGCGTCCCACCTGCCCCAGAGAAGTTAAGAGAATGCCAAATTCGTGATGCTATATGCCCATTGAAACATATTGCAAATGCGTGTTACATTTGCAATATGATGTGATGTTTTTCACTGTTGAAACATATTGCAAATGTAACGTGCATTTGCAATATGTTTCAACAGTGAAAAAGATCACCAAAATAGCATTCTGAAATCACCACTAAAAATGACATCACCATAGTCTCCAGGCCGTGCCGAGTTCAACGAGATGCCCCGCTTGACCGTAGCTCACTCGGTCTGAGCGCAGCAACAGTGACAAGAAGAAGGACCCAAATGACCCTTGACCTACATTTCAAGTCTTTTGCTTTTGGGAGAGAGAGAGAACCGTTAACCTCTAACGAGTCACAAACCCGGATCCGGGATCCCCCCCATCAAAAAAGCTGACTAGCATAGCCTAGCCTAAAGCGACAGGGATATCATATAATAAATTATATAATAGCTATCACAAATTCGACCAAATAAAGATATAAATAGTCACTAACCAAGAAACAATTTCATCAGATGACAGTCTGATAACATATTTATTGTATAGCATATGTTTTGTTCCAAAAATGTGCATATTTCAGGTATAAATCATAGTTTTACATTGCAGCCACCATCACAACTCTCACCAAAGCAATTAGAATAACTACAGAGAGCAACGTGAATTACCTAAATGCTCATCATAAAACATTTATGAAAAACACACAGCGTACACCAAATGAAAGACAAAGATCTTGTGAATCCAGCCAATATTTCAGATTTTTTAAGTGTTTTACAGCGAAAACACAATTTAGCATTATATTAGCTTACTACAATAGCCAACCACACAGCAGCATTGATTCATGCACGTTAGCGATAGCGAATAAACCAGCAAAAGATATTACATTTTTCACTAACCTTCTCAAAACTTCATCAGATGACAGTCCTATAACATCATATTACACAATACATATATTGTTTGTTCGAAAATGTGCATATTTAGAGGCACAAATCGTGGTTATACAATGAGAATAGTAGCCAAGCTGCCAACAAAATGTCGGGAGAAATCTTGGGAGAGGCACCTAATCTAATCAATAACTAATCATAAACTTGACAAAAAAATACAGGTTGGACAGCAAATGAAAGATACATTAGTTCTTAATGCAACCGCTGTGTTAGATTTTTAAAATTAACGTTAGTACGACATACAGCGTGCGTTAAAGCGAGACCGCACCGAAATTAATGGCGGAATATGAGTTTTACATTTTTCAACAGAACAACGAATTAACATCATAAATAGTTCTTACTATTTGATGAGCTTCCATCAGAATCTTGTGCAAGTTGTCCTTTGTCCAGAATCATCGTTGCTCTGTTGTAGATTGTTGTCTTCAACTTAGGAATTAGCAGCAAACATTAGGTATGTGGCCCAGACGTGTCCAACTCATCATAACGCAGCACAAAGAAAATTCCGAAAATCGCAATATTCTGATATAAACTGATATAACTCGGTTTAACCTGTCTAGGATCAGCGTGGCGCTAGCGGCACACCCCCCCCCCCCCACTGAAAAACCAGTGCCGCGAAATTCAAAAAAAATATTTTTTTTAAATATTTAACTTTCACACATTAAAGTCCAATACAGCTAATGAAAGACACAGATCTTGTGAATCCAGTCAACATTTCCGATTTTTAAAATGTTTTACAGGGAAGACACAATATGTAAAGATGTACATCTATTACCTAAAAACACATTAGCATAATCCACCATCTTTTATTTGTCCACCAACACCAGTAGCCATCACCAATTCGGCTAAACTAAGATATTTATAGCCCCTAACCAACAAAAAAACTCATTAGATGACAGTCTGATAACATATTTATGGTATGGGATAGGTTTTGTTAGAAAAAAGTGCATATTTCAGGTAGATGGCATAGTTTACAATTGCACCCACCATCACAAATGGACTAGAATAATTACAATGAGCAACGTGTTTACCTAACTACTAATCATCAAACATTTCGTAAAAATACACAGCATACACGAATCGAAAGACACAGATCCTGTGAATACAGACAATATTTCAGATTTTCTAAGTGTCTTACAGCGAAAACACAATAAATCGTTATATTAGCTTAGCACATAGCAATTAGCAGCCCAGCATTGATTCTAGCCAAAGTGAGCGATAAAAGTCAACATCGCCAAAAGATATTAATTTTTTCACTAACCTTCTCAGAATTCTTCCGATGACACTCCTGTAACATCACATTACAACATGCATATACAGTTTGATCGAAAATGTTTATATTTAGCCACCAAAATCATGGTTAGACAATGTGAAATGTAGACAAGCTGGTAAAGAAAAAGTCCTTGCGCCACTTAGACAGTGATCTACTCTTATACATAAATACTCATAAACATGACTAAAAAATATAGGGTGGACAGGGATTGATAGACAATTTAATTCTTAATACAATTGCGTTATTACATTTTTTAATTTATCCTTACTTTTCAATACAGTTTGCGCCAAGCGAAGCTACGTCAAAAAACATGGCGTCCTAAGCCACTAAAATGTTTCGACAGAAACACGATTTATCATAATAAAAATGTCCTACCTTGAGCTGTTCTTCCATCAGTATCTTGGGCAAAGGATCCTTTCTTGGGAGAAATCGTCTTTTGGTGGAAAGCTGTCCTCTTGCCATGTGGAAATGTCAACTGCGTTCGGGATGAACTGAAAAGCGTGCCCAACTTTTCACATCGTTGCAAAAATAAATGTCCCAAAATCGCACTAAACGGATATAAATTGCTATAAAACGCTTTAAATTAACTACCTTATGATGTTTTTAACTCCTATAACGAGTGAAAAGATGACCGGAGAAATATAACAGGCTAAACTAACGCTTGGAACAGGTGCGCGCCGGTGTCCTCTAGGCTCATGACGCAGCTCCAAAAGAATGACTAGCTTCAGGGTTTTTTCATTTGTAGGGCCTGTGAACGTGCAATCGACCCCATTGGAATCGTCATCACGTAAAGGCATCCAGGGGAAGACGTAAGAAGTGTCCGTATAGTCATAGCAATGACAGTGCCCTTTTAACTGACTTCAGAAGAGTGGCCAACATTTCTCAAATCTGACTCCATGTCAGGGAAATTGCTGTAGAATGGGCTCTGTTCCACTTAGAGACAAAATTTCAACTCCTATAGAAACTATAGACTGTTTTCTATCCAATAATAATAATAATATGCATATTGTACGATCAAGGATTTTGTGGGAAGCCGTTTAAAAAATTAGCCAAATTAGCATAAATAGTCTAAACAGCGCCCCCATCCCCAACAGGTTAAAATAACTACATTATGATGTTTTTAACACCTATATCGAATAAAATATCTAAGGCCTATAACGAGAGCTTTTCAGAATGCCATCCTGAGGTCTGTCTTGCGTCATGACGAACGTTGAAAAGAGTGCAACCCCGGTTCCAAGAGCTTTTATACGGCCTCAGATCTGCCTAGCAACCCCATTCAAAATATCACAGCTTACTGACATCTAGGGGAAATCGTATGCAGTGCATGTCGACTCATAGATTACATGCAAATTAATAAACTGACCCTGGAACAGAGTGCCCGATTTCAGATTTCTCACTTCCTGACAGGAAGTTTGCTGCAACTTGAGTTCTGTTTTACTCACAGATATAATTCAAACGGTTTTAGAAACTAGAGAGTGTGTTCTATCCAATAGTAATAATAATATGCATATTGTACGAGCAAGAATTGAGTACGAGGCAGTTTAATTTGGGAACGAATTTTTACAAAGTGAAAACAGCGCCCCCATATTGACAAGAAGTTTTTAAGGAATTAGCAGCAAAGCACAATTTGACCTCAGGAACGTTCCTAAGGTCTCTGTGCAAGCCTAACCTTGACCGTGTGGCATTATCCCTTAACCTGTCTAGGATCAGCGTGGCGCTAGCGGCACCCCCCCCCCCCCCACTGAAAAACCAGTGCCGCGAAATTCAAAAAAAATATTTTTTTTAAAATATTTAACTTTCACACATTAAAGTCCAATACAGCTAATGAAAGACACAGATCTTGTGAATCCAGTCAACATTTCCGATTTTTAAAATGTTTTACAGGGAAGACACAATATGTAAAGATGTACATCTATTACCTAAAAACACATTAGCATAATCCACCATCTTTTATTTGTCCACCAACACCAGTAGCCATCACCAATTCGGCTAAACTAAGATATTTATAGCCCCTAACCAACAAAAAAACTCATTAGATGACAGTCTGATAACATATTTATGGTATGGGATAGGTTTTGTTAGAAAAAAGTGCATATTTCAGGTATATGGCATAGTTTACAATTGCACCCACCATCACAAATGGACTAGAATAATTACAATGAGCAACGTGTTTACCTAACTACTAATCATCAAACATTTCGTAAAAATACACAGCATACACGAATCGAAAGACACAGATCCTGTGAATACAGACAATATTTCAGATTTTCTAAGTGTCTTACAGCGAAAACACAATAAATCGTTATATTAGCATAGCACATAGCACATAGCAGCCCAGCATTGATTCTAGCCAAAGTGGGCGATAACGTCAACATCGCCAAAAATATATTAATTTTTTCACTAACCTTCTCAGAATTCTTCAGATGACACTCCTGTAACATCATATTACACAATCCATATAGAGTTTGATCGAAAATGTTTATATTTAGCCACCAAAATCATGGTTAGACAATGTGAAATTTAGCTCAGCTGGTCAGAAAATGTCCTTGCGCCACTTAGACAGTGATCTACTCTTATACATAAATACTCATAAACGTGACTAAAAAATATAGGGTGGACAGGGATTGATAGACAATTTAATTCTTAATACAATTGCGTTATTACATTTTTTAATTTATCCTTACTTTTCAATACAGTTTGCGCCAAGCGAAGCTACGTCAAAAAACATGGCGTCCTAAGCCACTAAAATGTTTCGACAGAAACACGATTTATCATAATAAAAATGTCCTACCTTGAGCTGTTCTTCCATCAGTATCTTGGGCAAAGGATCCTTTCTTGGGAGAAATCGTCTTTTGGTGGAAAGCTGTCCTCTTGCCATGTGGAAAAGTCAACTGCGTTCGGGATGAACTGAAAAGCGTGCCCAACTTTTCACATCGTTGCAAAAATAAATGTCCCAAAATCGCACTAAACGGATATAAATTGCTATAAAACGCTTTAAATTAACTACCTTATGATGTTTTTAACTCCTATAACGAGTGAAAAGATGACCGGAGAAATATAACAGGCTAAACTAACGCTTGGAACAGGTGCGCGCCGGTGTCCACTTTGCTCATGACGCAGCTCCCAAAGAATGACTAGCTTCAGGGTTTTTTCATTTGTAGGGCCTGTGAACGTGCAATCGACCCCGTTGGAATCGTCATCACGTAAAGGCATCCAGGGGAAGACGTAAGAAGTGTCCGTATAGTCATAGCAACGACAGTGCCCTTTTAAATGACTTCAGAAGAGTGGCCAACATTTCTCAAATCTGACTCCATGTCAGGGAAATTGCTGTAGAATGGGCTCTGTTCCACTTAGAGACAAAATTTCAACTCCTATAGAAACTATAGACTGTTTTCTATCCAATAATAATAATAATATGCATATTGTACGATCAAGGATTTTGTGGGAAGCCGTTTAAAAAATTAGCCACATTAGCATAAGTAGTCTAAACAGCGCCCCCATCCCCAACAGGTTAACAGTTAAAAGAAGGTGTTTACATCAAACAGTATACAATGACATCTCACCCCATAGGAACACATTGCCTGCACCCCTACATTCAACCTGAAGCCTATGTGGGTTATGAATGTCTTATGAACCTGTCTTCAATGACAATCCATCAGGCCACTATGAGGTCTACCTGTGTTGATTCTAAGCTTCCTGGAGCAACCGGAAGTGATAAAATCACCCTAAAAGTGTTTTTCCATACCCAACCAGCAGTTTGTGATATATAGTGCATTCAAACCTGTGTAAATCAGTCAGTTCTTAACTTCTTGAGAATACAGGGGGTGCTGTTTCGCATTAGCATAATTGCCTCTACAGACTAAACTGCCTCTTATTCAATTATTGCTGTTACTATATGCATATAACCATATAGCATTGGATAGAAAACAAGCTATGGTTTCTAAAACCGTTCCAATTGAGTCTCTGAGTCAAACACAGGTCATTTCACAGCACTTTCCCTGAGCCTGAAAAAGATTGCAAGATGTGTATGCTCGCTTCAAAGCTCTGCCTATATATGGTCACGCCACCTATGACCCGAATGACACTTCCTTCTTCTTCCTCTGGGTGTCTGGAAGACGTCAGAGGAGAAATTTTTTGTTTATCTTGTACTGACGTGAAATAAGACTTATTTCTTTAGCGTGACCGACAACTTCCGGTTTCTGAGATGCGCGTTTTCAGAGGTGGCATTGTCTTTTGTTATGCTGACGTTACGGATGAAAACTATCTCCGTGTCGAAGTTTGTTTGCTACATGTGACCATATCACCGTAATGTATGTTTTTTCAATATAGTTTAATCAGATTATTAGAATTTTTTCGGGAGTTTTGCCGTGTTCCGTTCTTTGAGTTTTTTAACTTTGGGAATTGACCGTGCCAGTCGACCAGTACCCAGGCTAAATGAAGAGGGGAGGTTGCCATTGTGAATGGATTGAACGACTCATCAGGACTAAGGACACCTTGATCAACATTCTGATGAAAGACCAGCAATAGTAAGACCCAATTTACGATGTTATTTCATATATCTGTCGTGCATGTGAACTGGTCGGGCGCGTCCAGCCGGTTCTGGCTGGCCTGGTTATGCTAATTAGCGATACATTTTGTTTTCGCTATAAAACATTTAAAAAATCTGAAATATTGTTTGGATTCACCAGATGTTGGGCTTTCAATGTCTGTACGCTGTGTATTTTTTCTGAAATGTTTTAAGACAAGTAATTAGTTATATAACGTTGGTCTCTGTAATTGTTCTAGCTGCATCAGCACTATATCAGATTGCAGCTGCAATGTAGAACTGTGATTTATACCTGAAAAATGCACATTTAAAAAAAAAAAACTATGCTATACCATAAATATGTTATCAGACTGTCATCTTAAGAATTTTTTTGTTGGTTAGTGGCTATCAATATCTTAGTTTAGCCGAATTGGTGATAGCACCTGATGGAGTAAGAAACTGTTGGAGTAAGAAAATGGTGTCATTTTGCTAACGTGTTTAGCTAATAGATTTACATATTGTGTCTTCCCTGTAAAACATTTAAAAAATCTGAAATGGTGGTTTTATTCACAAGATCTGTGTCTTTCATTAGCTGTATTGGACTTTAACCTCTTGGAACTATAGGGGGTGCTGTTCCGCATTAGCATATTTGTGTCTCCAAATTAAACTGCCTCGTGCTAAATTCTTGATCGTACAATATGCATATTATTGTTATTATTGGATAGAAAACACCTTCTAGTTTCTATAGAAGTTGAAATTTTGTCTCTGAGTTGTACAGAACAATTTCTACAGCACTTTTCATGACAGGGTTCAGATTTCAATTTTTTTTACCTCTGATCTGGGGTCTGTTTTTAAGGCGACAGTGAATGCTATGAAGAAACCGACACTGCCTACGTCTTCCTCTGGGTGTCTGTACGTCATCACGCTTTCAATGGAATCGATGGGATATTCACAGCCATTATAAAAGACCAAAATGTATAGAGACCGCCCTTTCTCGTCGTGCGCCTGAAGCGTGAAGGGCATCGGACCTGCCTCGTTCCAAATCGTTTTCTAACCAGCAATATTTCTCCGGTCATGTTTTTACTCGTTTTAGGTGTTAAAAACATCATAATGTAGTTAATTTGAACCGTTTTATAGCAATTTATATCCGTTTAGTGCGATTTTGAGGAATTTATTTGTTGTGCACTCTGAAACTTTGGACACGTTTTGGGGTGTCGGTCGTTGGTGGTGGACATTTCGAAGGACAGAGGACATCTATCGACCAAAAGACGTTTATAACATAGAAAGGATACATTGCCCAAGAATCTGATGGAAGAACAGCTCAAAGTAAGCAATATTTAATATGATAAATCGTGTTTCTGTCGAAATATTTTAAACGCATATTTCGCCATTTTGTTTGGTATAGCTTCACTTGGCGAACCCTGTATTGAAAAGTAAGGATAATTTTAAAAATGTAAATCAGCGGTTGCATTAACTTCTACTGCCTCAGAAACCCGGATCCGGGAGCACCCCCCACCCCCCACACACTGTTTAGCATAGCTAGCATAGCTTCACAAGTAGATAGTAGCATCTAAATATCATTAAATCACAAGTCCAAGACACCAGATGAAAGATACAGATCTTGTGAATAAAGCCACCATTTCCGATTTTTAAAATGTTTTACAGGGAAGACACAATATGTAAAGATGTACATCTATTACCTAAAAACACATTAGCATAATCCACCATCTTTTATTTGTCCACCAACACCAGTAGCCATCACCAATTCGGCTAAACTAAGATATTTATAGCCCCTAACCAACAAAAAAACTCATTAGATGACAGTCTGATAACATATTTATGGTATGGGATAGGTTTTGTTAGAAAAAAGTGCATATTTCAGGTAGCTGCCATAGGTTACAATTGCACCCACCGTCACAAATGGACTAGAATAATTACAATGAGCAACGTGTTTACCTAACTACTAATCATCAAACATTTCGTAAAAATACACAGCATACACGAATCGAAAGACACAGATCCTGTGAATACAGACAATATTTCAGATTTTCTAAGTGTCTTACAGCGAAAACACAATAAATCGTTATATTAGCGTAGCACATAGCACATAGCAGCCCAGCATTGATTCTAGCCAAAGTGAGCGATAAAAGTCAACATCGCCAAAAGATATTAATTTTTTCACTAACCTTCTCAGAATTCTTCCGATGACACTCCTGTAACATCATTTTACAATATACATATACAGTTTGTTCGAAAAGGTGCATATTTAGCCATACAAAACCGTGGTTACACAATGAAAATAGTAGCAAAACAAGCCTGAAAATGTCGGTCGCCATCTTTCAGAGTGATCTGGTTTAATTAATAGCTAATCATATACTTGACTAAAAAATACAGGGTTTACAGGAATCGAAAGACAAATTAGTTCTTAATGCAACCGCTGATTTACATTTTTAAAATTATCCTTACTTTTCAATACAGGGTTCGCCAAGTGAAGCTATACCAAACAAAATGGCGAAATGTGCGTTTAAAATATTTCGACAGAAACACGATTTATCATATTAAATATTGCTTACTTTGAGCTGTTCTTCCATCAGATTCTTGGGCAATGTATCCTTTCTATGTTATAAACGTCTTTTGGTCGATAGATGTCCTCTGTCCTTCGAAATGTCCACCACCAACGACCGACACCCCAAAACGTGTCCAAAGTTTCAGAGTGCACAACAAATAAATTCCTCTAAAATCGCACTAAACGGATATAAATTGCTATAAAACGGTTCAAATTAACTACATTTTGATGTTTTTAACACCTAAAACGAGTGAAAACATGACCGGAGAAATATTGCTGGTTAGAAAACGATTTGGAACGAGGCAGGTCCGATGCCCTTCACGCTTCAGGCGCACGACGAGAAAGGGCGGTCTCTATACATTTTGGTCTTTTATACTGGCTGTGAATATCCCATCGATTCCATTGAAAGCGTGATGACGTACAGACACCCAGAGGAAGACGTAGGCAGTGTCGGTTTCTTCATAGCATTCACTGTCGCCTTAAAAACAGACCCCAGATCAGAGGTAAAAAAAATTGAAATCTGAACCCTGTCATGAAAAGTGCTGTAGAAATTGTTCTGTACAACTCAGAGACAAAATTTCAACTTCTATAGAAACTAGAAGGTGTTTTCTATCCAATAATAACAATAATATGCATATTGTACGATCAAGAATTTAGCACGAGGCAGTTTAATTTGGAGACACAAATATGCTAATGCGGAACAGCACCCCCTATAGTTCCAAGAGGTTAAGAACTAATTTGTCTTTCGATTCCTGTAAACCCTGTATTTTTTAGTCAAGTATATGATTAGCTATTAATTAAACCAGATCACTCTGAAAGATGGCGACCGACATTTTCAGGCTTGTTTTGCTACTATTTTCATTGTGTAACCACGGTTTTGTATGGCTAAATATGCACCTTTTCGAACAAACTGTATATGTATATTGTAAAATGATGTTACAGGAGTGTCATCGGAAGAATTCTGAGAAGGTTAGTGAAAAAATTAATATCTTTTGGCGATGTTGACTTTTATCGCTCACTTTGGCTAGAATCAATGCTGGGCTGCTATGTGCTATGTGCTACGCTAATATAACGATTTATTGTGTTTTCGCTGTAAGACACTTAGAAAATCTGAAATATTGTCTGTATTCACAGGATCTGTGTCTTTCGATTAGTGTATGCTGTGTATTTTTACGAAATGTTTGATGATTAGTAGTTAGGTAAACACGTTGCTCTAAGTAGTTTTTCTAGTCCATTTGTGACGGTGGGTGCAATTGTAAACTATGCCATCTACCTGAAATATGCACTTTTTTCTAACAAAACCTATCCCATACCATAAATATGTTATCAGACTGTCATCTAATGAGTTTTTTTGTTGGTTAGGGGCTATAAATATCTTAGTTTAGCCGAATTGGTGATGGCTACTGGTGTTGGTGGACAAATAAAAGATGGTGGATTATGCTAATGTGTTTTTAGGTAATAGATGTACATCTTTACATATTGTGTCTTCCCTGTAAAACATTTTAAAAATCGGAAATGGTGGCTTTATTCACAAGATCTGTATCTTTCATCTGGTGTCTTGGACTTGTGATTTAATGATATTTAGATGCTACTATCTACTTGTGAAGCTATGCTAGCTATGCTAAACAGTGTGTGGGGGGTGGGGGGTGCTCCCGGATCCGGGTTTCTGAGGCAGTAGAAGTTAATGTGTGAAAGTTAAATATTTAAAAAAAATATTTTTTTTGAATTTCGCGGCACTGGTTTTTCAGTGGGGGGGGGGGGGGGGGGGAGTGCCGCTAGCGCCACGCTGATCCTAGACAGGTTAAGTCAAAGTAAGCTTTTTTTTTTATTATGATAATAAAATTTGACTAAAGTATTGTGTAATTCATGTGTAATTGACATAAAAATTGAAAGAATTTCTAAAAACGGTCCAGAAACCACTTTTTAAAGGGGGTGATAAGTTTTTTCAAATTTTTTCAAATTTTTGACTTTTGACTTTTGACTTCCTATGAAATCACATTGCAAATGCACAAGACATATGCCATAACCTCTTGAAGTTAGGGGGCAGAATTTTTGTGTTTGGAAAAATTTTGTTCCCATTGTAAGCTGCCTATTTCTCAGGTCCAGATGCTAGAATATGCATATAATTGACAGAGTAGGATAGAAAACACTCTAAAGTTTCCAAAACGGTCAAATTATTGTCTGTAAGTATAACAGAACTGATTTTGCAGGCGAAAATCTGAGGAAATCCAACCTGGAAGTGGCTCTTATTTTGAAAAATCACTATTCTATTGCCTGCCTTTCGTCCATTTAAGAGGAAGAAAGACTAGGGGGCAGTATTTTCGCTTTTGGCTAAAAAGGCGTACCCATTTGAAAATGCCTATTTCTCAGCCCCCGAAACTAGAATATGCATATAATCGTCAGATTAGGATAGAAAACACTCTGAGTTTCCAAAACTGTAAATGTTTTGTCTGTGAGGTAAACAAAACTGATATTGCAGGCTAAAACCTGAGGAAAATCCAACCAGGAAGTGCCCCTGTTCTTGAGACCTCTCTGCTCCCATGCATCCCTATTGCCCATATAAAGGGATATCAACCAGACTTCTTTTTATATGTCTTCCCTAAGGTGTCAACAGCCTTTAGACATAGTTTCAGGCTTTTATTTTGAAGGATGAGCGTGAACGACCACATTGCGTAAGTGGATAGGTGGGGGCTCTCCGAGTGTTTTTTGCGCAAAAGAGAAAGGCAGCCATTGTTACTCTCTGTCCTAGTGAAAAGCCAACTGTCCCGGTTGATATATTATCAAATAGATATTTAATAAACACCCTGTGGATGGATTATAAACAACATGTTTCTGTGGACATTATGGATATAATTTTGAATTTTTGTCGGCATTGTCACGACCGCTCTATCCGGTGGATTCCTGGGCATAACGCAGCAAACTAACGGAGGTATTTGGATATAAAAAATATCTTTATGGAACAAAGGGAACATTTGCTGTCTAACTGGGAGTCTCATGAGTGAAAACATCCGAAGATCAAAGGTAAACGATTAATTTGATTGCTTTTCTGATTTTCGTGACCACGTTACCTGACGCTAGGTGTTCTTATTGTTTTGTCGAGCGATCGATAAATTTACACAAACGCTTGCATTGCTTTCGCTGTAAAGCATAATTTCAAAATCTGAGACGACACCATTGTCAAACACAGGTGAGGTCTGCTCTTGTTCACAGTCCTAAGAGGTTTTTATACAGTAATGTCATCCTACAATGTAGTACTATTTCCTCTTTATCTGACTCTGGCCAGGAGGTCCCCGGAGTTGGAGGGGAGCGGGACCCGTGTGGGGCTGCCCTTGGGACCCGAGAGGGGGATGAACATATGATGATAAGTGACGTCCTTGTCTGAGCCCCCCAGGGAGTCCCACGTTGCTGCTGCTCCGGTCCTCCCGCTGCTATTCTCTTCGGGGCCGACTCCTCTTGATCCAGGTCAGAGTAAAACAGTGGGATTTGTCCCAACCTCCTCCTCTTGATCCAGGTCAGAGTAAAACAGTGGGATTTGTCACAGCTGAGGTGCACCCGGGGGTTTCTTCTACTCCAGTGATTAATTTACCTGTCAGGAAGCCTATATCCACCTGCCTTGAACCAGTTAGGCACCCAAATTCTACTAGGAAAATTTGGGATTGGGAACTTACAATTAGAAAAACAATTGTTATAATTGGAGACTCTAATATTTCACGGATACCTAGGTTTACTGACCCTAGAGTGCAGGCAGATAGCTTCTCTGGTGCTACATTCCACCATTTAAAAGGGGTAGTAGAAAAATTAGAACAACACCCAACAGTGGAGAAGGTGGTTCTATCGGGGGTTTAAACAACTGCCTTCTGAAACAGCTTCTGGAAGCAACTACAACAACTGTTGAAAATGGCGGAAAGTAAATTTCCGAATGCCATACTCTACGTGCCCATTATCAACTATTCAGTCTATTCAGATAGACTAGAAAAACAGCAACAGTTACTCTTGGATCAACTTAATCAAAAGATCCTAGAGCAATGCAACTATTTACCTGAGATTAGCAAACTTAGGTTCCACACATTGCCATGTGACACTGGTCATCTGAAACAGGAAATATGATCTTAAACTCTTGGCTGGATAATGTAAACAAGGGGAGGGGATGGAAGGAACTTGGTATTGGAGCCCCAACACGATAGAGCCTAAGGGACTAGATGAAAAATATTTGATTTATTTTGGCTTACTTACCTGATGGGAGGGGTCCTCCCCGGTTGCAGTGAAACGGGTTATATGGGGGGGGGGGGGGATTGTGGGAGAGCCATATAAATGTTTGTATATTTAATTATTTATTTATTCATGAATTCACTCTTATGTTTTTTAAGCACTGACTATAAATATGATGGCACTTATTTTTATATTTTTTGATTCCTTAGTGTGGCGTGATTTTATCAGATGTGTTTTTTGCATATTTTCTATAGCACTTATCTTGAGTTTAACCTGTTTGGGCTGCAAGCTGAATATTGAAAAAACTGGAAAATGTGTGCACATTTTCAAACGGCCTCCTAAGAAACTTTTTATTTTCCAATATGCATATATTTACTACTGTTGGATAGATAACAGTCTATAGTTTCTAAAAAGGTTTGAATTGTTTCTCTAAGTCGAACAGAAATATTTTTACAAACATTTTCCCAGCCGAATTGAGATTTCCAAAATGCGATGTGTCTCTTTAAGACCTTCTCTATAAAAGGCCCTTTGACTTGGGACCATAGAAACACGTCACACGCGTTCGTCAGGCTGTAATGCGGAAGTGAGAATTGAAAGGAGTCGAATATCTCGTCCATGGACTGAATAACACACCTTCTTGTGAGACCTGCGCAGTTAAAAAAAAATTCCGGGCGCGAAGCAGAATTTGGTCTCGGCTTCTGGAACAAGGTAGATAACGGTGAATATGATCTCTGACTACGATATTATTTGATACATGTCACAAAATCATCCTAAAGTATGTTTTTTCAATATACTTTAATTATATTATTGCAATTTATTCTGGACTTTAGATGTGATACGACGGAAGAATTTTTTGAAGAAACGCTGAGTAGCGCCGCAATGCTATTGTGCTTGCTAACCAAAGAGGGAAATAATTCGTTCTGGAACCCAACTAAAGACTCTACTGGACATTGGACCCCGTTACAACATTCTGATGGAATATCAACAAAGATAAGACCCAATTTGGGATGCTTTTTCATATATCTGTTGAGCTGTGCTGTGCTAACTGGGCTAACTGTGCTAGGCTAGCGCTTGACCAATGCTAGTGCTGACTTATGCTAGCTTATGTTGTTAGCTAATATAACGATATATTGTGTTTTCGCTGTAAAACACTTCAAAAATCGGAAATGTTGGCTTTATTCACACGATATCTGTCTTTCATTAGCTATCCACCATATGTTTTTCTGAAATGTTTTATGAGGTGTAATTAGTAGCCGACGTTGGTGTATGTATTTTCTCTGGCTACTCCCGTCTGGATTCAGACTCTAGCTATGTGTTAGCATTTTTGGGTAGCATCAATGTAAAACTGATTTATAGCTAAAATATGCACTTTTTATGAACAAAACATAGATTTATTGTGTAACATGTTATATGACTGTCATCTGAGGTAGTTTTTTCTGGGCTCTTTAGGTTGGTTTTAGTTTATTTCGGTTGGCTTGTGCATGCTACTTGAATCATAATTCATACTTCATAATCATATCCATACGTGTCTGTCCACTTTTGTATTTGGTGGTGAGCTAACATAAATATATGTGGTGTTTTCTCTGTAAAACATATAAAAATCGGACATGTTGGCTGGATTGACAAGATGTTTATCTTTCAAATGCTGTATTGGACTTGTTAATGTGTAAAAGTTAAATATTTTTAAAAAATAGATTTTGAATTTCGCGCCCTGCAGCTGTTGTCATTTTCGTCCGATTTCGGGCTTGCACCCCAAACAGGTTAAAGCACTTTCTTTTATATGTCAGTGTGGTATGATGATTTGTCCATGGTTGCTTAGCCATTGTTTGATAGCACCTATGATTGTTTTATTTATTTATTTATTTGTTTGTTCATTGGGTGGTTCTCCTTGCAGACTCTAATCCCCCACCCTAACCCCGAGATCCTCATGCCGAACCTTAACTTCTAGACCCCCATACCTAATCTTAATTCAACCCTGACCTTTACCCTAATCCCCCACCCTTACCCCGAGATCCTCATGCTGAACCTTAACCTCTAGACCCCCATACCTAATCTTAATTCAACCCTGACCTTTACTCTACCCTAATTCCCCACCCTAACCCCGAGATCCCCATGCCTAACCTTAACCTTTGGACCCCCATACCTGATCCTAATTTAATCGTGACCTGTACTCTAATCCTGACCTTAACCGTTACCCCAACCCGAACTCTAACCTTTACCCCTAGCTCCTAAATCCTAAACCTAATTCCAACCCTAACCTCAACCTCTATACCCTCATACCTAAAAGCTTACCTCTTAGACCAAGCTCTGAGCTTGGCTCCTGGGCTCTTTTCTTAGTTCTGAATCCCAGGTTTTTAACCCAAGCCTTATTTTTAAATTCTTATTCTGGTCTTTTTTTTATATATATATATATATATATATATAACCCCAACCCTAACCCTAACCTTAACCATTCTAAAAACTATACCTTACCCAAACCTTATCCAAACCTTATCCCTAACCTTAACCATTCTATAAACTATACCTAACCCTAACCCCTACCCTACGGACAGACGGATTTTTAACCCAACCAACGGGTTAATCTAGAAGTGGGCAACTATGGGGCCTACGACCTCGGCCGGCCGCGCCCGGACCCCTCCGGCCCGCGCGCATATGAGTGGAGTGCACCCCCTCCCTTCCCCCCTCCGGTTTCCACGTGTCAGAGATGGAAGTGGATCAACCGACTCAAAACTAGAAACCTAACCCTAACCCTAACTCCCCCTAACCCTAACCCTAACCCTAACCCTAACCCTAACCTAACCCTAACCCTAACCTAACCCCTAACCCTAACCCTAACCCTAACCCCTAACCCTAACCCTAACCCTAACCCTAACCTAACCCTAACCTAACCTAACCCTAACCCCTAACCCTAACCTAACCCTAACCCTAACCCCTAACCCTAACCTAACCCTAACCTAACCTAACCTAACCTAACCTATCCCTAACCCTAACCTAACCCTAACCTAACCCTAACCCTAACCTAACCTAACCCTAACCTAACCTAACCTAACCTAACCCTAACCTAACCCTAACCCTAACCCCTAACCCTAACCTAACCCCTAACCCTAACCCTAACCTTACCCTAACCTAACCCTAACCTAACCCCTAACCCTAACCTAACCATAACCTAACCCTAACCTAACCCTAACCCCTAACCCTAACTCTAACCCTAACCCTATGGGCACGCAATTCATCCAAAAGTGAAAATGCTGCCCTCTATATCAAAGAAGTTAAACACTGAGACCTGTTGGGGTGTAAAATGTACCTAACTACACATTAAACACTGAGACCTGTTCAAATCAAATCAAATCAAATCAAGTTTATTTTATATAGCCCTTCGTATATCAGCTAATATCTCGAAGTGCTGTACAGAAACCCAGCCTAAAACCCCAAACAGCAAGCAATGCAGGTGTAGAAGCACGGTGGCTAGGAAAAACTCCCTAGAAAGGCCAAAACCTAGGAAGAAACCTAGAGAGGAACCAGGCTATGAGGGGTGGCCAGTCCTCCTCTGGCTGTGCCGGGTGGAGATTATAACAGAACTATGCCAAGATGTTCAAAATGTTCATAAGTGACAAGCATGGTCAAATAATAATCATGAATAATTTTCAGTTGGCTTTTCATAACCGATCATTAAGAGTTGAAAACAGCAGGTCTGGGACAGGTGGCGGTTCCATAACCGCAGGCAGAACAGTTGAAACTGGAATAGCAGCAAGGCCAGGCGGACTGGGGACAGCAAGGAGTCATCATGCCCGGTAGTCCTGACATATGGTCCTAGGGCTCAGGTCCTCCGAGAGAGAGAAAGAAAGAGAGAAGGAGAGAATTAGAGAGAGCATACTTAAATTCACACAGTTGGGGTGTATAACTGTTCCTGTGTTGTTGGAGGTCTTCACTGCAGTAAACCGGATCAGCTCCTCTGTCCCTCACTCATCTCTCTCTCCTCTCTCTTTACCTAGTGACCCTGTTCATCAGAACGTCATGGTGGATGGAAAAATATGCTCTCTTCAACAGCGATGAATAACCACAACCCTGTCAGTTCATCTCTTTACTTCTCCTTTCTCTTATATTCTCTCTCCTTCCTTCCCTTTTCGTGACCAACTGCGACTTTGACCTCCAACAGTATCAGCAACAGAGAGGTGTGAAATTTCCACAGCAGACTTAGTTAGTTTATCATGCACTTCTTTTTAAACCAGTGTATGGTTGCTAACTTGTCAAATAAAGCTTCCTAAAATGTGTTAGAAAATGTGTCAGTTTGTCATTTTCATGAGTTTTGAGTAATAACATGTTCCACTACTGAAGACATTGTCTCTAATCTAGTGGAGTAATAATATGTTCCACTACTGAAGACATTGTCTCTAATCTAGTGGAGTAATAACATGTTCCACTACTGAAGACATTGTCTCTAATCTAGTGGAGTAATAACATGTTCCACTACTGAAGACATTGTCTCTAATCTAGTGGAGTAATAACATGTTCCACTACTGAAGACATTGTCTCTAATCTAGGTTGGAGTAATAACATGTTCCACTACTGAAGACATTGTCTCTAATCTAGTGGAGTAATAACATGTTCCACTACTGAAGACATTGTCTCTAATCTAGGTTGGAGTAATAACATGTTCCACTACTGAAGACATTGTCTCTAATCTAGTGGAGTAATAACATGTTCCACTACTGAAGACATTGTCTCTAATCTAGGTTGGAGTAATAACATGTTCCACTACTGAAGACATTGTCTCTAATCTAGTGGAGTAATAACATGTTCCACTACTGAAGACATTGTCTCTAATCTAGGTTGGAGTAATAACATGTTCCACTACTGAAGACATTGTCTCTAATCTAGTGGAGTAATAATATGTTCCACTACTGAAGACATTGTCTCTAATCTAGTGGAGTAATAATATGTTCCACTACTGAAGACATTGTCTCTAATCTAGTGGAGTAATAACATGTTCCACTACTGAAGACATTGTCTCTAATCTAGTGGAGTAATAACATGTTACACTACTGAAGACATTGTCTCTAATCTAGTGGAGTAATAATATGTTCCACTACTGAAGACATTGTCTCTAATCTAGGTTGGAGTAATAACATGTTCCACTACTGAAGACATTGTCTCTAATCTAGTGGAGTAATAACATGTTCCACTACTGAAGACATTGTCTCTAATCTAGGTTGGAGTAATAACATGTTCCACTACTGAAGACATTGTCTCTAATCTAGTGGAGTAATAATATGTTCCACTACTGAAGACATTGTCTCTAATCTAGGTTGGAGTAATAACATGTTCCACTACTGAAGACATTGTCTCTAATCTAGTGGAGTAATAACATGTTCCACTACTGAAGACATTGTCTCTAATCTAGTGGAGTAATAACATGTTCCACTACTGAAGACATTGTCTCTAATCTAGTGGAGTAATAACATGTTCCACTCCTGAAGACATTGTCTCTAATCTAGTGGAGTAATAACATGTTCCACTACTGAAGACATTGTCTCTAATCTAGTGGAGTAATAACATGTTCCACTACTGAAGACATTGTCTCTAATCTAGTGGAGTAATAATATGTTCCACTACTGAAGACATTGTCTCTAATCTAGTGGAGTAATAACATGTTCCACTCCTGAAGACATTGTCTCTAATCTAGGTTGGAGTAATAACATGTTACACTACTGAAGACATTGTCTCTAATCTAGGTTGTGCCTTTACATTTCTAGAAAATGAACAACTAAGGCAGAATGTTTCACTTCTCTTTGTGACTTCTCTATCCCCAAACCCCGGCCTGGTCTGATTGGTCTGTTTCGCAAGCATTCCCCGAAGTCTTGCGATATTGTTCCTCTGGGTTTAGAAATGTCTGGTAGGTCATTGCAGAGAAGGTTTGAATCCTAAGCAACCTGCTTACACATTGTTTGAAGTACAATAGACCAACATAGCTTCTGTAGTAGGTCAACGCTGTGTGCTGGAAAACCTTGGTAGAACATGGGTGTAGAAGGCATTGTCGTGCTCATGTGAATTTACTTTCTTTTTCGACTAAAGACCAATGCCAACATGTCACCTAAAATATATATTTTTATTCGTAATGAAATACAGTGCCTTCAGAAAGTATTCATATCCCTTGAGTAATTCCACATTTTGTTGTGTTACAGCCTGAATTCAGAATGTATTAAATTGATGGTACCACCTACCCCACAATGACATCACAATACCCCGCCATTTTTTTATTTTTTATTTCACCTTTATTTAAGTTCGGCCAGTTGAGAACAAGTTCTCATTTACAATTGCGACCTGGCCAAGATAAAGCAAAGCAGTTCGACACATACAACAACACAGAGTTACACATGGAGTAAAACAAACATACAGTCAATAATACAGTAGAAAAATAAGTCTATATACAATGTGAGCAAATGAGGTGAGATAAGGGAGGTAAAGGCAAAAAAAAGCCATGGTGGTGAAGTAAATACAATATACCAAGTAAAACACTGGAATGGTAGATTTTTTTTAGTGTAAGAATGTGCAAAGTAGAGATAGAAATAATGGGGTGCAAAGGAGGAAAAATAAATAAAAAAATAAATACAGTAGGGAAATAGGTAGTTGTTTGGGCTATGTACAGGTGCAGTAATCTGTGAGCTGCTCTGACAGTTGGTGCTTAAAGACATGACAATAATCCACAATGACATCAGAATACCCCACAATGACGAAGTGAAAACATGTTTTTGAAAATGAAATGCATAAATATTGAATTCACACCCCTGATTCAATATATTAACTCTGTATCCCCTTTATATAGTCTCACTGTTGTTATTTTACTGCTGCTCTTTAATGACTTGTTATTTTTATTTCTTATTCTTATTCGTCTTTTTTAAACTGCATTGTTGGTTAAGGGTTTGTAATTAAGCATTTCATGGTAAGGTTGAAATCGGCGCATGTGACAAATAAAATTTGATTTGATGTTAGAATCACATTTGGCAGTGAATAGCGATTACAGCTGTAAGTATTTCTGGGTACGTCTCTAAGAGCTGGAAGAATTTCTGGGTACGTCTCTAAGAGCTTTGCAAACCTGGATGGTTCAATATTTTCTTTAAAAAAATCTTCCAAATCTGTCAAGTTGGTTGTTGATCATTGCTAGACAGCTATTGTCAAGTCTTGTCATAGATTGTCAAGCTGATTTCAGTCGAAACTGTAACTAGGCCACTCAGGAACATTCAGTGTCGTCTTTGTAAGCAACTGACTGATTAAAGCAGGTATTTTCAACAGGTCCAGTCTGTGTTAATATGACTATCTTCTCTCAGCTGGTCCAGTCTGTGTTAATATGACTATCCTCTCTCAGCTGGTCCAGTCTGTGTGACTATCCTCTCTCTCTCCTGTGTTTAGTTCCAGGTGGATCTGGTCCAGTCTGTGTGACTATCCTCTCTCTCTCCTGTGTTTAGTTCCAGGTGGATCTGGTCCAGTCTGTGTTAATATCCTCTCTCTCCTGTGTTTAGTTCCAGGTGGATCTGGTCCAGTCTGTGTTAATATCCTCTCTCTCTCCTGTGTTTAGTTCCAGGTGGATCTGGTCCAGTCTGTGTTAATATCCTCTCTCTCTCCTGTGTTTAGTTCCAGGTGGATCTGGTCCAGTCTGTGTTAATATCCTCTCTCTCTCTCTCCTGTGTTTAGTTCCAGGTGGATCTGGTCCAGTCTGTGTTAATATCCTCTCTCTCTCTCTCCTGTGTTTAGTTCCAGGTGGATCTGGTCCAGTCTGTGTTAATATCCTCTCTCTCTCCTGTGTTTAGTTCCAGGTGGATCTGGTCCAGTCTGTGTTAATATCCTCTCTCTCTCCTGTGTTTAGTTCCAGGTGGATCTGGTCCAGTCTGTGTTAATATCCTCTCTCTCTCTCTCCTGTGTTTAGTTCCAGGTGGATCTGGTCCAGTCTGTGTTAATATCCTCTCTCTCTCTCCTGTGTTTAGTTCCAGGTGGATCTGGTCCAGTCTGTGTTAATATCCTCTCTCTCCTGTGTTTAGTTCCAGGTGGATCTGTTCCAGTCTGTGTTAATATCCTCTCTCTCTCTCCTGTGTTTAGTTCCAGGTGGATCTGGTCCAGTCTGTGTTAATATCCTCTCTCTCTCCTGTGTTTAGTTCCAGGTGGATCTGGTCCAGTCTGTGTTAATATCCTCTCTCTCTCCTGTGTTTAGTTCCAGGTGGATCTGGTCCAGTCTGTGTTAATATCCTCTCTCTCTCCTGTGTTTAGTTCCAGGTGGATCTGGTCCAGTCTGTGTTAATATCCTCTCTCTCTCTCTCCTGTGTTTAGTTCCAGGTGTATCTGGTCCAGTCTGTGTTAATATCCTCTCTCTCCTGTGTTTAGTTCCAGGTGGATCTGGTCCAGTCTGTGTTAACCTGTTGGGGATGGGGGCGCTGTTTAGACTACTTATGCTAATTTGGCTAATTTTTTAAACGGCTTCCCACAAAATCCTTGATCGTACAATATGCATATTATTATTATTATTGGATAGAAAACAGTCTATAGTTTCTATAGGAGTTGAAATTTTGTCTCTAAGTGGAACAGAGCCCATTCTACAGCAATTTCCCTGACATGGAGTCAGATTTGAGAAATGTTGGCCACTCTTCTGAAGTCATTTAAAAGGGCACTGTCGTTGCTATGACTATACGGACACTTCTTACGTCTTCCCCTGGATGCCTTTACGTGATGACGATTCCAACGGGGTCGATTGCACGTTCACAGGCCCTACAAATGAAAAAACCCTGAAGCTAGTCATTCTTTGGGAGCTGCGTCATGAGCAAAGTGGACACCGGCGCGCACCTGTTCCAAGCGTTAGTTTAGCCTGTTATATTTCTCCGGTCATCTTTTCACTCATTATAGGAGTTAAAAACATCATAAGGTAGTTAATTTAAAGCGTTTTATAGCAATTTATATCCGTTTAGTGCGATTTTGGGACGTTTATTTTTGCAACGATGTGAAAAGTTGGGCACGCTTTTCAGTTCATCCCGAACGCAGTTGACTTTTCCACATGGCAAGAGGACAGCTTTCCACCAAAAGACGATTTCTCCCAAGAAAGGATCCTTTGCCCAAGATACTGATGGAAGAACAGCTCAAGGTAGGACATTTTTATTATGATAAATCGTGTTTCTGTCGAAACATTTTAGTGGCTTAGGACGCCATGTTTTTTGACGTAGCTTCGCTTGGCGCAAACTGTATTGAAAAGTAAGGATAAATTAAAAAATGTAATAACGCAATTGTATTAAGAATTAAATTGTCTATCAATCCCTGTCCACCCTATATTTTTTAGTCACGTTTATGAGTATTTATGTATAAGAGTAGATCACTGTCTAAGTGGCGCAAGGACATTTTCTGACCAGCTGAGCTACATTTCACATTGTCTAACCATGATTTTGGTGGCTAAATATAAACATTTTCGATCAAACTCTATATGGATTGTGTAATATGATGTTACAGGAGTGTCATCTGAAGAATTCTGAGAAGGTTAGTGAAAAAATTAATATATTTTTGGCGATGTTGACGTTATCGCCCACTTTGGCTAGAATCAATGCTGGGCTGCTATGTGCTATGTGCTATGCTAATATAACGATTTATTGTGTTTTCGCTGTAAGACACTTAGAAAATCTGAAATATTGTCTGTATTCACAGGATCTGTGTCTTTCGATTCGTGTATGCTGTGTATTTTTACGAAATGTTTGATGATTAGTAGTTAGGTAAACACGTTGCTCATTGTAATTATTCTAGTCCATTTGTGATGGTGGGTGCAATTGTAAACTATGCCATATACCTGAAATATGCACTTTTTTCTAACAAAACCTATCCCATACCATAAATATGTTATCAGACTGTCATCTAATGAGTTTTTTTGTTGGTTAGGGGCTATAAATATCTTAGTTTAGCCGAATTGGTGATGGCTACTGGTGTTGGTGGACAAATAAAAGATGGTGGATTATGCTAATGTGTTTTTAGGTAATAGATGTACATCTTTACATATTGTGTCTTCCCTGTAAAACATTTTAAAAATCGGAAATGTTGACTGGATTCACAAGATCTGTGTCTTTCATTAGCTGTATTGGACTTTAATGTGTGAAAGTTAAATATTTTAAAAAAATATTTTTTTTGAATTTCGCGGCACTGGTTTTTCAGTGGGGGGGGGGGGGGGGTGCCGCTAGCGCCACGCTGATCCTAGACAGGTTAATATCCTCTCTCTCTCCTGTGTTTAGTTCCAGGTGGATCTGGTCCAGTCTGTGTTAATATCCTCTCTCTCTCTCTCCTGTTTTTAGTTCCAGGTGGATCTGGTCCAGTCTGTGTTAATATCCTCTCTCTCCTGTGTTTAGTTCCAGGTGGATCTGGTCCAGTCTGTGTTAATATCCTCTCTCTCTCCTGTGTTTAGTTCCAGGTGGATCTGTTCCAGTCTGTGTTAATATCCTCTCTCTCTCTCCTGTGTTTAGTTCCAGGTGGATCTGGTCCAGTCTGTGTTAATATCCTCTCTCTCTCCTGTGTTTAGTTCCAGGTGGATCTGGTCCAGTCTGTGTTAATATCCTCTCTCTCTCCTGTGTTTAGTTCCAGGTGGATCTGGTCCAGTCTGTGTTAATATCCTCTCTCTCTCCTGTGTTTAGTTCCAGGTGGATCTGGTCCAGTCTGTGTTAATATCCCCTCTCTCTCCTGTGTTTAGTTCCAGGTGGATCTGGTCCAGTCTGTGTTAATATTCTCTCTCTCTCCTGTGTTTAGTTCCAGGTGGATCTGGTCCAGTCTGTGTTAATATCCTCTCTCTCTCCTGTGTTTAGTTCCAGGTGGATCTGGTCCAGTCTGTGTTAATATCCTCTCTCTCTCTCTCCTGTGTTTAGTTCCAGGTGGATCTGGTCCAGTCTGTGTTAATATCCTCTCTCTCTCTCTCCTGTGTTTAGTTCCAGGTGGATCTGGTCCAGTCTGTGTTAATATCCTCTCTCTCCTGTGTTTAGTTCCAGGTGGATCTGGTCCAGTCTGTGTTAATATCCTCTCTCTCTCCTGTGTTTAGTTCCAGGTGGATCTGGTCCAGTCTGTGTTAATATCCTCTCTCTCTCTCTCCTGTGTTTAGTTCCAGGTGGATCTGGTCCAGTCTGTGTGACTATCCTCACTCTCTCCTTTGTTTAGTTCCAGGTGGATCTGGTCCAGTCTGTGTTAATATCCTCTCTCTCCTGTGTTTAGTTCCAGGTGGATCTGGTCCAGTCTGTGTTAATATCCTCTCTCTCTCCTGTGTTTAGTTCCAGGTGGATCTGGTCCAGTCTGTGTTAATATCCTCTCTCTCTCCTGTGTTTAGTTCCAGGTGGATCTGGTCCAGTCTGTGTTAACCTGTTGGGGATGGGGGCGCTGTTTAGACTATTTATGCTAATGTGGCTAATTTTTTAAACGGCTTCCCACAAAATCCTTGATCGTACAATATGCATATTATTATTATTATTGGATAGAAAACAGTCTATAGTTTCTATAGGAGTTGAAATTTTGTCTCTAAGTGGAACAGAGCCCATTCTACAGCAATTTCCCTGACATGGAGTCAGATTTGAGAAACGTTGGCCACTTTTCTGAAGTCATTTAAACGGGCACTGTCGTTGCTATGACTATACGGACACTTCTTACGTCTTCCCCTGGATGCCTTTACGTGATGACGATTCCAACGGGCTCGATTGCTCGTTCACAGGCCCTACAAATGAAAAAAACCTTTAGCTAGCAAGTCTTTTCTTGCTGCGTAACGCGCGTGGAAGACACCGACCCTCTCCTGTTCCAAGCGTTAGTTTAGCCTGTTATATTTCTCCGGTCATCTTTTCACTCGTTATAGGAGTTACAAACATCACAAAGTAGTTAATTTAAAGCGTTTTATAGCAATTTATATCCGTTTAGTGCGATTTTGGGACATTTATTTTTGCAACGATGTGAAAAGTTGGGCACGCTTTTCAGTTCATCCCGAACGTAGTTGACATTTCCACATGGCAAGAGGACAGCTTTCCACCAAAAGACGATTTCTCCCAAGAAAGGATCCTTTGCCCAAGATACTGATGGAAGAACAGCTCAAGGTAGGACATTTTTATTATGATAAATCGTGTTTCTGTCGAAACATTTTAGTGGCTTAGGACGCCATGTTTTTTGACGTAGCTTCGCTTGGCGCAAACTGTATTGAAAAGTAAGGATAAATTAAAAAATGTAATAACGCAATTGTATTAAGAATTAAATTGTCTATCAATCCCTGTCCACCCTATATTTTTTAGTCACGTTTATGAGTATTTATGTATAAGAGTAGATCACTGTCTAAGTGGCGCAAGGACGTTTTCTTTACCAGCTTGTCTACATTTCACATTGTCTAACCATGATTTTGGTGGCTAAATATAAACATTTTCGATCAAACTGTATATGCATGTTGTAATGTGATGTTACAGGAGTGTCATCGGAAGAATTCTGAGAAGGTTAGTGAAAAAATTAATATCTTTTGGCGATGTTGACTTTTATCGCTCACTTTGGCTAGAATCAATGCTGGGCTGCTAATTGCTATGTGCTAAGCTAATATAACGATTTATTGTGTTTTCGCTGTAAGACACTTAGAAAATCTGAAATATTGTCTGTATTCACAGGATCTGTGTCTTTCGATTCGTGTATGCTGTGTATTTTTACGAAATGTTTGATGATTAGTAGTTAGGTAAACACGTTGCTCATTGTAATTATTCTAGTCCATTTGTGATGGTGGGTGCAATTGTAAACTATGCCATATACCTGAAATATGCACTTTTTTCTAACAAAACCTATCCCATACCATAAATATGTTATCAGACTGTCATCTAATGAGTTTTTTTGTTGGTTAGGGGCTATAAATATCTTAGTTTAGCCGAATTGGTGATGGCTACTGGTGTTGGTGGACAAATAAAAGATGGTGGATTATGCTAATGTGTTTTTAGGTAATAGATGTACATCTTTACATATTGTGTCTTCCCTGTAAAACATTTTAAAAATCGGAAATGTTGACTGGATTCATAAGATCTGTGTCTTTCATTAGCTGTATTGGACTTTAATGTGTGAAAGTTAAATATTTTAAAAAAATATTTTTTTTGAATTTCGCGGCACTGGTTTTTCAGTGGGGGGGGGGGGGGTGTGCCGCTAGCGCCACGCTGATCCTAGACAGGTTAATATCCTCTCTCTCTCTCTCCTGTGTTTAGTTCCAGGTGGATCTGGTCCAGTCTGTGTTAATATCCTCTCTCTCTCTCTCCTGTGTTTAGTTCCAGGTGGATCTGGTCCAGTCTGTGTTAATATCCTCTCTCTCTCCTGTGTTTAGTTCCAGGTGGATCTGGTCCAGTCTGTGTTAATATCCTCTCTCTCTCCTGTGTTTAGTTCCAGGTGGATCTGGTCCAGTCTGTGTTAATATCCTCTCTCTCTCTCTCCTGTGTTTAGTTCCAGGTGGATCTGGTCCAGTCTGTGTTAATATCCTCTCTCTCTCTCCTGTGTTTAGTTCCAGGTGGATCTGGTCCAGTCTGTGTTAATATCCTCTCTCTCCTGTGTTTAGTTCCAGGTTGATCTGGTCCAGTCTGTGTTAATATCCTCTCTCTCTCCTGTGTTTAGTTCCAGGTGGATCTGGTCCAGTCTGTGTTAATATCCTCTCTCTCTCTCTCCTGTGTTTAGTTCCAGGTGGATCTGGTCCAGTCTGTGTTAATATCCTCTCTCTCTCTCTCCTGTGTTTAGTTCCAGGTGGATCTGGTCCAGTCTGTGTTAATATCCTCTCTCTCTCTCCTGTGTTTAGTTCCAGTTGGATCTGGTCCAGTCTGTGTTAATATCCTCTCTCTCCTGTGTTTAGTTCCAGGTGGATCTGTTCCAGTCTGTGTTAATATCCTCTCTCTCTCTCCTGTGTTTAGTTCCAGGTGGATCTGGTCCAGTCTGTGTTAATATCCTCTCTCTCTCCTGTGTTTAGTTCCAGGTGGATCTGGTCCAGTCTGTGTTAATATCCTCTCTCTCTCCTGTGTTTAGTTCCAGGTGGATCTGGTCCAGTCTGTGTTAATATCCTCTCTCTCTCCTGTGTTTAGTTCCAGGTGGATCTGGTCACGTCTGTGTTAATATCCTCTCTCTCTCTCTCCTGTGTTTAGTTCCAGGTGGATCTGGTCCAGTCTGTGTTAATATCCTCTCTCTCCTGTGTTTAGTTCCAGGTGGATCTGGTCCAGTCTGTGTTAATATCCTCTCTCTCTCCTGTGTTTAGTTCCAAGTGGATCTGGTCCAGTCTGTGTTAATATCCTCTCTCTCTCTCTCTCTCCTGTGTTTAGTTCCAGGTGGATCTGGTCCAGTCTGTGTTAATATCCTCTCTCTCCTGTGTTTAGTTCCAGGTGGATCTGGTCCAGTCTGTGTTAATATCCTCTCTCTCTCCTGTGTTTAGTTCCAGGTGGATCTGTTCCAGTCTTTGTTAATATCCTCTCTCTCTCTCCTGTGTTTAGTTCCAGGTGGATCTGGTCCAGTCTGTGTTAATATCCTCTCTCTCTCCTGTGTTTAGTTCCAGGTGGATCTGGTCCAGTCTGTGTTAATATCCTCTCTCTCTCCTGTGTTTAGTTCCAGGTGGATCTGGTCCAGTCTGTGTTAATATCCTCTCTCTCTCCTGTGTTTAGTTCCAGGTGGATCTGGTCCAGTCTGTGTTAATATCCCCTCTCTCTCCTGTGTTTAGTTCCAGGTGGATCTGGTCCAGTCTGTGTTAATATCCTCTCTCTCTCCTGTGTTTAGTTCCAGGTGGATCTGGTCCAGTCTGTGTTAATATCCTCTCTCTCTCCTGTGTTTAGTTCCAGGTGGATCTGGTCCAGTCTGTGTTAATATCCTCTCTCTCTCTCTCCTGTGTTTAGTTCCAGGTGGATCTGGTCCAGTCTGTGTTAATATCCTCTCTCTCCTGTGTTTAGTTCCAGGTGGATCTGGTCCAGTCTGTGTTAATATCCTCTCTCTCTCCTGTGTTTAGTTCCAGGTGGATCTGGTCCAGTCTGTGTTAATATCCTCTCTCTCTCTCTCCTGTGTTTAGTTCCAGGTGGATCTGGTCCAGTCTGTGTTAATATCCTCTCTCTCCTGTGTTTAGTTCCAGGTGGATCTGGTCCAGTCTGTGTTAATATCCTCTCTCTCTCCTGTGTTTAGTTCCAGGTGGATCTGGTCCAGTCTGTGTTAATATCCTTTCTCTCTCCTGTGTTTAGTTCCAGGTGGATCTGGTCCAGTCTGTGTTAATATCCTCTCTCTCTCCTGTGTTTAGTTCCAGGTAGATCTGGTCCAGTCTGTGTTAATATCCCCTCTCTCTCTCCTGTGTTTAGTTCCAGGTGGATCTGGTCCAGTCTGTGTTAATATCCTCTCTCTCCTGTGTTTAGTTCCAGGTGGATCTGGTCCAGTCTGTGTTAATATCCTCTCTCTCTCTCCTGTGTTTAGTTCCAGGTGGATCTGGTCCAGTCTGTGTTAATATCCTCTCTCTCTCTCTCCTGTGTTTAGTTCCAGGTGGATCTGGTCCAGTCTGTGTTAATATCCTCTCTCTCTCTCCTGTGTTTAGTTCCAGGTGGATCTGTTCCAGTCTGTGTTAATATCCTCTCTCTCTCTCCTGTGTTTAGTTCCAGGTGGATCTGGTCCAGTCTGTGTTAACATCCTCTCTCTCCTGTGTTTAGTTCCAGGTGGATCTGGTCCAGTCTGTGTTAATATCCTCTCTCTCTCCTGTGTTTAGTTCCAGGTGGATCTGGTCCAGTCTGTGTTAATATCCTCTCTCTCTCCTGTGTTTAGTTCCAGGTGGATCTGGTCCAGTCTGTGTTAATATCCTCTCTCTCTCCTTTGTTTAGTTCCAGGTGGATCTGGTCCAGTCTGTGCTAATATCCTCTCTCTCTCCTGTGTTTAGTTCCAGGTGGATCTGGTCCAGTCTGTGTTAATATCCTCTCTCTCTCCTGTGTTTAGTTCCAGGTGGATCTGGTCCAGTCTGTGTTAATATCCTCTCTCTCTCCTGTGTTTAGTTCCAGGTGGATCTGGTCCAGTCTGTGTTAATATCCTCTCTCTCTCTCTCCTGTGTTTAGTTCCAGGTGGATCTGGTCCAGTCTGTGTTAATATTCTCTCTCCCTCTCTCCTGTGTTTAGTTCCAGGTGGATCAGGTCCAGTCTGTGTTAATATCCCCTCTCTCTCTCCTGTGTTTAGTTCCAGGTGGATCTGGTCCAGTCTGTGTTAATATCCTCTCTCTCTCTCCTGTGTTTAGTTCCAGGTGGATCTGGTTCAGTCTGTGTTAATATCCTCTCTCTCTCTCCTGTGTTTAGTTCCAGGTGGACCTGGTCCAGTCTGTGTTAACTTCTCTCGGGTATGTGGGACGGTAGCGTTTCACGGTAGCGTGAAACTGCCAAATTCAAAACAACCATAATTTAAATTCCTCAAACATACAAGTATGTTACACCATTTTAAAGGTACACTTGTTGTAAATCCAACCACAGTGTCCGATTTCAAAAAGGTTTTACGACGAAAGCACACCAAACGATTATGTTAGGTATGAGCCAAGTCACAGAAAAAGACAGCCATTTTTTCCAGCCAAAGAGAGGAGTAGCAAAAAGCAGAAATAGAGATCAAATTTATCACTAACCTTTGATGATCTTCATCAGATGACACTCATAGGACTTCAAGTTACACAATACATGTATACATGTATGTTTTGTTCGGTAAAGTTAATATTTATATCCAAAAATCTGATTTTAGGCGGGACGCTACTGTCTCACTTGGCAGAAAGCCTGAGAAAATGCAGAGCGCCAAATTCAAATTAATTACTATGAAAATTACTATAAAAATCTAACTTTCATTAACTTCTCTGGGATAGGTGGGTTGCGTCCCAACTGGCCAAAATCCAGAAAAAATGCCAAATTCAAATATATTACTATAAAAATCAATCTTTCATGAAATCACACATGAAAGACACCAACTTAAAGCTACACATACTGTGAATCCAGCCAACATGTCTGATTTCAAAAAGGATTTACGGGGAAAGCACACCAAACAATTATGTTAGCTCAGTACATAGCCACAGAAAAACACAGCCATTTTCCTAGCAAAGGATCGTAGTAACAAAAACCAGAAATACAGATAAAATTAATCACTAACCTTTGATGATCTTCATCAGATGACACTCATAGGACATCATGTTACACAATACAATTATGTTTTGTTCGATAATGTGCATATTTATATCCACAAATCTCGGTTTACCTTTGGCGCCATGTTCAGAAATGCCTCCAAAATATCCGGAGTAATTACAGAGAGCCATGTCAAATAACAGAAATACTCATCATAAACTTTGATGAAAGAGACATGTTTTACATATGATTAAAGATATGTTAAAAAAGTTTTTTACCACCTGGAAAAAAGTTTTTCACCATGCAATAATCTGATATGGCGATTTAACAACATTTCTCTGCCATGTTGGAGTCAACAGAATACGAAATTACATCATAAATATTCCCTTACCTTTGATTATCTTCATCAGAATGGTCAGAACTGTTCACAGTAGTGATGCTGGATGGGCGGGCAGGTGCAGGCAGCAATCAGTTGAAGAGCAGACCTTAGAAAGGCAGGGTAGAATAGATATAGGTTTAGTTAGATATAGGCATTTAGTTTTACATGTATTTAAGAGCAGTTGGGAAGGTTGCAGAAGGTCGAGTGGCATTGAAGCTCATCTGGAGGGTTGTTAACCTTTTATTGATGTCATAAAGTGAATGCACCAATTTGTAAGTCGCTCTGGATAAGAGCGTCTGCTAAATGACTTAAATGTAAATGTAAATGTATGGCTGCAGGCCATAAACACAATATAGCATTATATTAGCTTACCACAATAGCCAAACTCACAACCGCATTCATTCACCGCAAAGATAGCATTCGCAAAACCCAGCAATAAATATAAAATAAATCACTAACCTTGACCAACTTCATCAGATGACAGTCTTATAACATCATGTTACACAAAACTTTTATTTTTTGTTTGAAAATGTGCATATTTAGAGCTGAAAACCGTGGTTATACATTGTGAAAATGTAGCAACTTTTTCCCAGAATGTCCGGATATATTTCTGACACTCACCTAATCTGACCAAATAACTGATCATAAACTTTACTAAAAAATACATGTTGTATAGAAACATGACCGGAGAAATATTACTCCCTACACTAATGCTTGGAACAAGTGCGGGTCGGTGGCCACCGCGCGCCTGACGCAGCTGGAAAAGAGTTCCTACCTACAGGTTTTTTGGATTTATAGTGGCTGTGATTGGGCAATCGACACCATTCAAATCGTCATCATGTAAAGGCATCCAGGGGAAGACGTAAGCAGTGTCTGTATGCTCATAGCTATAACAGTGGCCTTTAAACTGACTCCAGATCAGGGGCCAAAATGTGTGAAATCTGACTCCATGTCAGGGAAATTGCTGTAGAATGAGTTCTGTTCCACTCATAGACAAAATTCCAACGCCTATAGAACTATAGACTGTTTTCTATCCAATAATAGTAATAATATGCATATTGTACGATCAAGAATTTAGTAGGAAGCCGTTTAAAAAATTACGCGATTTACATAAATAGTGACAACAGCACCCCCTAGCCTCAACAGGTTATTTTGGGCACGATTTTTTCCAAAGTGAAAATAGCGCCCCCCTATTGACAAGAAGTTTTAATAGTCTATTGACACATTCGTGCGTGAATCCTACTACAAAAATTCCCAATTTCGGCTGCTTTGCAATCCACAGCATCAGCCTATGTTGGCCTTCCACATCTGGGTGGAAAGTGTGTCTCAGCTACAAACTAATATGACCCCGCTATGGAAAGGGGAGACTCTCACAAACACAATGGTGCTCTACGACTCCCACAAGTCTCGTGTGACTCATCTGAGGGTAACCCATACAAATGAATAGAAGTGTGGAGATATATATAGATGATAAATCTTCATCTGAAGGTAACACATACAAATGAATAGAAGTCTGGAGATATATATAGATGTTAAATCTTCATCTGAAGGTAACACATACAAATGAATGGAAGTATGGACAGGAACAGCATCATAACCGGGACATACAACAATTCATGCTGAAGCAGGGAACAGAGCTGGAAAACAGACAGATATAGGGGAGGTAATGACACAGGTGATTGAGTCCAGGTGAGCCCAATAATCGTTGATGCTAATGAAGAGGGAAGCAGCGTAATGATGGTGGCAGGAGTGCGTTGTGCTGGGCAGCCTGGCACCCGCAAGTGCCAGAGAGGGTGAGCGGGAGCAGACGTGACAACTATACACGTTTCTAATTTTGAAAGACAGTGGTTTCATTTCAAGCCAAAGTGTACTGTTAACCTTTCACGAGTATCTACCCCGGGCCCGGAATCACCCCCCACCCCCCCCACACTGAGTAGCATAGCCTAGCATAGCGTCACAATTAAATAGTAGCATCTAAATATCATTAAATCACAAGTCCAAGACACCTAATGAAAGATACAGATCTTGTGAATAAAGCCACCATTTCAGATTTTTAAAATGTTTTACAGGGAAGACAAAATATGTAAATCTATTAGCTAACCACGTTATCAAAGGACACCACTTTTCTAACTCCATCAGTATCTTACTCCATCAGGTGCTATCACCAATTCGGCTAAACTAAGATATTTATAGCCCCTAACCAACAAAAAAACTCATCAGATGACAGTCTGATAACATATTTATGGTATGGGATAGGTTTTGTTAGAAAAAAGTGCATATTTCAGGTAGATGGCATAGGTTACAATTGCACCCACCGTCACAAATGGAATAGAAAAACTACTTAGAGCAACGTGTTTACCTACTTACTAATCATCAAACATTTCGTAAAAATACACAGCATACACTAATCGAAAGACACAGATCCTGTGAATACAGACAATATTTCAGATTTTCTAAGTGTCTTACAGCGAAAACACAATAAATCGTTATATTAGCATAGCACATAGCACATAGCAGCCCAGCATTGATTCTAGCCAAAGTGAGCGATAAAAGTCAACATCGCCAAAATATATTAATTTTTTCACTAACCTTCTCAGAATTCTTCCGATGACACTCCTGTAACATCATATTACACAATCCATATAGAGTTTGATCGAAAATGTTTATATTTAGCCACCAAAATCATGGTTAGACAATGTGAAATGTAGCTCAGCTGGTCAGAAAATGTCCTTGCGCCACTTAGACAGTGATCTACTCTTATACATAAATACTCATAAACGTGACTAAAAAATATAGGGTGGACAGGGATTGATAGACAATTTAATTCTTAATACAATTGCGGAATTACATTTTTTAAATTATCCTTACTTTTCAATACAGTTTGCGCCAAGCGAAGCTACGTCAAAAAACATGGCGTCCTAAGCCACTAACATTTTTCGACAGAAACACGATTTATCATAATAAAAATGTCCTACTTTGAGCTGTTCTTCCATCAGTATCTTGGGCAAAGGATCCTTTCTTGGGAGTAATCGTCTTTTGGTGGAAAGCTGTCCTCTTGCCATGTGGAAATGCCAACTGCGTTCAGGATGAACTGAAAAGCGTGCCCAGCTATTCACAGCGTTTCAAAAATAAATGTCCCAAAATCGCACTAAACGGATATAAATTGCTATAAAACGCTTTAAATTAACTACCTTATGATGTTTTTAACTCCTATAACGAGTCTTAACATGACCGGAGAAAGATTACTCCCAACACTAATGCTTGGAACAGGTGCGGGTCGGTGTCCTCCACGCGCATAACGCAGCTCCAAAAGACTTACTAGCTACAGGGTTTTTTAATTTATAGTGCCTGTGAACGCGCAATCGACCCCATTCAAATCGTCATCACGTAAAGGCATCCAGTGGAAGACGTAAGCAGTGTCCGTATACTCATAGCAATAACAGTGGCCTTTTAACTGACTCCAGATCAGGGGCCAACATTTCTGAAATATGACTCCATGTCAGGGAAATTGCTGTAGAATGGGTTCTGTTCCACTTAGAGACAAAATTTCAACTCCTATAGAAACTATAGACTGTTTTCTATCCAATAATAATAATAATATGCATATTGTACGATCAAGAATTTTGTGGGAAGCCGTTTCAAAAATTACACGATTAGCATAAATAGTGACAACAGCGCCCCCAGCCTCAACAGGTTAACACAGTGTCCAAAGAAGGGCCAGAAGTATACAGAATGGTGTCGTCTGACTAGAGGTGGATCAGAGAATCACCAGCAGCAAGAGCGACATCATTGATGTATACAGAGAAGAGAGTTGGCTCAAGAATTGAACCCTTTTGCACCCCAATAGAGACTGCCAGAGGTCCGGACAACAGGCCCTCTGATTTGACACACTGAACTCTATCAGAGAAGTAGTTGGTGAACCAGGCGAGGCAATAATTTGAGAAACCAAGGCTGTTGAGTCTACCGATGAGGATGTGGTGATTGACAGAGTCGAAAGCCTTGTCCATGTCAATGAATACGGCTGCACAGTATTGTTTCTTATCAATGGCGGTTATGATATAATTTAGGACCTTGAGCGTGGCTGAGGTGCACCCATGACCAGCTCTGAAACCAGATTGCATAGCGGAGAAGGTACGGTGGGATTAGAGATGGTCGGTGATCTGTTTGTTCACTTGGCTTTCGAAGACCTTAGAAAGACAGGGTTGGATAGATTTAGGTTTGTATCAGTTTGGGTCAAGAGTTTCCCCCCTTTGAAGAGGGGGATGACCGCAGCTGCTTTCCAATCTTTGTGAATCTCAGACGACACAAAAGAGAGGTTGAACAGGCTAGTAATAGGGGTTGCAACAATTTCGGCAGATCATTTTAGAAAGAAAGGGTCCAGATTGTCTAGCCCGGCTGATTTGTCCTGATGGGTCCAGTTTTGCAGCTCTTTCAGAACATCAGCTGACTGGATTTGGTAGAAGAAAGAAAAATGGGGAAGGTTTGGGCGAGTTGCTGTGGGGGCTGCAGTGCTGTTTTCTATTGTAGTGGATTCATCAGAGGTGACAGTGTTTCCTAGCCTCAGTGCAGTGTGCAGCTGGGAGGAGGTGCTCTTATTCTCCATGGACTTTACAGTGTCCCAGAACTTTTTGGTGAGGAAGGCACTTTTAAAGAACAGCCAGGCATCCTCTACTGATGGGATGAGGTCAATATCCTTCCAGGATACAGAAGTGTTTTAGGGAGCGTTTGACAGTGATGAGGGGTGCTCGTTTGACCGCAGACTCATTACGGATGCAGGCAATGAGGCAGTGATCGCTGAGATCTTGATTGAAAACAGCAGAGGTGTATTTGTAGGGCAAGTTCGTTAGGATTATATCTATGAAATCATCAACATCTATTGATCACATCTTTACTAATGCTGCAGAAATGTACAGTGTCCCAGAACTGTTTTGAGTTTGTGTTGCAGGAAGCAAATTTCTGCTTGAAAAAGCTAGCCTTGGCTTTTCTAACTGCCTGTGTATATTGGTTTCTAACTTCCCTGAAAAGTGACATATCACGGGGGCTGTTCGATGCTAATGCAGAACGCCACAGGAAGTTTTTGTGTTGGATAAGGGCAGTCAGGTCTGGAGAGAAACAAGGGCAATTGAAAGATTAGTGGAATCTGTGTGAGTAGCTGGACAGGTAGGATGACTGACAGTGAAGGTGAACAGGTGACAGAGGAATGGATGAGACTGAGGCAGGAATTCCTTTAACCATAAATTGGTATATTTACTGAGTAGTCTGTGCTGCAAAACAAAGGAAACAAAATAACATGTATCCGATCAAATTCATAATCACAAAAGATCATATCATAACAATCATTCATGATTAACATAATTAGGGAATTCAACAATCCATATCATTAAGAAGTCAATAGTAATCATCCATGAGTCATTTAGGCTCATAACTATTTATCATTAATCATGAAACAGACAGGGAATGGTAATTCAATCTATAATCCCCATTAGTTTGACATCAAAGTCGATCAGTTAGCAAACAATGACGTTTCTCATTGTTTCTCATTTCACCCTTTCAATTGTCTTCATGTGTACATGTAATGAATTTAATTACATCTTAACCATATTGATTGCATAATTGGCCTATGATGAACCGTATGGCCGCGATCATTGACAATTCACATTACACCATATGTTTGAGGCGTGCGCTCCAAGCCCCGCTCCACGGTAATAACTATAAACAATAACTGATGGCCCACTCTCCCGATCGCAACAGATAGTTCAGATGAAAGGTAACAGAGTCGGTGGACTTACGTGGATTCATGGACGCACAGAACTTCTGGAGCAGACGGAGTTAAGGAAGAGAAAGCAGCGAGATCAGGCGATGGCGTTTTCCTCCTTTTATGGGGATGAGATCTGTCGGTCATTGCCACCTGACCTAATTAAAGCTCCCCTGGCCCAGCTGAGTAAGTGGCCATGAATTAAAGGATTATTCCACCAACTCCATGGGCCTTTTCTACAGCCACCCTGGAAATTTGTTAAATTCCACACTCCTCAAAAAGGCTCATTGCTCCCCGTCCTCTGTCATCTCAGGGAGAGGAATTAGTCGAGCAACTGGCCGGATATATGTCCGGTTCTCTACCTAGATCTCCACTGATCTAACGCGACCATCGGTCCCAGGCATGGTCTTAGTGATATGTCCCACCGGCCAGGAGGCTCGGGGCAGGTGAGGGTCCACCATCATTACTACTTGGCCAGTTTCCAGGCTGTCCATTTCTCTCCGCCATTTCCCTCTGTGCTGTAGGCTTGGTAGGTAATCCCGAATGAATCTAGCCCAGAAATGGTCAGCCAAGATCTGGCTGTGTCGACACCGGCGTCTGCCAACGATGGTTGGTATCAGCATACATGGCTTGAGGAAGTGACCCATCTCTGCGTCCCATCAAGAGCATATTCGATGTAACCGGATCGGGATCAGCGATGTCTGCAGAGAGATATCCCAAGGGTTTGGAGTTCAATATCCCTTCCACCTCTTTCAGGACAGTCCGCAAGACAATTTCAGTGACAGTTTGGTCCCCCAGGACGACTCGTAAGGCCATCTTTACAGATTTGATCTCTCGCTCCCATGGTCCTCCAAAATGAGTAGCTCCTGGAGGGTTAAATTTGAATAAGATTTGTTGGTCCATTAGCTGATCCTGGAGGCTGGGTTCCATGGCCTGGAAAGCTTCCTCCAACCTGGCTTCTCCTGCCTTGAAGTTTGTGCCTCTATCAGCCAGGATCTCGTAGGGTTTCCCCCGTCGGGAGATAAACTGCCGTAGGGCCATGAGGAAGGCTTCAGTATCCAAACTCTCCAGTAGGTCCAGGTGGACACACCTAGTTGTCAAACACTTGAATAGAATGCCCCAGCGCTTTTCCACTCGATGACCTAGCTTGATCGTCAAGGGGCCAAAGCAATATACTCCTGTTGACCAGAAGGGTGGTTTGAGGAGGCGCAGGGGGTAAATCTGCCATTTTGGGCACAGTGGCTCCGGCCAGCCATCTCTGACATTCTACGCAGGCGTATTGGTGCTTACGAATGGCTCCTCGTCCTCCAAGTATCCAGTACTTCCGCCTCATCTCCCCATAGACCCTCTCTGGCCCTGGGTGGAGAAGCTTTTCATCATAACTCTTGATGAGGAGCCTGGTAATAGGGTGTCTGGAGTCAAGGATAATTGGGTGGATCGGGGTCCAAAACTCGGGGTCCTCAGTCCGACTGATCACTTCAAGGATTTGATCATATTCTGGGGCGAGAGAGAGAAGACGGCTCTCCTTAGCAACTTCCCTACCAGCTTTCAGAGCTTTTAGCTCCTCAGGGAGCTGGAGGAGTAGTGTCTCTGCCGCAAGGGAGGTGGGTATAGAAGCCACCCCATCTGAGGTCTGCTTTGTGGCGGCGATCAGATCCGGCAGTGTTTGGGACTGTGCAAGGTCAGGGAGAGCTGTTGTTGGTTCCATAGAGATTCTGTAGCATTGGGCGGACTTCGTTAAAATCTTGTTAACTTCACTAGGGTAGGGGGCAGCATTCGGAATTTTGGATGAAATGCATGCCCAAATTAAACTGCCTGCTTCTCGGGCCCAGAAGATATGATATGCATATAACTGGTAGATTTAGATAGAAAACACTCTAAAGTTGCCACAACTGTTAAAATAGTGTCTGTGAGTATAACATAACTGATTTGGCAGACAAAAACCTGAGAAAAATCCATTCAGGAAGTAATTCTTTTTTGGTTTTGTAGTTTTCGATTACATTACAGTATCCATTAATTAACTTAAGACTCAAATTGCAGTTTCTATGCCTTCCACTAGATGTCAACAGTCTTTAGAAATGGTTTCAGTCTTGTATTCTGAAAAATGAGGAAGTAAGAGCAGTCTGAATGAGTGGGCCCTAAAGTGTCACAGAGCTTTTTCATGTGCGCGAACGAGAGTGCGTTTCTTATTTACCTTTTGAATTGACGACGTTATTATCCGGTTGAAATATTATTGATTATTTAGGCTAAAAACAACCTGAGGTTTGAATATAAACATCGTTTGACATGTTTCTATGAACTTTACGGATACAATTTGGATTTTTTTGTCTTCCTGTTTTTACAAAGGTTTAAAGATGAACTTCTTGTGAATCGAACCACGGTGTCAGATTTAAAAAAAATGTTTTACAGCGAAAGCATACTTTAGGATTATTTGAGAACAAAGCCCACGAGACAAAACATTACAAACAGTAGCCAGCCAAGTAGAACAGTTACACATGTCAGAAGTAGAGATAAAATGAATCCCTTACCTTTGATGATCTTAATATGGTTGCACTCAGCAGACATTAATTTACTCAATAAATGTTCATTTTGTTTGATAAAGTCTCTATATATCCCCCAAAAAACGTTTTGTTCTTCAGTAATCCACAGGCTCAAACGCAGTCAAATAAGTTTTGTTTTCTGAATTTTTATAATGAGTATTTCTGTATTTGAATTTGGCGCCCAGCAGTTTCACTGGCTGTTGAAGAGGTGGGAAGCTACCATCTCACGTTCCCAAGAGAGGTTAAACTAACTGCACTGTCCAATTTACAGTAGCTATTCCAGTGAAATTCTATTGTTTGAGGAGAGTGCACCATTTTGAACATGAAAATTAGGCACATTTGGGCAGTCTTGATACAAATGTTGAACATACATGCAATGGTTCATTGGATCAGTCTATAACTTTGCACATACACTTATGCCATCTTGTGGCCAAAATCTAAATTACACCATGGCTAGAATAATACATTATGGACTTTCATATTTACAATTTTCTACATTGTAGAATAATAGTGAAGACATCAAAACTATGAAATAACAGATATGGAATCATGTAGTAACCAAAAAAGTATCTATATATCAAAATGAATTTTAAATGTTCTTCAAAGTATCCACCCTTTTGTTCCACCTGGAAAAAAGTAACACCTATCTGAGAATACTTTTCATTGACTACAGCTCAGCATTCAATACCATGGTGCCCACAAAGCTCATCACTAAGCTAAGGATCCTGGGACTAAATAATTGACTATAGCTCAGCATTCAATGCCATAGTGCCCACAAAGCTCATCACTAAGCTAAGAATCCTGGGACTAAATACCTCCCTCTGCACCTGGATCCTGGACTTCCTGCTGGGCCGCCCCCAGGTGGTAAGGGTAGGCAACAACACATCTGCCACGCTGATCCTCAACACTGGGGCCCCTCAGGATTGGGTGCTTAGTCCCCTACTGTACTTCCTGTTCACCCACAACTGTGTGGCCAAGCACGACCCCAACACCACAACGGTGGTAGGCCTGATCACTGATAACTATGAGACAGCCTATAGGGAGGAGATCAGAGACCTGGCAGTGTGGTGCCAGGAGAACAACCTCTCCCTCAATGTGAGCAAGACAAATGAGCTGATCGTGGACTATGAGAAAAGGAGGACCGAACAGGCCCCCATTAACATCGATGGGGCTGAAGTGGAGTGGGTCGAGAGTTTCAAGTTCCATGGTATCCACATCATCTACAAACTATCATGGTGCAAACACACGAAGACAGTTGTAAAGAGGGCACGACAACACCTTTTCCCCCTCAGGAGACTGAAAAGATTTGTCATGGGTCCCCAGATCCTCAAAAAAGTTCTACAGCTGCATCATCGAGAGCGTCCTGACCGGTTTCATCACTGCCTGGTAATCCAACTGCTCGGCATCCGACCGTAAGGCCCACAGAGGGTAGTGCGTATGGCCCAGTACATCACTGGGGCCAAACGTCCTGACATCCAGGACCTATATACTAGGCGGTGTCAGAGGACGGCCCAAAAAATTGTTAAAGACTCCAGTCACCCAAGTCATAGACTGTTCTCTCTGCTACCGTACGGCAAGCGGTACCGGAGCGCCAAGTCTAGGAAGAAAAGGCTCCTTGACAGCTTCTACCCCCAACAACAGTTAACCTTTCATTGCTACCCATCCCGGATCCGGGAGCATCCTCATCAAAAAAGCTGACTAGCATAGCCTAGCCTAGCCTAACGCGACAGGGATATCATATAATATAATTTTCATGAAATCACAAGTCCAATACAGCAAATGAAAGATAAACATCTTGTGAATCCAGCCATCCTTTCCGATTTTTAAAATGTTTTACAGCGAAAACACAATATGTATTTCTATTAGCTAACCACAATAGCAAAAGACCCAACCGCATATTTTCACCATTTTTTTACCGCATAGGTAGCTATCACAAAACCGACCAAATAGAGATATAATTAGTCACTAACCAAGAAACAACTTCATCAGACGACAGTCTTATAACATGTTATACAATAAATCTGTTTTGTTCGAAAATGTGCATATTTGAGGTATAAATCATAGTTTTACATTGCAGCTACCATCAAAAATATCACCAAAGCAGCCAGCCAATAAATACAGAGAGCAATGTGAAATACCTAAATACTCATCACTAAAAACTCTTATGAAAAATACATGGTGTACAGCAAATGAAAGATAAACATCTTGTGAATCCAGCCAATATTTCCGATTTTTTAAGTGTTTTACAGCGAAAACACAATATAGCATTATATTAGCTTACCACAATAGCCAAACACACAACCGCATTCATTCACCGCAAAGGTAGCGATCGCAAAAAAACAGCAAAAGATATAAAATTAATCACTAACCTTTATTAACCAACTTCATCAGATGACAGTCCTATAACATCAGGTTATACAATACACTTATGTTTTGTTCGAAAATGTGCATATTTTGAGCTGCAAACCGTGGTTATACATTGTGAATATGTAGCATCGATTCACCAGAATCTCCGGAGATATTTTTGACAGTCACCTAATCTAATCAAAGACCTCATCATAAACTTTACAAAAAAAATACATGTTGGACAGCAAATGAAAGATACACTAGTTCTTAATGCAATCGCCGTGTTAGATTTAAAAAAAAAAAACTTTACCATAACAGACAGCTTACGTTGTAGCGAGACAGCGCCCGCAAAAAGGAAGGAAAATATGACTAAACATTTTCCACAGAAATACGAAATAACATCATAAATGGTTCTTACTTTTGCTGAGCTTCCATCAGAATCTTGTACAAGGGGTCCTTTGTCCAGAATAAATCATTGTTTGATTTTAAAAATGTCCTCTTCTCCTGTCGAATTAGCAACCTTAGCTAGCCAAGTGGCGCGAAGATGTCCATCTTCACCTAACGCAGGGAACGGAAAACTCCAAAACTCCCGATAAACGTTGAATAACCTGATAAAACTATAATGAAAAAACGTACTTTACGATGATATTATCACATGTATCAAATAAAAGCAAAGCCGGAGATATTAGCCGTCTATACCGAACGCTTTTCAGAAGCAAATGCTGATGTCCTTCCCACGCCTTGGTAGACAAATGAAATTGTGGTCACGTCATTCCAAGAGCTCTTGTTCGACCTCAGATCAAGCTAGACACCCCATTCCACCTCCCACTGCCTGTTGACATCTAGTGGAAGGCGTATAAAGTGCATGTATATCCATAGATTTCAAGCAATTGAATAGGAAGGCCCTGGAACAGAACCTCGATTTCAGATTTTTCACTTCCTGTCAGGAAGTTTGCTGCAAAATGAGTTCTGTTTTACTCACAGATATAATTCAAACGGTTTTAGAAACTTGAGAGTGTTTTCTATCCAATAGTAATAATAATATGCATATTGTACGATCTAGAATAGAGTACGAGGCAGTTTAATTTGGGCACAATTTTTTACAAAGTGGAAACAGCTCCCCCATATTGACAAGAAGTTTAAACAAATGGCCACTAAGACTATTTACCCCCAAGCAATAAGACTGCTGAACAATTAATCAAATGGCCAACCAGACTATTTACCCCCCTTTGTTTTTACACTGCTGCTACTCGCTGTTTATTATTTGTGCATGATCACTTTACAAATTACCTCGACTAACCTGTACCCCAGCACATTGACTTGGTACCGGTACCCCTTGTATATAGCCTCATTATTGTTATGTCATTTTCTTGTGATACTTTTTGATTCGATTTTTTTTCACTTTAGTTTATTTAGTAAATATTTTCTTAACTCTATTTCTTGAACTGCATTGTTGGTTAAGTGCTTGTCAGTAAACATTTCATGGTAAGGTCTACAACTGTTGTATTCAGCGCATGTGACAAATAACATTTGATTTGATTTGATTTTGCATTGATGTCAGCTTTGCACACACTTGGCATTCTCTCAACCAGATTCACCTGGAATGATTTTCACTCTGTGGTCCAACTCATCCCAAACCATCTCAATTGGGTTGAGGTTGGGTGATTGTGGAGGCCAGGTCATCTGATGCAGCAATCCATCACTCTCCTTCTTGGTCAAATAGCCCTTACTCAGCCTGGTGGTGTGTTGGATCATTGTCCTGTTGAAAAACAAATGATAGTCCCAGTAAGTGCAAACCAGAGGGGATGACGTATCACTGCAGAATGCTGTGGTAGCCACGCTTGTTAAGTGTGCCTTGAATTCTAAATAAATCACAAACACCGTCACCAGCAAAGCACACCAACACCATCACACCTCCTCTTCCATGCTTCACGGTGGGAACCACACATACAGAGTAGACTAGAGGTCAATCCTCTCAGATCTACATTAGCAAGGGTTAGAGGTCAAGCCTCTCAGATCTACAGTAGTGACTGATAGTAGGGGTTAGAGGTCAATCCTCTCAGATCTACAGTAGTGACTGATAGTAGGGGTTAGAGGTCAATCCTCTCAGATCTACAGTAGTGACTGATAGTAGGGGTTAGAGGTCAATCCTCTCAGATCTACAGTAGCGACTGATAATAGGGGTTAGAGGTCAATCCTCTCAGATCTACAGTAGTGACTGATAGTAGGGGTTAGAGATCAATCCTCTCAGATCTACAGTAGTGACTGATAGTAGGGGTTAGAGGTCAATCCTCTCAGATCTACAGTAGTGACTGATAATAGGGGTTAGAGGTCAATCCTCTCAGATCTACAGTAGTGACTGATAGTAGGGGTTAGAGATCAATCCTCTCAGATCTACAGTAGTGACTGATAGTAGGGGTTAGAGGTCAATCCTCTCAGATCTACAGTAGTGACTGATAGTAGGGGTTAGAGGTCAATCCTCTCAGATCTACAGTAGTGACTGATAGTAGGGGTTAGAGGTCAATCCTCTCAGATCTACAGTAGTGACTGATAGTAGGGGTTAGAGGTCAATCCTCTCAGATCTACAGTAGTAGGGGTTAGAGATCAATCCTCTCAGATCTACAGTAGTAGGGGTTAGAGGTCAATCCTCTCAGATCTACAGTAGTGACTGATAGTAGGGGTTAGAGGTCAATCCTCTCAGATCTACAGTAGTAGGGGTTAGAGGTCAATCCTCTCAGATCTACAGTAGTAGGGGTTAGAGGTCAATCCTCTCAGATCTACAGTAGTGACTGATAGTAGGGGTTAGAGGTCAATCCTCTCAGATCTACAGTAGTGACTGATAGTAGGGGTTAGAGGTCAATCCTCTCAGATCTACAGTAGTAGGGGTTAGATGTCAATCCTCTCAGATCTACAGTAGTGACTGATAGTAGGGGTTAGAGGTCAATCCTCTCAGATCTACAGTAGTGACTGATAGTAGGGGTTAGAGGTCAATCCTCTCAGATCTACAGTAGTGACTGATAGTAGGGGTTAGAGGTCAATCCTCTCAGATCTACAGTAGTGACTGATAGTAGGGGTTAGAGGTCAATCCTCTCAGATCTACAGTAGTGACTGATAGTAGGGGTTAGAGGTCAATCCTCTCAGAATAACACAGTTGAGCACATGGGAATGGTTGGAATAAACGGATATGAACCTAGTCCAGGGGTGGGAGGAGTGGCAATGAAGAAATATACAGTGGTAGAGGAAGTATAGACACAATAATCTACTCTCTCTTCCTCTGTTTCGTACGTCGTCAGCAGGGCCTTGTGTGTGGTCAAAACAGGAAGGAGGAGGAGTACAGTTTTTAGTCTATAACTGGAGATCACAGAGTCTCACTCAGCAGCAAGACAGGATGGAACTCACACCACTCTGCTGGCAGCTCTGTAAATTCTCACTCTCTCTCTCTGGGTGTGTGTGTGTGCGTGTGTGTGTGTGTGTGTGTGTGTTTGTGTGTATGTGTGTGTGTGTGTGTGTGTGTGTGTGTGTGTGTGTGTGTGTGTGTGTGTGTGTGTGTGTGTGTGTGTGTGTGTGTGTGTGTGTGTGTGTGTGTGTGTGTGTGTGTGTCTCGGCAGGTAAAATGGAACACATCTATTTTATGATAATCTGTATGGTTTAATACAGCGGGAAGGTTGAGCTATAATCTGTATTGTTTAATACAGCGGGAAGGTTGAGCTATAATCTGTATGGTTTAATACAGCGGGAAGGTTGAGCTATAATCTGTATGGTTTAATACAGCGGGAAGGTTGAGCTATAATCTGTATGGTTTAATATTTACAGTTGAAGTCGGAAGTTTACATGCAGTTAGGTTGGAGTCATTAACACTAGTTTTTCAACCACTCCACAAATGTCTTGTTAACAAACTATAGTTTTGGTAAGTTGGTTAGGACATCTACTTTGTGCATGACAGAAGTCATTTTTCCAACAATTGTTTACAGACAGATTATTTCACTTATAATTCACTGTATCACATTTCCAGTGGGTCAGAAGTTTACGTACACTAAGTTGACTGTGCCTTTAAACTGCTTGGAAAATTCCAGAAAACAATGTCATGGCTTTAGAGGCTTCTGATATTCTAATTGACATAATTTGAGTCAATTGGAGGTGTACCTGTGGATGTATTTCAAGGCCTACCTTCAAACTCAGTGTCTCTTTGCTTGACATCATGGGAAAATCAAAAGAAATCAGCCAAGAACTCTATATGCATTGTGTAATATGATGTTACAGGACTGTCATCTGAAGAATTCTGAGAAGGTTAGTGAAAAAATGTATATATTTTGGTGGTTTATACGTTATCGCTATTTTTGCCTTGAATCAATGCTGGTGTGATGTTTGCTATTGTGGTAAGCTAATATAACGCTATATTGTGTTTTCGCTGTAAAACACTTAGAAAATCTGAAATATTGTCTGGATTCACAAGATCTGTGTCTTTCAATTGCTGTGAGCTGTGTATTTTTAAGAAATGTTTTATGATGAGTAATTAGGTAATACACGTTGCTCTCTGTAGTTATTCTAGTTGCTTTGGTGAGAGTTGTGATGGTGGCTGCAATGGTAAACTATGATTTATACCTGAAACATGCACATTTTTCTAACAAAACATATGCTATACAATAAATATGTTATCAGACTGTCATCTGATGAAGTTGTTTCTTGGTTAGTGGCTATTTATATCTTTATTTGGTCGAATTTGTGATAGCTACTGATGGAGTAAAAATGATGGAGTAAAAAAAGTGGTGTCTTTTGCTAACGTGGTTAGCTAATAGATTTACATATTGTGTCTTCCCTGTAAAACATTTTAAAAATCAGAAATGATGGCTGGATTCACAAGATGTGTATCTTTCATCTGGTGTCTTGGACTTGTGATTTAATGATATTTAGATGCTAGTATTTACTTGTGACGCTATGCTAAGCTATGCTAGTAGCTTTTCTACTGATGGGGGTGCTCCCGGATCCGGGTTTGGGAGGTGTTAGAGGTTAAAGACAATGCTTCCAAATACAAAATTAGTGTATGTAAATATCTGACCCACTGGGAATGTGATGCTGACAAACATAATTCTCTCTACTATTTTTCTGACATTTCACATTCTTAAAATAAAGTGGTGATCCTAACTGACCTAAGACAGGGCATTTTTTACTTGGATTAAATGTCAGGAATTGTGAAAAACAGATTTTAAATGTATTTGGCTAAGGTGTATGTAAACTTCCAACTTCAACTGTATATAGTTTAATATCTATATGGTATAATATCTATATGGTTTAATATCTATATAGTTTAATATCTATATGGTATAATATCTATATGGTTTAATATCTATATATTTAAATATCTGTATGGTTTAATATCTATATAGTTTAATATCTGTATAGTTTAATATCTGTATGGTTTAATATCTATATAGTTTAACCTGTCTGGGACTAGAGTGCCGCTCGCGGCACCCCCCCCCCCCACCCCCACTGAAACACTGAAAAGGCAGAGCCGCGAAATTCAAAAAAAATATTTTTTTAAAATATTTAACTTTCACACATTAAAGTCCAATACAGCTAATGAAAGACACAGATCTTGTGAATCCAGCCAACATGTCCGATTTTTAAAATGTTTTACAGGGAAGACACAATATGTAAAGATGTAAATCTATTAGCTAAAAACACATTAGCATAATCCACCATTTTTCTTTGTCCACCAACAACAGTAGCTATCACTAATTCGGCTAAACTAAGATATTTATAGCCCCTAACCAAGAAAAAAGTTCATCAGATGACAGTCTGATAACATATTTATGGTATGGGATAGGTTTTGTTAGAAAAAAGTGCATATTTCAGGTAGATGGCATAGGTTACAATTGCACCCACCGTCACAAATGGACTAGAATAACTACATAGAGCAACGTGTTTACCTACTTACTAATCATCAAACATTTCGTAAAAATACACAGCATACACTAATCGAAAGAATACAGACAATATTAAAAATACACAGCATACACTAATCCTGTGAATACAGACAATATTTCAGATTTTCTAAGTGTCTTACAGCGAAAACACAATAAATCGTTATATTAGCATAGCACATGTGCAAACATTACCCCAGCATTGATTCTAGCCAAAGTGAGCGATAACGTAAACATCGCCAAAATATATTATTTTTTTCACTAACCTTCTCAGAATTCTTCAGATGACACCCCTGTAACATCACATTACAACATGCATATACAGTTTGTTCGAAAATGTGCATATTTAGCCACCAAAATCATGGTTAGACAATGGGGAAAGTAGCCCAGCTGGTGAGAAAATGTCCGTGCGCCATATTAGACAGTGATCTCCTCGTATACATAAATACTCATAAACGTGACTAAAAAATATAGGGTGGACAGCGATTGATAGACAATTTAATTCTTAATACAATCGCGGAATTACATTTTTTAAATTATCCTTACTTTTCAATACAGTTTGCGCCAACTGAAGCTACGTCAAAAAACATGGCGTCCTAAGCCACTAACATTTTTCGACAGAAACACGATTTATCATAATAAAAATTTCCTACTTTGAGTTGTTCTTCCATCAGTATCTTGGGCAAAGGATCCTTTCTTGGGTCTAATCGTCTTTTGGTGGAAAGCTGTCCTCTTGCCGTGTGGAAATGCCAACTGCGTTCGGGATGAACTGGAAGCGTGCCCAGCGATTCACAGCGTTTCAGAAATAAATGTCCCAAAATCGCACTAAACGGATATAAATTGCTATAAAACGCTTTAAATTAACTACCTTATGATGTTTTTAACTCCTATAACGAGTAAAAACATGACCAGAGAAATATAACAGGCTAAACTAACGCTTGGAAAAATAGCAGGTCGATGTCCTCCACGCGCATGACGCAGCTGCAAAGGAGCTCCTACCTACAGGGTTTTTTTATTTATAGTGCCTGTGAACGCGCAATCGACCCCATTCAAATCGTCATCACGTAAAGGCATCCAGGGGAAGACGTAAGCAGTGTCCGTATACTCATAGGAATAATAGTGGGCTTAAAACTGACTCCAGAACAGTGGCCAAAATTTCTGAAATCTGACTCCATGTCAGGGAAATTGCTGTAGAATGGGTTCTGTTCCACTTAGAGACAAAATTTCAACTCCTATAGAAACTATAGACTGTTTTCTATCCAATAATAATAATAATATGCATATTGTACGATCAAGAATTTTGTAGGAAGTCGTTTCAAAAATTACACGATTAGCATAAATAGTGACAACAGCGCCCCCAGCCTTAACAGGTTAATATCTATATAGTTTAATATCTGTATGGTTTAATATCTATATCATTTAATATCTGCATGGTTTAATATCTATATGGTTCAATATCTATATAGTTTAATATCTATATAGTTTAATATCTGTATGGTTTAATATCTATATGGTTTATTAAGTACAAAAAAAGTATGAATGTATGTACTTGTAAGTCGCTCTGGATAAGAGTGTCTGCTAAATGACTTAAATGTAAATGTAATTAAGTGCTTTGAGAGACTAGTCAAGGACCATATCTCTTCCACCCTACCTGAAAACCCTAGACACACTCCAATTTGCTTATCGCCCAATAGGTCCACAGACGATGCAATCGCAATCACACTGCACACTGCCCTAACCCATCTGGACAAGAGGAATACCTATGTGAGAATGCTGTTCATCGACGACAGCTCAGCATTTAGCACCATAGTACCCTCCAAACTTGTCATCAAGCTCGAGACCCTGGGTCTCGACCCCGCCCTGTGCAACTGGGTCCTGGACTTCCTGACGGGCCGCCCCCAGGTGGTGAGGGTAGGTAACAACATCTCCACCCCGCTGATCCTCAACACTGGGGCCCCACAGGGGTGTGTTCTGAGCCCTCTCCTGTACTCCCTGTTCACCCACGACTGTGTGGCCATGCACGCCTCCAACTCAATCATCAAGTTTGCAGACGACACTACAGTGGTAGGCTTGATTACCAACAACGACGAGACGGCCTACAGGGAGGAGGTGAGGGCCCTCGGAGTGTGGTGTCAGGAAAATAACCTCACACTCAACATCAACAAAACAAAGGAGATGATCGTGGACTTCAGGAAACAGCAGAGGGAGCACCCCTCTATCCACATCGACGGGACAGTAGTGGAGAGCGTAGAAAGTTTTAAGTTCCTTGGCGTACACATCACGGACAAACTGAATTGGTCCACACGCACGGACAGCGTGGTGAAGAAGGCGCAGCAGCGCCTCTTCAACCTCAGGAGGCTGAAGAAATTTGGCTTGTCATCAAAAACACTCACAAACTTTTACAGATGCACAATCGAGAGCATCCTGTCGGGCTGTATCACCTCATGGTACGGCAACTGCTCTGCCCACAACTGTAAGGCTCTCCAGAGGGTAGTGAGGTTTGCACAACGCATCACCGGGGGCAAACTACCTGCCCTCCAGGACATCTACACCACCCGATGTCACAGGAAGGCCATAAAGATCATCAAGGACAACAACCACCCGAGCCACTGCCTGTTCACCCCGCTATCATCCAGAAGGTGAGGTCAGTACAGGTGCATCAAAACAGGGACCGAGAGACTGAAAAATGGCTTCTATCTCAAGGCCATCAGACTGTTAACCTGTTGAGGACAGAGGGCGCTGCTTTCACTTTGGGGGAAAATCTTGCCCAATTTAAACGGCCTCGTACTCAATTCTTGCTCGTACAATATGCATATTATTATTACTATTGGATAGAAAACACTCTCTAGTTTCTAAAACCGTTTGAATTATATCTGTGATTAAAACAGAACTCATTTTGCAGCAAACTTCCTGACAGGAAGTGGAAAATCTGAAATCGATACTCTGTTCTAGGTTCTGCCTATAAATGTCCTTGATATTTATTAATATACATGCACATCATACGTCTTCCACTAGATGTCGACAGGCAGTGAGAGAAGAAATGGAGTGTATAACTTGATCTGGGGTCGAATGAAAGCTCTTGGCATGACGTGTCACCCATTTCCTGTTTTCTGGAACGCGCGAGAAGGGACCTGTTATTGCTTTCTGAAAAGCTGTCGTTATAGACGACTAATATCTCCGGCTTTGATTTTATTTGATAAATGTGACAAAATCATCGTAAAGTATGTTTTTTCAATATAGTTTTATTAGATTATTGAAATTTATTCGGGACGTTAGGCGTGTTGCGTTGTGTGCCTTTGTTCAGGAAGGAGAGCTTCGCGCTACTTTGCTAGCTTTCCGTGCTAATTGACTGGAGAAGAGGACATTCTAAAACCCAACAACGATTGTTCTGGACAAAGGAGCCCTTGTACAACATTCTGATGGAAGATCATCAAAAGTAAGACCCATTTTATGATGTTATTTCATATATCTGTCGTACATGTGTACTAGTAGTTTGCGCCCAGATTTTGGGTACTCTCTCGCTATAACTAAGCTGGATGTCGTAATGAAGTTATTTTTAGAATTCTAACACGGCGATTGCATTAAGAACTAGTGTATCTATCATTTCCTATACAACATGTATTTTCTAGTAACGTTTATGAATAGTTATTTGGTCAGAATAGTTGAGTGTCATAAAAATATCCGCACATTCTGGGAAAAAGATGCTACGTTAGCACAATGTATAACCACTGATTTCAGCTCTAAATATGCACATTTTCGAACAAAACATAAGTGTATGTATAAACTGATGTTATAGGACTGTCATCTGATGAAGGTTTATGAAGGTTAGTGAAAATTAATATATTTTGCTGGTTTATTCGCTATCGCTAACGTGCCTATTGCTATCGCTAACGTGCCTTGATGAATGAATGCGGTAGTGTGGTAGGCTATTGTAGTAAGCTAATATAATGCTATATTGTGTTTTCGCTGTAAAACACTTAAAAAATAGGAAATATTGGCTGGATTCACAAGATGTTTGTCTTTAATTTGCTGTACACCATCAATTTTTCAGAAATATTTCAGAGTATTTAGGTATTTGACGTTGGTGTCTGTAATTACTCTGGCTGCTTCGGTGCTATTTCTGACGGTAGCTGTGATGGTAGCTGCAATGTAAAACGGATTTATACCTCAAATATGCACATTTTCGAACAAAACATACATTTATTCTATAACATGTTATAAGACTGTCATCTGATGAAGTTGTTTCTTGGTTAGTGACTAATTATATCTCTATTTGGTCGGTTTTGTGATAGCTACCTATGCGGTAGAAACATGGTGAAAATATGCGGTTGAGTCTTTGGCTATTTTGGTTAGCTAATAGAAATACATATTGTGTTTTCGCTGTAAAGCATTTTAAAAATCAGAAATTATCGCTGGATTCACAAGTTGTTTATCTTTCATTTGCTGTATTGGACTTGTGATTTCATGATATTTATATGCTATTTTTTTACTTGTGGCGCTATGCTAGGCTATGCTAGTCAGCCTTTACTGATGAGGATGCTCCCGGATCCGGGATGGGTGTTAGGTAAAGGTTAAGGAAATTAATATCTGTGGTGCTGCTCAGTCTTTACATCATGTAGAAATAGTGATAGTTCTCTCCGTGTGTTTCAGTGCTGTTGAGTACACTGGTATACTCTACCCTCGGACAAGGTGGAGGTGAGTACATTTCTCTATATTCATTGCCTGTTCTATAATAGTAACATTTCTCTATATTTATCACCTGTTCTATAATAGTAATATTTCTCTATATCCATCACCTGTTCTATTGTAACGGTCCTGACCAGTTTTATGTTGTTTTTGTATGTGTAATTGGTCAGGGCGTTAGTTTTGGGTGGGCAGTCTATGTTATCTGTTTCTATGTTGGTTTTGGGTTGCCTGGTATGGCTCTTGATTAGAGGCAGGTGGTTTGCGTTTTCCTCTAATTAAGAGTCATATTTAGGTAGGGCGTTCTCACTGTTTGTTTGTGGGTGATTGTCTTCCGTGTCTGTATGTTATTTCGTACCACACGGGACTGTTTCGGTTTATGTAGTCTGTTTCCATTTCGTGCGTTCTTCGTGTCAATGTAAGTTCTCATGTTTAGGTCAGTCTACGTCGTTTGTTATTTTGTATCATTTCAAGTGTAGTTCGTGTTCGCTTTTCGTCTTGTTAATAAATATGTATTCAAACTTCGCTGCGCCTTGGTTCCCTCAATACTCCTCCTTTTCCGAAGATGGAGAGGAGGAGGATCGCCGTTACATCTATAATAGTAAAATTTCTCTATATTCATCTCCTGTTCTATAATAGTAACATTTCTCTATATTCATCACCTATTCCATAGTAGTAACATTTCCCTTTCTCTCTCTCAGCCAATCATCAGTCGTTTGTGTAAGTGCTGTGCTTGATGAATGTCCTTCCCTGCTGAAATTCTGTTGTCAATCTGTTTACTGTGAAATAGCATTGTATCTGGTTGAACACAATTTTTTCCAGAAGTTTACTAAGGTTTGGTAACAGGCTAGTTGGTTGGCTATTGGAGCCAGTAAAGGGGGCTTTACTATTCTTAGGTAGCGGAATGACTTTAGCTTCCCTCCAGGCCTGAGGGCACACGTTCTCTACTAGGTTCAAATTGAAGATATGGCAAATAGGAGTAGCAATATTGTCCGCTATTATCCTCAGTAATTTTCCATCCATCCAATAATTTCACACTGACAGAATTCAAAAGTACAATTTTTGTTCTTTCATAATTTGGTCAGATAATTGGATGTGTAGTGTCAGCATTTGTTGCAGGCATGTCATTATCTTGCCAATGAATTTCTCTGATTCAACCCTGTTGTAAAGTGTTGATAACTGTATCTCTGATTGAACCATGTTGATAACTGTATCTCTGATTGAACCATGTTGTAAAGTGTTGATAACTGTAGCTCTGATTGAACCATGTTGTAAAGTGTTGATAACTGTATCTCTGATTGAACCATGTTGATAACTGTAGCTCTGATTGAACCATGTTGTAAAGTGTTGATAACTGTATCTCTGATTGAACCATGTTGTAAAGTGTTGATAACTGTATCTCTGATTGAACCATGTTGTAAAGTGTTGATAACTGTATCTCTGATTGAACCATGTTGATAACTGTATCTCTGATTGAACCATGTTGTAAAGTGTTGATAACTGTATCTCTGATTGAACCATGTTGATAACTGTAGCTCTGATTGAACCATGTTGTAAAGTGTTGATAACTGTATCTCTGATTGAACCATGTTGTAAAGTGTTGATAACTGTATCTCTGATTGAACCATGTTGTAAAGTGTTGATAACTGTAGCTCTGATTGAACCATGTTGTAAAGTGTTGATAACTGTATCTCTGATTGAACCATGTTGTAAAGTGTTGATAACTGTATCTCTGATTGAACCATGTTGTAAAGTGTTGATAACTGTAGCTCTGATTGAACCATGTTGATAACTGTAGCTCTGATTGAACCATGTTGATAACTGTAGCTCTGATTGAACCATGTTGTAAAGTGTTGATAACTGTATCTCTGATTGAACCATGTTGTAAAGTGTTGATAACTGTAGCTCTGATTGAACCATGTTGTAAAGTGTTGATAACTGTATCTCTGATTGAACCATGTTGTAAAGTGTTGATAACTGTATCTCTGATTGAACCATGTTGTAAAGTGTTGATAACTGTATCTCTGAACCATGTTGTAAAGTGTTGATAACTGTAGCTCTGATTGAACCATGTTGTAAAGTGGTGATAACTGTATCTCTGATTGAACCATGTTGTAAAGTGTTGATAACTGTATCTCTGATTGAACCATGTTGTAAAGTGTTGATAACTGTATCTCTGATTGAACCATGTTGTAAAGTGTTGATAACTGTATCTCTGATTGAACCATGTTGTAAAGTGTTGATAACTGTATCTCTGATTGAACCATGTTGTAAAGTGTTGATAACTGTATCTCTGATTGAACCATGTTGTAAAGTGTTGATAACTGTATCTCTGATTGAACCCTGTTGTAAAGTGTTGATAACTGTATCTCTGGTTGAACCATGTTGTAAAGTGTTGATAACTGTATCTCTGATTGAACCATGTTGTAAAGTGTTGATAACTGTATCTCTGATTGAACCATGTTGTAAAGTGTTGATAACTGTATCTCTGATTGAACCCTGTTGATAACTGTTTCTCTGATTGAACCATGTTGTAAAGTGTTGATAACTGTATCTCTGATTGAACCATGTTGTAAAGTGTTGATAACTGTATCTCTGATTGAACCATGTTGTAAAGTGTTGATAACTGTAGCTCTGATTGAACCATGTTGTAAAGTGTTGATAACTGTATCTCTGATTGAACCATGTTGTAAAGTGTTGATAACTGTAGCTCTGATTGAACCATGTTGTAAAGTGTTGATAACTGTATCTCTGATTGAACCATGTTGTAAAGTGTTGATAACTGTAGCTCTGATTGAACCATGTTGTAAAGTGTTGATAACTGTATCTCTGATTGAACCATGTTGATAACTGTAGCTCTGATTGAACCATGTTGTAAAGTGTTGATAACTGTATCTCTGATTGAACCATGTTGTAAAGTGTTGATAACTGTAGCTCTGATTGAACCATGTTGTAAAGTGTTGATAACTGTAGCTCTGATTGAACCCTGTTGTAAAGTGTTGATAACTGTATCTCTGATTGAACCATGTTGTAAAGTGTTGATAACTGTAGCTCTGATTGAACCATGTTGTAAAGTGTTGATAACTGTAGCTCTGATTGAACCATGTTGTAAAGTGGTGATAACTGTATCTCTGAACCATGTTGTAAAGTGTTGATAACTGTAGCTCTGATTGAACCATGTTGATAACTGTATCTCTGATTGAACCATGTTGTAAAGTGTTGATAACTGTATCTCTGATTGAACCATGTTGTAAAATGTTGATAACTGTAGCTCTGATTGAACCATGTTTAAAGTATTGATAACTGTACCTGATAAAAAAGTAAAGTAGTTGGCATTGCCAATCAGTTGGGCTGCCAGACTTATTTTCCATATCTTTTGCCTCATCCCTCTCAACCATACAACTTTTGAATTCCTCATCAATCCACAGGGAAAACTGTTTTTACAGTAATTTTATTAATGGGTGCCTGTTTATTAGTAACTGGAATAAGCAATTTTATAAATGTGTCAAGTTCACCATCTGGTTGCTCCTCATTAGACACCACAGACCAGCAAATATTCTTTATATCGTCAACATATGAATCTCTACCAAACTTATTGTTATACACCATATTAGGCCCAGCCTTTGGAAGTTTGGTTTTCCTAGATATGGAGACTATATTCTGATCACTACATCCTGTGGATCTGTAAACTGTTTTACAGAAACAAATTTCTGCAGCGTTAGTAAAGATGTGATCAATAGATGTTGATGATTTCATGGATATCATCCTAACCAACTTGCCCTCCAAATACACCTCTGCTGTTTTCAATCAAGATCTCAGCGATCACTGCCTCATTGTCTGCATCCGTAATGGGTCTGCGGTCAAACGACCACCCCTCATCACTATCAAACGCTCCCTAAAACACTTCAGCGAACAGGCCTTTCTAATCGACCTGCCCTGGGTATCCTGGAAGGATATTGACCTCATCCCGTCAGTAGAGGATGCCTGGCTATTCTTTAAAAGTGCCTTCCTCACCAAAAAGTTCTGGGACACTGTAAAGTCCATGGAGAATAAGAGCACCTCCTCCCAGCTGCTCACTGCACTGAGGCTAGGAAATATAAATCCACTATGGACCACCGATAAATCCACTATAATTGAGAATTTCAATAAGCATTTTGATACGGCTGGCCATGCTTTCACCTGGCTACCCCTACCCCGGTCAACAGCCCTGCGCTCCCCACAGCAACTCGCCCAAACCTCCCCCATTTCTCCTTCACCCAAAACCAGATAGCTGATGTTCTGAAAGAGCTGCAAAATCTGGACCACTACAAATCAGCTGGGCTACAAATCAGACAATCTTGACAATCTGGCCACCCTTTTCTAAAATGATCGGCCGAAACTGTTGCAACCCCTATTACTAGCCTGTTCAACCTCTCTTTCGTATCGTCTGAGATTCCCATAGATTGGAAAGCTGACGCAGTCATCCCACTCTTCAAAGGGGGAGACACGCTGTTACAGATCTATTTTACCTTTCTAAGGTCTGCTCTTCAACCGATCACTGCCCGCACCTGCCCGCCAGTCCAACATCACTACTCTGGACGGCTCTGACTTAGAATACGTGGACAACTACAAATACCTAGGTGTCTGGCTAGACTGTTAACTCTGCTTCCAGACTCACATTAAGCATCTCCAATCCAAAATTAAATCTAGAATCGGCATCCTATTTCGCCGTAAAGCCTCCTTCACTCATGCTGCCAAACATACCCTCGTAAAACTGACCATCCTACCGATCCTCGACTTCAGCGATGTCATTTATAAAATAGCCTCCAACACTCTACTCAACAAATTGGATGCAGTCTATCACAGTGCCATCCATTTTGTCACCAAATACTTCCCACCACTGCGACCTGTACGCTCTCGTTGGCTGGCCCTCGCTTCATACTCGTCGCCAAACCCACTGGCCCCTGGTCATCGACAAGTCTCTGCTAGTCTCTCCTTATTTCAGCTCACTGGTCACCATAGCAGCACCCACTCGTAGCACACGCTCCAGCAGGTTTATCTGTTATGTTATATGAAGTGTCGTACCTGCTGATACAACAGGTGTATTATGAAGTGTTGTAATACAACAGGTGTATTATGAAGTGTTGTAATACAACAGGTGTTATATGAAGTGTTGTACCTGCTGATACAACAGGTGTTATATGAAGTGTTGTAATACAACAGGTGTATTATGAAGTGTTGTACCTGCTGATACAACAGGTGTATTATGAAGTGTTGTACCTGCTGATACAACAGGTGTATTATGAAGTGTTGTACCTGCTGATACAACAGGTGTATTATGAAGTGTTGTACCTGCTGATACAACAGGTGTTATATGAAGTGTTGTACCTGCTGATACAACAGGTGTATTATGAAGTGTTGTACCTGCTGATACAACAGGTGTATTATGAAGTGTTGTACCTGCTGATACAACAGGTGTTATATGAAGTGTTGTACCTGCTGATACAACAGGTGTATTATGAAGTGTTGTACCTGCTGATACAACAGGTGTATTATGAAGTGTTGTACCTGCTGATACAACAGGTGTATTATGAAGTGTTGTACCTGCTGATACAACAGGTGTATTATGAAGTGTTGTAATACAACAGGTGTATTATGAAGTGTTGTACCTGCTGATACAACAGGTGTATTATGAAGTGTTGTACCTGCTGATACAACAGGTGTATTATGAAGTGTTGTACCTGCTGATACAACAGGTGTATTATGAAGTGTTGTACCTGCTGATACAACAGGTGTATTATGAAGTGTTGTACCTGCTGATACAACATGTGTATTATGAAGTGTTGTACCTGCTGATACAACAGGTGTATTATGAAGTGTTGTACCTGCTGATACAACAGGTGTTATATGAAGTGTTGTACCTGCTGATACAACAGGTGTATTATGAAGTGTTGTACCTGCTGATACAACAGGTGTATTATGAAGTGTTGTACCAGCTGATACAACAGGTGTATTATGAAGTGTTGTACCTGCTGATACAACAGGTGTTATATGAAGTGTTGTACCTGCTGATACAACAGGTGTTATATGAAGTGTTGTAATACAACAGGTGTTATATGAAGTGTTGTACCTGCTGATACAACAGGTGTTATATGAAGTGTTGTACCTGCTGATACAACAGGTGTATTATGAAGTGTTGTACCTGCTGATACAACAGGTGTATTATGAAGTGTTGTACCTGCTGATACAACAGGTGTATTATGAAGTGTTGTACCAGCTGATACAACAGGTGTATTATGAAGTGTTGTACCTGCTGATACAACAGGTGTTATATGAAGTGTTGTACCTGCTGATACAACAGGTGTTATATGAATTGTTGTAATACAACAGGTGTTATATGAAGTGTTGTACCAGCTGATACAACAGGTGTTATATGAAGTGTTGTACCTGCTGATACAACAGGTGTATTATGAAGTGTTGTAATACAACAGGTGTATTATGAAGTGTTGTACCTGCTGATACAACAGGTGTTATATGAAGTGTTGTACCTGCTGATACAACAGGTGTTATATGAAGTGTTGTACCTGCTGATACAACAGGTGTTATATGAAGTGTTGTACCTGCTGATACAACAGGTGTACCTGCTGATACAACAGGTGTTATATGAAGTGTTGTACCTGCTGATACAACAGGTGTATTATGAAGTGTTGTAATACAACAGGTGTATTATGAAGTGTTGTACCTGATACAACAGGTGTATTATGAAGTGTTGCACCTGCTGATACAACAGGTGTATTATGAAGTGTTGTACCTGCTGATACAACAGGTGTTATATGAAGTGTTGTACCTGCTGATACAACAGGTGTATTATGAAGTGTTGTACCTGCTGATACAACAGGTGTATTATGAAGTGTTGTAATACAACAGGTGTTATATGAAGTGTTGTACCTGCTGATACAACAGGTGTATCATGAAGTGTTGTACCTGCTGATACAACAGGTGTTATATGAAGTGTTGTACCTGCTGATACAACAGGTGTTATATGAAGTGTTGTAATACAACAGGTGTATTATGAAGTGTTGTAATACAACAGGTGTATTATGAAGTGTTGTACCTGCTGATACAACAGGTGTATTATGAAGTGTTGTACCTGCTGATACAACAGGTGTATTATGAAGTGTTGTAATACAACAGGTGTATTATGAAGTGTTGTAATACAACAGGTGTATTATGAAGTGTTGTACCTGCTGATACAACAGGTGTTATATGAAGTGTTGTACCTGCTGATACAACAGGTGTATTATGAAGTGTTGTACCTGCTGATACAACAGGTGTATTATGAAGTGTTGTACCTGCTGATACAACAGGTGTATTATGAAGTGTTGTACCAGCTGATACAACAGGTGTATTATGAAGTGTTGTACCTGCTGATACAACAGGTGTTATATGAAGTGTTGTACCTGCTGATACAACAGGTGTATTATGAAGTGTTGTAATACAACAGGTGTTATATGAAGTGTTGTAATACAACAGGTGTATTATGAAGTGTTGTACCTGCTGATACAACAGGTGTATTATGAAGTGTTGTACCTGCTGATACAACAGGTGTTATATGAAGTGTTGTAATACAACAGGTGTATTATGAAGTGTTGTACCTGCTGATACAACAGGTGTTATATGAAGTGTTGTACCTGCTGATACAACAGGTGTTATATGAAGTGTTGTACCTGCTGATACAACAGGTGTATTATGAAGTGTTGTACCTGCTGATACAACAGGTGTATTATGAAGTGTTGTACCTGCTGATACAACAGGTGTATTATGAAGTGTTGTACCAGCTGATACAACAGGTGTATTATGAAGTGTTGTACCTGCTGATACAACAGGTGTTATATGAAGTGTTGTACCTGCTGATACAACAGGTGTTATATGAAGTGTTGTAATACAACAGGTGTTATATGAAGTGTTGTACCTGCTGATACAACAGGTGTTATATGAAGTGTTGTACCTGCTGATACAACAGGTGTTATATGAAGTGTTGTACCTGCTGATACAACAGGTGTTATATGAAGTGTTGTACCTGCTGATACAACAGGTGTATTATGAAGTGTTGTACCTGCTGATACAACAGGTGTTATATGAAGTGTTGTAATACAACAGGTGTATTATGAAGTGTTGTAATACAACAGGTGTATTATGAAGTGTTGTACCTGCTGATACAACAGGTGTATTATGAAGTGTTGTACCTGCTGATACAACAGGTGTTATATGAAGTGTTGTACCTGCTGATACAACAGGTGTATTATGAAGTGTTGTACCTGCTGATACAACAGGTGTATTATGAAGTGTTGTACCTGCTGATACAACAGGTGTATTATGAAGTGTTGTACCTGCTGATACAACAGGTGTTATATGAAGTGTTGTACCTGCTGATACAACAGGTGTATTATGAAGTGTTGTAATACAACAGGTGTTATATGAAGTGTTGTAATACAACAGGTGTATTATGAAGTGTTGTACCTGCTGATACAACAGGTGTATTATGAAGTGTTGTACCTGCTGATACAACAGGTGTATTATGAAGTGTTGTAATACAACAGGTGTATTATGAAGTGTTGTACCTGCTGATACAACAGGTGTTATATGAAGTGTTGTACCTGCTGATACAACAGGTGTTATATGAAGTGTTGTACCTGCTGATACAACAGGTGTATTATGAAGTGTTGTACCTGCTGATACAACAGGTGTATTATGAAGTGTTGTACCTGCTGATACAACAGGTGTATTATGAAGTGTTGTACCAGCTGATACAACAGGTGTATTATGAAGTGTTGTACCTGCTGATACAACAGGTGTTATATGAAGTGTTGTACCTGCTGATACAACAGGTGTTATATGAAGTGTTGTAATACAACAGGTGTTATATGAAGTGTTGTACCTGCTGATACAACAGGTGTTATATGAAGTGTTGTACCTGCTGATACAACAGGTGTTATATGAAGTGTTGTACCTGCTGATACAACAGGTGTTATATGAAGTGTTGTACCTGCTGATACAACAGGTGTATTATGAAGTGTTGTAATACAACAGGTGTATTATGAAGTGTTGTACCTGCTGATACAACAGGTGTATTATGAAGTGTTGTACCTGCTGATACAACAGGTGTATTATGAAGTGTTGTACCTGCTGATACAACAGGTGTTATATGAAGTGTTGTACCTGCTGATACAACAGGTGTATTATGAAGTGTTGTACCTGCTGATACAACAGGTGTATTATGAAGTGTTGTAATACAACAGGTGTTATATGAAGTGTTGTACCTGCTGATACAACAGGTGTATCATGAAGTGTTGTACCTGCTGATACAACAGGTGTTATATGAAGTGTTGTACCTGCTGATACAACAGGTGTTATATGAAGTGTTGTACCTGCTGATACAACAGGTGTATTATGAAGTGTTGTAATACAACAGGTGTATTATGAAGTGTTGTAATACAACAGGTGTATTATGAAGTGTTGTAACTGCTGATACAACAGGTGTATTATGAAGTGTTGTACCTGCTGATACAACAGGTGTTATATGAAGTGTTGTACCTGCTGATACAACAGGTGTATTATGAAGTGTTGTAATACATCAGGTGTATTATGAAGTGTTGTACCTGCTGATACAACAGGTGTATTATGAAGTGTTGTACCTGCTGATACAACAGGTGTATTATGAAGTGTTGTACCTGCTGATACAACAGGTGTTATATGAAGTGTTGTACCTGCTGATACAACAGGTGTATTATGAAGTGTTGTACCTGCTGATACAACAGGTGTATTATGAAGTGTTGTAATACAACAGGTGTTATATGAAGTGTTGTACCTGCTGATACAACAGGTGTATCATGAAGTGTTGTACCTGCTGATACAACAGGTGTTATATGAAGTGTTGTACCTGCTGATACAACAGGTGTTATATGAAGTGTTGTAATACAACAGGTGTATTATGAAGTGTTGTAATACAACAGGTGTATTATGAAGTGTTGTACCTGCTGATACAACAGGTGTATTATGAAGTGTTGTACCTGCTGATACAACAGGTGTTATATGAAGTGTTGTACCTGCTGATACAACAGGTGTATTATGAAGTGTTGTACCTGCTGATACAACAGGTGTATTATGAAGTGTTGTACCTGCTGATACAACAGGTGTATTATGAAGTGTTGTACCTGCTGATACAACAGGTGTTATATGAAGTGTTGTACCTGCTGATACAACAGGTGTATTATGAAGTGTTGTAATACAACAGGTGTATTATGAAGTGTTGTACCTGCTGATACAACAGGTGTATTATGAAGTGTTGTAATACAACAGGTGTATTATGAAGTGTTGTACCTGCTGATACAACAGGTGTATTATGAAGTGTTGTACCTGCTGATACAACAGGTGTATTATGAAGTGTTGTACCTGCTGATACAACAGGTGTATTATGAAGTGTTGTACCTGCTGATACAACAGGTGTATTATGAAGTGTTGTACCTGCTGATACAACAGGTGTATTATGAAGTGTTGTACCTGCTGATACAACAGGTGTATTATGAAGTGTTGTACCTGCTGATACAACAGGTGTTATATGAAGTGTTGTACCTGCTGATACAACAGGTGTATTATGAAGTGTTGTACCTGCTGATACAACAGGTGTATTATGAAGTGTTGTACCAGCTGATACAACAGGTGTATTATGAAGTGTTGTACCTGCTGATACAACAGGTGTTATATGAAGTGTTGTACCTGCTGATACAACAGGTGTTATATGAAGTGTTGTAATACAACAGGTGTTATATGAAGTGTTGTACCTGCTGATACAACAGGTGTTATATGAAGTGTTGTACCTGCTGATACAACAGGTGTATTATGAAGTGTTGTACCTGCTGATACAACAGGTGTATTATGAAGTGTTGTACCTGCTGATACAACAGGTGTATTATGAAGTGTTGTACCAGCTGATACAACAGGTGTATTATGAAGTGTTGTACCTGCTGATACAACAGGTGTTATATGAAGTGTTGTACCTGCTGATACAACAGGTGTTATATGAAGTGTTGTAATACAACAGGTGTTATATGAAGTGTTGTACCTGCTGATACAACAGGTGTTATATGAAGTGTTGTACCTGCTGATACAACAGGTGTTATATGAAGTGTTGTACCTGCTGATACAACAGGTGTTATATGAAGTGTTGTACCTGCTGATACAACAGGTGTACCTGCTGATACAACAGGTGTTATATGAAGTGTTGTACCTGCTGATACAACAGGTGTATTATGAAGTGTTGTAATACAACAGGTGTATTATGAAGTGTTGTACCTGATACAACAGGTGTATTATGAAGTGTTGCACCTGCTGATACAACAGGTGTATTATGAAGTGTTGTACCTGCTGATACAACAGGTGTTATATGAAGTGTTGTACCTGCTGATACAACAGGTGTATTATGAAGTGTTGTACCTGCTGATACAACAGGTGTATTATGAAGTGTTGTAATACAACAGGTGTTATATGAAGTGTTGTACCTGCTGATACAACAGGTGTATCATGAAGTGTTGTACCTGCTGATTCAACAGGTGTTATATGAAGTGTTGTACCTGCTGATACAACAGGTGTTATATGAAGTGTTGTAATACAACAGGTGTATTATGAAGTGTTGTAATACAACAGGTGTATTATGAAGTGTTGTACCTGCTGATACAACAGGTGTTATATGAAGTGTTGTAATACAACAGGTGTATTATGAAGTGTTGTAATACAACAGGTGTATTATGAAGTGTTGTACCTGCTGATACAACAGGTGTATTATGAAGTGTTGTACCTGCTGATACAACAGGTGTTATATGAAGTGTTGTACCTGCTGATACAACAGGTGTATTATGAAGTGTTGTACCTGCTGATACAACAGGTGTATTATGAAGTGTTGTACCTGCTGATACAACAGGTGTATTATGAAGTGTTGTACCTGCTGATACAACAGGTGTTATATGAAGTGTTGTACCTGCTGATACAACAGGTGTATTATGAAGTGTTGTAATACAACAGGTGTTATATGAAGTGTTGTAATACAACAGGTGTATTATGAAGTGTTGTACCTGCTGATACAACAGGTGTATTATGAAGTGTTGTACCTGCTGATACAACAGGTGTTATATGAAGTGTTGTAATACAACAGGTGTATTATGAAGTGTTGTACCTGCTGATACAACAGGTGTTATATGAAGTGTTGTACCTGCTGATACAACAGGTGTTATATGAAGTGTTGTACCTGCTGATACAACAGGTGTATTATGAAGTGTTGTACCTGCTGATACAACAGGTGTATTATGAAGTGTTGTACCTGCTGATACAACAGGTGTATTATGAAGTGTTGTACCAGCTGATACAACAGGTGTATTATGAAGTGTTGTACCTGCTGATACAACAGGTGTTATATGAAGTGTTGTACCTGCTGATACAACAGGTGTTATATGAAGTGTTGTAATACAACAGGTGTTATATGAAGTGTTGTACCTGCTGATACAACAGGTGTTATATGAAGTGTTGTACCTGCTGATACAACAGGTGTTATATGAAGTGTTGTAATACAACAGGTGTATTATGAAGTGTTGTACCTGCTGATACAACAGGTGTATTATGAAGTGTTGTACCTGCTGATACAACAGGTGTATTATGAAGTGTTGTACCTGCTGATACAACAGGTGTTATATGAAGTGTTGTACCTGCTGATACAACAGGTGTATTATGAAGTGTTGTACCTGCTGATACAACAGGTGTATTATGAAGTGTTGTAATACAACAGGTGTTATATGAAGTGTTGTACCTGCTGATACAACAGGTGTATCATGAAGTGTTGTACCTGCTGATACAACAGGTGTTATATGAAGTGTTGTACCTGCTGATACAACAGGTGTTATATGAAGTGTTGTAATACAACAGGTGTATTATGAAGTGTTGTAATACAACAGGTGTATTATGAAGTGTTGTACCTGCTGATACAACAGGTGTATTATGAAGTGTTGTACCTGCTGATACAACAGGTGTTATATGAAGTGTTGTACCTGCTGATACAACAGGTGTATTATGAAGTGTTGTACCTGCTGATACAACAGGTGTATTATGAAGTGTTGTACCTGCTGATACAACAGGTGTATTATGAAGTGTTGTACCTGCTGATACAACAGGTGTTATATGAAGTGTTGTACCTGCTGATACAACAGGTGTATTATGAAGTGTTGTAATACAACAGGTGTTATATGAAGTGTTGTAATACAACAGGTGTATTATGAAGTGTTGTACCTGCTGATACAACAGGTGTATTATGAAGTGTTGTACCTGCTGATACAACAGGTGTATTATGAAGTGTTGTACCTGCTGATACAACAGGTGTTATATGAAGTGTTGTACCTGCTGATACAACAGGTGTCATATGAAGTGTTTTAATACAACAGGTGTATTATGAAGTGTTGTACCTGCTGATACAACAGGTGTATTATGAAGTGTTTTACCACAGCACCTTGATAAAGGATACAGATAGAGAACCTGCCGTGCATCTAGCCCCAGGGTTCCGCTAGCGGAACTCCTCCCACATTCCACTGAAAAGCTAGAGCACGAAATTAAAAAAATATTTTTTTGAAATATTTAACTTTCACACATTAACAAGTCCAATACAGCAAATGAAAGATAAACATCTTGTGAATCCAGCCAACATGTCCGATTTTTAAATGTTTTACAGCGAAAACACCACGTATATTTATGTTAGCTCACCACCAAATACAAAAAAGCACAGACATTTCTTTCACAGCACAGGTAGCTTGCACAAAACCGACCAAATAGAGATAGAATTAGTCACTTACCAAGAAACAACTTGATCAAATGACAGTCTTATAACATGTTATACAATAAATCTATGTTTTGTTAGAAAAATGTGCGTATTTCAGGTATAAATCATAGTTTTACATTGCAGCTACAATCACAAATAGCACCGAAGCGGCTAGAACAATTACAGAGACCAACGTGAAATACATAAATACTCATCATAAAACATTTATGAAAAATACATGGTGTACAGCAAATGAAAGATAAACATTTTGTGAATCCAGCCAATATTTCAGATTTTTTAAGTGTTTTACAGCGAAAACACAATATAGCATTATATTAGCTTACCACAATAGCCAAAAACACAACCCATTTATCAGCAGCAAAAGTTAGCGATCGCAAAAAAACAGCAAAAGATATATAATTGTTCACTAACCTTGACAAGCTTCATCAGATGACAGTCCTATAACATCAGGTTATACAATACACTTATGTTTTGTTCGAAAATGTGCATATTTAGAGCCGAAATCCGTGGTTATACATTATTAAAACGTAGCAACTTTTCCCAGAATCTCCGGATATATTTCTGACACTCACCTATTCTGACCAAAGAACTCATCATAAACTTTACTAAAAAATACATGTTGTACAGCAAATGAAAGATACACTAGTTCTTAATGCAATCGCCGTGTTAGAATTCTAAAAATAACTTTAGTACGACATACAGCTTACGTTATAGCAAGACAGCGCCCAAAATCAGGGCGGAAAATAATACTAAACATTTTCGACAGAAATACGAAATAACATAATAAATGGTTCCTACTTTTGCTGAGCTTCCATCAGAATCTTGTACAAGGAGTCCTTTGTCCAGAATAAATCGTTGTTTGGTTTTAGAATGTCCTCTTCTCCTGTCGAATTAGCAACCAAAGCTAGCCAAGTGGCGCGAAGATGTCCATCTTCACCTAACGCAGAGAACGGAAAACTCCAAAACTCCCGATAAACGTTCAATAATCTGATAAAACTATATTGAAAAAAAATACTTTACGATGATATTATCACATGTATCAAATAAAATCAAAGCCGGAGATATTAGCCGTCTATAACGAAAGCTTTTCAGAAGGCAATCCAGAGTTCCTTCCCGCGCCTTGCTGAACAAAGGAAATTGGGGTCATGTCATTCCAAGAGCTCTCTTTTGACCTCAGATCAAGCTATACACCCCATTTCACCTATCACTGCCTGTTGACATCTAGTGGAAGGCGTATGAAGTGCAAGTATATCCATAGATTTCATGCAAATTAATAGGGAGGCCCTGGAACAGAGCCTCGATTTCAGATTTTTCACTTCCTGACAGGAAGTTTGCTGCAAAATGAGTTCTGTTTTACTCACAGATATAATTCAAACGGTTTTAGAAACTTGAGAGTGTTTTCTATCCAATAGTAAAAATAATATGCATATTGTACGAGCAAGAATAGAGTACGAGGCCGTTTAAATTGGGCACGATTTTTTCCAAAGTGAAAAAAGCGCCCTCTATCCCAAACAGGTTTTAAAGGGGCAATCTGCAGTTGCTACATTTATTTTTGGATTTAATGAAGATTTTCCACATGTTGTTACGTTATTCTGAAATGGATTTAAAAAAAAAAGTTCTCATCAATCTGTACATTATATATATATATTTTTATTTTATTTTTATTTACATTTGCTAGAATAAGTAAAAACCTTTTTTTCACTTTGTCATTATGGGGTATTGTATATATATATACACCAGTGTATATACAATATCCCATAATTACAAAGTGAAAAAAAGGTTTTTACTTATTCTAGCAAATGTATATAAAAATATATAATTACCTTTTTCACGGCGCAACTAGAGAATATTATATAGTTTACCACCATCTGATCGAGTCAGAATACAGGAAGGTTATATAGTTGACCACCATCTGATCTAGTCAGAATACAGGAAGGTTATATGGTTTACCACCATCTAGTCAGAATACAGGAAGGTTATATAGTTTATTAACTCAACAACTTTTGTGGATTGGGGTGATCAGTCCTTGGTTCCAAATATTGGGGTAGATGCCAGACCTGAGGATGATGTTAAAGAGTTTAAGTTTAAGCCAATTGGAATTAGTTGTCTGTAGATTTTATCATTTCACTTAGGATACCATCAATACCACAGGCCTTTTAGGTATGAGGATTTGTATTGTCCTGTAGTTCATTCAAGGTAATTGGAGAATCCAGTGAGTTCTGGTCGTCTTTAATAGTTGATTCTAAGATTTGTATTTGATCATGTGTATGTTTTTGCTGTTTGTTCTTTGTTATAGAACCAAAAAGATTGGAGAAGTGGTTTATCCACACATCTCCATTTTGATAATTCTTCATGTTGTTGTTTGTTTAGTGTTTTCCAATTTTCCCAGAAGTGGTTGGAGTCTATGGATTCTTCAATGACATTCAGTTGATTTCTGATGTGGTGTTCCTTCTTTTTCCGTAGTCCATTTCTGTATTGTTTTAGTGATTCACCATAGTGAAGGCAAAGGCTCAGGTTTTCTGGGTTTCTATGTTTTTGGTTGGATAGTTTTCTAAATATTTTTCTTCGGTTCTTCAAACCATTTGTCATTGTTGTTCATTTTCTTTGATTGTATCTCTCTCTCTCTCTCTCCCTCTCAAATCTCTCCCTCTCAAATCTCTCTTTCAGCCTATCTGAGCATCAGTCCGGATAGATCTCAGTTCTTTAAATATAAGTCTGTCTCTCTGAGCTGTGAGGTTCAGGGGAACTCTGCTGGATGGAGACTGAAGAGATACACAGTCTATGGGGAGCGTTCAGATTGTGGAAGAAAATGGGGAAAACAACAAGGGTCTTCATGCATCGTGTCACTAATGCCATCAGACAGTGGAGTGTACTGGTGTGAGTCTGGGTCTGGAGAACACAGCAATACTGTCAACATCACAGTACCTGGTATGTCCACAAACACCATCTACTAACATTATAGTGTTTAGTGGTTCATCTGGTTTCAGATAGCTGATGTTATGTTTATATATGATGTTTATATATTATATACAGCTGGAGCTGTGATCCTGGAGAGACCTGTTTATATATTATATACAGCTGGAGCTGTGATCCTGGAGAGACCTGTTTATATATTATATACAGCTGGAGCTGTGATCCTGGAGAGACCTGTTTATATATGATGTTTATATATTATATACAGATGGAGCTGTGATCCTGGAGAGACCTGTTTATATATTATATACAGCTGGAGCTGTGATCCTGGAGAGACCTGTTTATATATTATATACAGCTGGAGCTGTGATCCTGGAGAGACCTGTTTATATATTATATACATCTGGGGCTGTGATCCTGGAGAGACCTGTTTATATATTATATACAGCTGGAGCTGTGATCCTGGAGAGACCTGTTTATATATTATATACAGCTGGAGCTGTGATCCTGGAGAGACCTGTTTATATATTATATACATCTGGGGCTGTGATCCTGGAGAGACCTGTTTATATATTATATACAGCTGGAGCTGTGATCCTGGAGAGACCTGTTTATATATGATGTTTATATATTATATACAGCTGGAGCTGTGATCCTGGAGCGACCTGTTTTTATATGATGTTTATATATTATATACAGCTGGAGCTGTGATCCTGGAGAGACCTGTTTATATATTATATACAGCTGGAGCTGTGATCCTGGAGAGACCTGTTTATATATGATGTTTATATATTATATACAGATGGAGCTGTGATCCTGGAGAGACCTGTTTATATATGATGTTTATATATGATATACAGCTGGAGCTGTGATCCTGGAGAGACCTGTTTATATATTATATACAGCTGGAGCTGTGATCCTGGAGAGACCTGTTTATATATGATGTTTATATATTATATATAGCTGGAGCTGTGATCCTGGAGAGACCTGTTTATATATGATGTTTATATATTATATACAGATGGAGCAGTGATCCTGGAGAGACCTGTTTATATATGATGTTTATATATTATATACAGATGGAGCTGTGATCCTGGGGAGTCAGAAACTGAATCTGGTGTAGACTGGTAGAACAAATCAAAGTTAAACTCAGATGTGATACAGACTCAGCTCTGGAATATATTACAACAGTACAGAAATCCGACTGACACTCAACGTATCTCTGTCTCTCTCTGTCTCTCTGTCTATGTCTCTCTCGCTTTCTCTCTCTCTCTCTTTCTATGGCTCTCTCTCTCTATGTCTCTCTCTTTCTATGTCTCTCTCTGTCTGTATCTCCGTCTCTCTCTCTCTCTCTCTCTCTTCCCTCCTCTCGCTCTCTCGCTCTCGCTCAGTTCTCTTTAATCCAGCGTCTCTGAGCGTCAGTCCTGACAGTTCTCAGTTCCTTAAATATGAGTCTGTCTCTCTGAGCTGTGAGGTTCAGGGGAACTCTGCTGGATGGAGAATGAAGAGATACACAGCCTATGGGGAGCGTTCAGATTGTGGAAGAAACTGGGGAAAACCACAAGGATCTTCCTGCATCGTGTATCTAATACCATCACACAGTGGAGTGTACTGGTGTGAGTCTGGGCCTGGAGAACACAGCAATACTGTCAACATCACAGTACCTGGTATGTCCACAAACACCATCTACTAACATTATAGTGTTTAGTGGTTCATCTGGTTTCAGATAGCTGATGTTATGTTTATATATGATGTTTATATATTATATACAGCTGGAGCTGTGATCCTGGAGAGACCTGTTTATATATGATGTTTATATATTATATACAGCTGGAGCTGTGATCCTGGAGAGACCTGTTTATATATGATGTTTATATATTATATACAGCTGGAGCTGTGATCCTGGAGAGACCTGTTTATATATTATATACAGCTGGAGCTGTGATCCTGGAGAGACCTGTTTATATATTATATACAGCTGGAGCTGTGATCCTGGAGAGACCTGTTTATATATGATGTTTATATATTATATACAGATGGAGCTGTGATCCTGGAGAGCCCTGTTAATATATGATGTTTATATATTATATACAGCTGGTGCTGTGATCCTGGAGAGACCTGTTTATATATTATATACAGCTGGAGCTGTGATCCTGGAGAGACCTGTTTATATATTATATACAGCTGGAGCTGTGATCCTGGAGAGACCTGTTTATATATGATGTTATATATTATATACAGCTGGAGCTGTGATCCTGGAGAGACCTGTTTATATATTATATACAGCTGGAGCTGTGATCCTGGAGAGTCCTGTTTATATATTATATACAGCTGGAGCTGTGATCCTGGAGAGACCTGTTTATATATTATATACAGCTGGAGCTGTGATCCTGGAGAGACCTGTTTATATATTATATACAGCTGGAGCTGTGATCCTGGAGAGACCTGTTTATATGATGTTTATATATTATATACAGATGGAGCTGTGATCCTGGAGAGCCCTGTTAATATATGATGTTTATATATTATATACAGCTGGTGCTGTGATCCTGGAGAGACCTGTTTATATATTATATACAGCTGGAGCTGTGATCCTGGAGAGACCTGTTTATATATTATATACAGCTGGATCTGTGATCCTGGAGAGACCTGTTTATATATGATGTTTATATATTATATACAGATGGAGCTGTGATCCTGGAGAGACCTGTTTATATATGATGTTTATATATTATATACAACTGGTGCTGTGATCCTGGAGAGACCTGTTTATATATGATGTTTATATATTATATACAGCTGGAGCTGTGATCCTGGAGAGACCTGTTTATATATTATATACAGCTGGAGCTGTGATCCTGGAGAGACCTGTTTATATATGATGTTTATATATTATATACAGATGGAGCTGTGATCCTGGAGAGACCTGTTTATATATGATGTTTATATATTATATACAGCTGGAGCTGTGATCCTGGAGATCCTGGAGAGACCTGTTTATATATTATATACAGCTGGAGCTGTGATCCTGGAGAGACCTGTTTATATATTATATACAGATGGAGCTGTGATCCTGGAGAGACCTGTTTATATATGATGTTTATATATTATATACAGTTGGTGCAGTGATCCTGGAGAGCCCTGCCCTTCCTGTGACTGAGGGAGATTCTGTGACTCTGCGCTGCAGATATCAGGGAACTCCCTCTGACCTCACAGCTGATTTCTACAAAGATGGATCCCTCATCAGGACTGAGACTACAGGAGAGATGACCATCCCTGCAGTATCCAAGTCAGATGAAGGACTCTACAAGTGTACCAACTCTGAAGGAGAATCACCAGAGAGCTGGATGACTGTGACAGGTGAAGAGAGATTTACTTTTTTATGTAATGTTGTTACCAATGTTACCAAAACCTTTTCCATTTCAATATAGATACAGAGTGTAACGGATTACATGGAATACTACTATGAAATGTATGTATAATGTATAATGGCCACACATGTTCTTTCCTCCTCTGGGGCTTATTAAACCTGTTATGGCTGCAGCCCGTCACCGGTACACTTATGACAACATCCACCTCAGGTGCAGGGCGCGAAATTCAAAATCTATTTTTTTTTAATATTTAACTTTCACACATTAACAAGTCCAATACAGCATTTGAAAGATAAACATCTTGTCAATCCAGCCAACATGTCCGATTTTTTTAATGTTTTACAGAGAAAACACCACATATATTTATGTTAGCTCACCACCAAATAAAAAAGAGGACAGACATTTTTCACAGCACAAGTAGGATTCAAGTAGCATGCACAAGCCAACCTAACTAACCTAGAACCAACCTAAATAACCTAGAAAAAACTACCTCAGATGACAGTCCTATAACATGTTACACAATAAATCTATGTTTTGTTCAAAAAATGTGCATATTTTAGCTATAAATCAGTTTTACATTACTGCTCCCATCATAGCTACAGTCAGAAATAGCACGGGAGTAGCCAGAGAAAATACAGACACCAACGTCAACTACTAATTACACCTCATAAAACATTTCAGAAAAATATATGGTGGATAGCTAATGAAAGACAAAGATCGTGTGAATAGAGCCAATATTTCCGATTTCTGAAGTGTTTTACAGCGAAAACACAATATATCGTTATATTAGCTTACTACATTAGCTAGCATACGGCAGCATTGATTCTAGTCAAACGGTAGCATAGCACAGTTTGACAGATATATGAAAAAGCATCCCAAATTGGGTCCTTATCTTTGTTGATATTCCATCAGAATGTTGTAAAGGGGTCCAATGTCCAGTTGAGTCTTTAGTTGGGATCCAGAACAAACTATTTCCCTCTTGAATTAGCAAGCACACTGGCCGTGCGGCGCTAACCTCTCTTTCTTCAAACAATTCTTGCGTCGCATCACGTCTAAAGTCCAGAATAAATTTCAATAATATAATTAAACTCTCTCCAGGATCACAGCACCAGCTGTATAATTAAACTATATTGAAAAAACATACTTTAGGATGATTTTGTGACATGTATCAATAATATCGAAGCCAGAGCTCATATTCACCTTTAACGAGCGTTGTCCAGGAGCCGAGTCATTGTTCTATTTCGTGCCCTGAAAAAAATATAAAGTGCGCAGGTCTCACTCCAAGATGTTGTGTTCAGTCCCTGGACGAGATATTCAACTCCTTTCTGCTCTCACTTCCGCATGACACCCAGAGGAAGGCGTATGACGTGTTTCTACAGTCCTAAGTGGACATGACCTTTTATAGACAAGCTCTTAAAGAGAGACATCGCATTTGGAAATCTCAATTCCGGATAGGAAATGGGCTGTAAAAATAGTTCTGTTCCACTTAGAGAAATAATTCAAACGTTTTTAGAAACTAGAGACTGTTTTCTATCCAATAGTAGTAAATATATGCATATTGTAAGAGCAAAAATTGATTAAGAGGCCGTTTGAAAATGTGCACATATTTTCCAGTTTTTCAATACGCCCCCTGCAGCCATAAGAAGTTTAAGTCCCAAACCTTAAAGTTTGTTCCAGTACAAGTGATATATTTCACTTTCTCATACTGGAGAGTCAGGAGCAAACATCAGGTTGTAAAATATCCTCAAGCCAATTGTCCTTTAACCTGTCTAGGATCAGCGTGGCGCTAGCGGCACACCCCCCCCCCCCCCCACTGAAAAACCAGTGCCGCGAAATTCAAAAAAAATATTTTTTTAAAATATTTAACTTTCACACATTAAAGTCCAATACAGCTAATGAAAGACACAGATCTTGTGAATCCAGTCAACATTTCCGATTTTTAAAATGTTTTACAGGGAAGACACAATATGTAAAGATGTACATCTATTACCTAAAAACACATTAGCATAATCCACCATCTTTTATTTGTCCACCAACACCAGTAGCCATCACCAATTCGGCTAAACTAAGATATTTATAGCCCCTAACCAACAAAAAAACTCATTAGATGACAGTCTGATAACATATTTATGGTATGGGATAGGTTTTGTTAGAAAAAAGTGCATATTTCAGGTATATGGCATAGTTTACAATTGCACCCACCATCACAAATGGACTAGAATAATTACAATGAGCAACGTGTTTACCTAACTACTAATCATCAAACATTTCGTAAAAATACACAGCATACACGAATCGAAAGACACAGATCCTGTGAATACAGACAATATTTCAGATTTTCTAAGTGTCTTACAGCGAAAACACAATAAATCGTTATATTAGCTTAGCACATAGCAATTAGCAGCCCAGCATTGATTCTAGCCAAAGTGAGCGATAAAAGTCAACATCGCCAAAAGATATTAATTTTTTCACTAACCTTCTCAGAATTCTTCCGATGACACTCCTGTAACATCACATTACAACATGCATATACAGTTTGATCGAAAATGTTTATATTTAGCCACCAAAATCATGGTTAGACAATGTGAAATGTAGCTCAGCTGGTCAGAAAATGTCCTTGCGCCACTTAGACAGTGATCTACTCTTATACATAAATACTCATAAACGTGACTAAAAAATATAGGGTGGACAGGGATTGATAGACAATTTAATTCTTAATACAATTGCGTTATTACATTTTTTAATTTATCCTTACTTTTCAATACAGTTTGCGCCAAGCGAAGCTACGTCAAAAAACATGGCGTCCTAAGCCACTAAAATGTTTCGACAGAAACACGATTTATCATAATAAAAATGTCCTACCTTGAGCTGTTCTTCCATCAGTATCTTGGGCAAAGGATCCTTTCTTGGGAGAAATCGTCTTTTGGTGGAAAGCTGTCCTCTTGCCATGTGGAAATGTCAACTGCGTTCGGGATGAACTGAAAAGCGTGCCCAACTTTTCACATCGTTGCAAAAATAAATGTCCCAAAATCGCACTAAACGGATATAAATTGCTATAAAACGCTTTAAATTAACTACTTTATGATGTTTGTAACTCCTATAACGAGTGAAAAGATGACCGGAGAAATATAACAGGCTAAACTAACGCTTGGAACAGGAGAGGGTCGGTGTCTTCCACGCGCGTTACGCAGCAAGAAAAGACTTGCTAGCTAAAGGTTTTTTTCATTTGTAGGGCCTGTGAACGCGCAATCGACCCCGTTGGAATCGTCATCACGTAAAGGCATCCAGGGGAAGACGTAAGAAGTGTCCGTATAGTCATAGCAACGACAGTGCCCTTTTAACTGACTTCAGAAAAGTGGCCAACATTTCTCAAATCTGACTCCATGTCAGGGAAATTGCTGTAGAATGGGCTCTGTTCCACTTAGAGACAAAATTTCAACTCCTATAGAAACTATAGACTGTTTTCTATCCAATAATAATAATAATATGCATATTGTACGATCAAGGATTTTGTGGGAAGCCGTTTAAAAAATTAGCCAAATTAGCATAAGTAGTCTAAACAGCGCCCCCATCCCCAACAGGTTAACACAGTGTAAAAGCATGTGCATGCATTTCTTAGCCTTGCCCGAGGTTCTCAGTTATGTAAAATAAAATAAAGACAACATAAAAACATTAAAAAAACTAAACCTCATAAACCCTTATAACGTCATTCTCAATATGACACCTAAATATATGGCCTTCCCTCACAGACACCTCTCTAAAAACTCTAACAAATATTCGGTCTATAGTGAAAAAAACCTGTTAGAGGATTGGACTTGGACTCTTGTAACCGGAAAACCATAAGTCGTCTTATGTCTAGGAGATCATATAATCAGGTCTAAAAGGATTTATCATTCAGAAACTGTTACATTGAGTACATGGTTATATTCTGTTATAGTATGTGAATACTTTAAACACATTCCTTCATGATGAAAATGCCCAAGTTTAACATCATCTAGTTTAGTTTGTACGATTTGCACAAACCTCAAACGTCGCAGGTTCAAGTACTATTAACTTTTACTGCCTCTGAAACCCGGATCCGGGATCCCCCCCCACCCCCCCACACTGATTAGCATCGCTAGCATAGCGTCACATTTAAATTTTAGCATCTAAATATCATTAAATCACAAGTCCAAGTGTAACGGTCCTGACCTGTTTTATGTTGTTTTTTATGTGTTTATGGTCAGGGCATGTGTTTTGGGTGGGCAGTCTATGTTATCTGTTTCTATGTTGGTTTTGGGTTGCCTGGTATGGCTCTTGATTAGAGGCAGGTGGTTTGCGTTTTCCTCTAATTAAGAGTCATATTTAGGTAGGGCGTTCTCACTGTTTGTTTGTGGGTGAATGTCTCCTGTGTCGTGTAATGTATGTACCATACGGGACTGTTTGGCTGTTCGTTTTCGTTTCGATGTCGTCTGTTTCCTGTCCGTGAGTTTACGTTTAGTTATGTAAGTTTATGTTCAGGTTTCGTCTACGTCGTTTTCTTGTTTTGTATTTTTGAAAGTGTTTTGTTTTTCGTGTTGCCATCATCGTCGTGTTAAATAAAAAGATGGCTTATTTCCCTACTGCTGCATTTTGGTCTGACGATCCTTCTCTCCTCTCCTCGTCCGAGGATGAGGAGAGAGACAGCCCTAACAGAATCACCCACCACGCTAAGACCAAGCGGCAAGGGAATGCTCTACGGAGCAGCAAGGACTCCTGGACTTGGGAGGAGATCCTGGACGGTAGAGGACCTTGGGCTCAGCCAGGGGAATATCGCCGTCCAAAGGAGGAGTTGGAAGCAGCGAAGGCTGAGAGGCGCTGGTATGAGGAGGCAGCGCGACGACGCGGTTGGGAGCCCGTGAGTCAGACCAAAAAATTTCTTGGGGGGGGGCACACGAGGAGTGTGGCAAAGCCGGGTAGGATACCCGAGCCAACTCCCCGTGCTTACCGTGGAGGTAGAAGGCGTCGTACTGGTAAGACACCGTGTTATGCGGTAAAGCGCACGGTGTCCCCAGTACGCGTGCTTAGCCCAGTGCGGGCTATTCCACCTTGCCGCACTGGGAGGGCTAGGTTGGGCATCGAGCCGGATGTCATGAAGCCGGCCCAACGTATCTGGCCTCCAGTACGTCTCCTCGGGCCGGCGTACATGGCACCAGCCTTACAGGTGGTGTCCCCGGTTCGCCTGCATAGCCCAGTGCGGGCTATTCCACCTCGCCGCACTGGCAGGGCTACGGGGACCATTCAACCTGGTAGGGTTGGGGAGGCTCGGTGCTCAAGAGCACGTGTCCTCCTTCACGGTCCGGTAGACCCGGTGCCACCTCCATGTACCAGTCCTCCGGTGGCAGCCCCCCGTACCAGGCTGTCTCTCCGGGTTCTCTCTCCAGCTGTTTCCTCCTCTCCAGCGCAGCCAGTGCCTAGACCACGCACCAGGCTGTCTCTCCTTCTCCTCCCTACAGAGCCGTCCTGCCATGACCAGCCAGAGCCGTCCTGCCATGACCAGCCAGAGCCGTCCTGCCATGACCAGCCAGAGCCGTCCTGCCATGACCAGCCAGAGCCGTCCTGCCATGACCAGCCAGAGCCGTCCTGCCATGACCAGCCAGAGCCGTCCTGCCATGACCAGCCAGAGCCGTCCTGCCATGACCTGCCAGAGCCGTCCTGCCATGACCTGCCAGAGCCGTCCAGCCAGGACCTGCCAGAGCCGTCCAGCCAGGACCTGCCAGAGCCGTCCAGCCAGGACCTGCCAGAGCCGTCCAGCCAGGACCTGCCAGAGCCGTCCAGCCAGGACCTGCCAGAGCCGTCCAGCCAGGACCTGCCAGAGCCGTCCAGCCAGGACCTGCCAGAGTCCCTCAGCCAGGACCTGCCAGAGTCCCTCAGCCTGGAGCCCGGTGCTGCCCCTTGTCCCGGTGCTGCCCCTTGTCCCGGTGCTGCCCCTTGTCCCGGTGCTGCCCCTTGTCCCGGTGCTGCCCCTTGTCCCGGTGCTGCCCCTTATTCCGGTGCTGCACATTATCCCGGTGCTGCCCCTTATCCCGGTGCTGCCCCTTATCCCGGTGCTGCCCCTTATCCCGGTGCTGCCCCTTGTCCCGGTGCTGCCCCTTGTCCCGGTGCTGCCCCTTGTCCCGGTGCTGCCCCTTGTCCCGGTGCTGGCCATTTATTTAGGGGATGTTAGTTTTAGGGTGGTCATTTGGAGGGGAAGACAGAAGCGGGGAGTGACTATGGTGGTGTGGGGACAGCGTCCAGAGCCGGAGCCACCACCGTGGTCAACTGCCCACCCAGACCCTCCCCTGGACTTTGTGCTGGTGCGCCCGGCGATCGCACCTTGAGGGGGGGGTTCTGTAACGGTCCTGACCTGTTTTATGTTGTTTTTCATGTGTTTATGGTCAAGGCATGTGTTTTGGGTGGGCAGTCTATGTTATCTGTTTCTATGTTGGTTTTGGGTTGCCTGGTATGGCTCTTGATTAGAGGCAGGTGGTTTGCGTTTTCCTCTAATTAAGAGTCATATTTAGGTAGGGCGTTCTCACTGTTTGTTTGTGGGTGAATGTCTCCTGTGTCGTGTAATGTATGTACCATACGGGACTGTTTGGCTGTTCGTTTTCGTTTCGATGTCGTCTGTTTCCTGTCCGTGAGTTTACGTTTAGTTATGTAAGTTTATGTTCAGGTTTCGTCAACGTCGTTTTCTTGTTTTGTATTTTTGAAAGTGTTTTGTTTTTCGTGTTGCCATCATCGTCGTGTTAAATAAAAAGATGGCTTATTTCCCTACTGCTGCATTTTGGTCTGACGATCCTTCTCTCCTCTCCTCGTCCGAGGATGAGGAGAGAGACAGCCCTAACACCAAGACACCTAATGAAAGATACAGATCTTGTGAATCAAGTCACCATTTCAGATTTTTTAAATGTTGTACAGGGAAGACAAAATATGTAAATCTATTAGCTAACCATGTTAGCAAAAGACACCCTTTTCTTTGTCCACCAATTTTTCTCAAAACCAGTAGCTATCACCAATTCGGCTAAACTAAGATATTGATAGCCACTAACCAAGAAAAAAGCTCATCAGATGACAGTCTGATAACATATTTATGGTATAGGATAGGTTTTGTTAGAAAAATGTGCATATTTCAGGTATAAATCATAGTTTGCCATTGCAGCCAGCATCACAAATCTCACCAAAGCTCCTAGAATTACTACAGACAGCAACGTGTATTACTCATAAAACATTTGTTCAAAATACACAGCACATAGCAATGGAAAGACACAGATCTTGTGAATTCAGACAACATTTCAGATTTTCTAAGTGTTTTACGGCAAAAACACAATAAATCGTTATATTAGCATACCACATACGCAAACGTTACCCGAGCACTGATTCTAGCCAAAGAGAGCGATATCATATCATCGCCAAAATATATTAATTTTTTCACTAACCTTCTCAGAATCCTTCAGATGACACTCCTGTAACATCATATTACAACATACATATACAGTTTGTTCGAAAATGTGCATATTTAGCCATAAAAAAACGTGGTTATACAATGAAAATAGTAGCAAAACAAGCCTGGTAAAGTCGGTCGCCATCTTTGAGTGATCTAGTTTAATCAATAGCTAATCATATACTTGACTAAAAAATACAGGGTTGACAGGAATCGAAAGTCAAATTAGTTCTTAATGCAATCGCTGATTTACATTTTTTAAATTATCCTTACTGTGCAATACAGGTTGCGCCAAGCGAAGCTATAGCAAACAAGATGGCGACATAAACGTTTAACCTGTCTAGGATCAGCGTGGCGCTAGCGGCACTCCCCCCCCCCCCCCACTGAAAAACCAGTGCCGCGAAATTCAAAAAAAATATTTTTTTAAAATATTTAACTTTCACACATTAAAGTCCAATACAGCTAATGAAAGACACAGATCTTATGAATCCAGTCAACATTTCCGATTTTTAAAATGTTTTACAGGGAAGACACAATATGTAAAGATGTACATCTATTACCTAAAAACACATTAGCATAAGCCACCATCTTTTATTTGTCCACCAACACCAGTAGCCATCACCAATTCGGCTAAACTAAGATATTTATAGCCCCTAACCAACAAAAAAACTCATTAGATGACAGTCTGATAACATATTTATGGTATGGGATAGGTTTTGTTAGAAAAAAGTGCATATTTCAGGTATATGGCATAGTTTACAATTGCACCCACCATCACAAATGGACTAGAATAATTACAATGAGCAACGTGTTTACCTAACTACTAATCATCAAACATTTCGTAAAAATACACAGCATACACGAATCGAAAGACACAGATCCTGTGAATACAGACAATATTTCAGATTTTCTAAGTGTCTTACAGCGAAAACACAATAAATCGTTATATTAGCTTAGCACATAGCAATTAGCAGCCCAGCATTGATTCTAGCCAAAGTGAGCGATAAAAGTCAACATCGCCAAAAGATATTAATTTTTTCACTAACCTTCTCAGAATTCTTCCGATGACACTCCTGTAACATCACATTACAACATGCATATACAGTTTGATCGAAAATGTTTATATTTAGCCACCAAAATCATGGTTAGACAATGTGAAATGTAGACAAGCTGGTAAAGAAAACGTCCTTGCGCCACTTAGACAGTGATCTACTCTTATACATAAATACTCATAAACGTGACTAAAAAATATAGGGTGGACAGGGATTGATAGACAATTTAATTCTTAATACAATTGCGTTATTACATTTTTTAATTTATCCTTACTTTTCAATACAGTTTGCGCCAAGCGAAGCTACGTCAAAAAACATGGCGTCCTAAGCCACTAAAATGTTTCGACAGAAACACGATTTATCATAATAAAAATGTCCTACCTTGAGCTGTTCTTCCATCAGTATCTTGGGCAAAGGATCCTTTCTTGGGAGAAATCGTCTTTTGGTGGAAAGCTGTCCTCTTGCCATGTGGAAATGTCAACTACGTTCGGGATGAACTGAAAAGCGTGCCCAACTTTTCACATCGTTGCAAAAATAAATGTCCCAAAATCGCACTAAACGGATATAAATTGCTATAAAACGCTTTAAATTAACTACTTTGTGATGTTTGTAACTCCTATAACGAGTGAAAAGATGACCGGAGAAATATAACAGGCTAAACTAACGCTTGGAACAGGAGAGGGTCGGTGTCTTCCACGCGCGTTACGCAGCAAGAAAAGACTTGCTAGCTAAAGGTTTTTTTCATTTGTAGGGCCTGTGAACGAGCAATCGAGCCCGTTGGAATCGTCATCACGTAAAGGCATCCAGGGGAAGACGTAAGAAGTGTCCGTATAGTCATAGCAACGACAGTGCCCGTTTAAATGACTTCAGAAAAGTGGCCAACGTTTCTCAAATCTGACTCCATGTCAGGGAAATTGCTGTAGAATGGGCTCTGTTCCACTTAGAGACAAAATTTCAACTCCTATAGAAACTATAGACTGTTTTCTATCCAATAATAATAATAATATGCATATTGTACGATCAAGGATTTTGTGGGAAGCCGTTTAAAAAATTAGCCACATTAGCATAAATAGTCTAAACAGCGCCCCCATCCCCAACAGGTTAACATTTATCGACAGAAACACGATTTATCATCATAAATTGTTCTTACTGTGAGCTGTTCTTCCATCAGAATCTTGGACAAAGAATTCTTTCTTGGGTCTAATCTTCTTTTGATCGAAAGATGTCCACTTGTCCGTGGAAATGCCCACTAACGTACGACCGGGAGCCCGAAATGTGGCCAGCGCGTCAAAGTGCACAACAAAGCAATGCCTCAAAATCGCACTAAACAGATATAAATTGCTATGAAACGGTTTAAATTAACTACCTTATGATGTTTTTAACTCCTATAACGAGTAGAAACATGTACGGAAAAATATAACTGGCTACACTAAATCTTGGAAGAAGAGCCGTTCAGTGTCCTCCGCGCGCATTACGCATCTGGGAAAAAGTTCCTACCTACACGTGTTTTTGTTTCATAGGGGCTGTGATTGGGCAATCGACACAATTCAAATCGTCATCACGTAAAGGCATCCAGGGGAAGACGTAAGCAGTGTCCGTATCCTCATAGCAATAACAGTGGCCTTAAAACTGACTCCAGATCAGGGGCCAAAATGTGTGAAATCTGACTCCATGTCAGGGAAATTGCTGTAGAATGACCTCTGTTCCACTCAGAGACAAAATTCCAACGCCTATAGAAACTAGAGACTGTTTTCTATCCAATAATAGTAATAATATGCATATTGTACGATAATGAATTTAGTAGGAAGCCGTTTAATCTGTAATGCAATTATGCTAATGAGAAAACAGCACCCCCTGTAGTCGCAAGAAGTTAATAAACCTGGGGGATTGTCTTCGTTGGTGTACTGGTGCTAGTGGGAGGTAATTTTACAATTTCTTCTAGGTTTGCTGCTGTTGCTGTCAAGGCCATTCTACCGTTCTTCATCTGTCCTGGTTTCCACTGTCTGTTAGGAAGTCCATGTGACAGAGAAGTCGATGGTAGCGGAAGTCTCCTTCCCATTCTCCTGTCGTTGTTTCTCCGTCAGGGGTATCTGCCAGAGTAGGTATCTCATCAGGAGCAACAGGCATGTCACTCCTCCCCATCCCTGGACTCTCTGGATATTCAGGAGGGAGTGTCGGTTGGCTATTGGGAGTTGCACCTTGGTCCTCTTCTCCTTCCGTATCAGTATCCTCCGCTGTGTTAGATTTTAAAAATAACTTTAGTAAAAAGCACAGCATGCAATATTCTGAGACAGCGCTCAGCCATTCTCCGCCATGTTGGAGTCAACAGAAATACGAAATGACATCAAAATATTCCCTTACCTTTGATGATCTTTCATCAGAATGCAGTGCCAGGAATCCTAGTTCCACAATAAATCGTTTTTTTGTTTTATAATGTCCATTACTTCTCTCGAATTAGCAACTTTGGCTAGCATGTGTAGTTCATGTGTCCATAGAACTTTACGCTAATGAACAAAAACTTCAAAAAGTGATATTACAAATCGAATAAACTGGTCAAACTCAGTTGAAAATCAATCTTCAGGATGTTTTTCTCATATATATCCAATAACGTCCCAGACGGAGCATTTCTTCATATTTATATAACCGATAGCAAGGAAGGACATCACATGCGTAGTGTGCGTGGCCAAGAACTGGCAATAGCCCTGGCCTGTCACTCCAAAGGCTCTCATTCGGTCCCACATCAGGCTAGACGCTTCATTCCACGTTCTACTGCCTGTTGACATCTAGTGGAAGGCGTATGGAGTGCATACAGATCCATAAATATAAGGCAATTGAATAGGCGATGCCTTTCACAGCGACCCATTTCAGAATTTTCACTTCCTGTTTGGAAGTTTGCCTGCCATAAGAGTTCTGTTTTACTCACAGATATAATTCAAACAGTTTTAAAAACTTCAGAGTGTTTTCTATCCAATAGTAATAATAATATGCATATCATATGATCTAGGACAGAGTACGAGGCCGTTTAATTTGGGCACCAATTCATCCAAAAGTGAAAATGTCGCCCCCTATCCCTAAGAAGTTTTAAGTTAATTTTAGGTTTTGTAACAACTATGCTAATTCCTCGTGACCCCTCCACCTTTTCATCCATTCTATACATTTATTTCAGAATAAGAGAACATAAAATGTCTCATGAGATCAAAAGAAAACAAGGCTTTCTGAGTTTGCAGGGAGTGTTTGGCAGTATAATTTAAATTTGTTACCTATAGAATCCATTCCCCTGGCATGTCGCTTGGATTCTTCAACCCAAAACATGTTTTCCTTTAGCAAATTTAGCCAACTTTTCATCGTAAAGAATCTGCGATATTTGATCCTGGCCTCTACTAAAAGGTTAGGTAAAACGTGATCTCATATGTCTTCCTTCACATAGAAACTGTCATCTCTAAGAACCACTATCGATCGAACCGAGGCCAAACACCGATATGTGACATTTCCTCTCGCTAATCTCAAAAGGATTTGTTGTTGCTATTTTGAAAAAAGATGCAAACGCTTGCTTGGCAGCATTTCCTCCGAATACAGCGGGCTCCATACTCACTTTACACTCCCTTTTCGAATGACCATAGCCCCACCTAAAACAGGACTCTGTCTCCCTACGCTTTGATGTTTTCCGCTACATTTCTTTGGTTTACCTTGGTCATTGAAACTATAGTTAATGATTTCCACGAAGGCCCTACTAACCCCTCGCACGTCTGTGAAGTGAACGGAGTTATATTCCACTGTCAAAACATCCTGCTCTATTTTATCCACTACTCAGCAATTACCGTTTTGATCACAGGGTTCAAACCTGCCATCAAAGCAGAAGTTCAAATTCTATCACTGTACTCAGTCTTTCTGTGGACGTACTTCTACTAATTTCTGGTTATTCAGTTTGTATTTTTTGATGATAGAATGCTGACTTCAAAACGCTGGTATATTGAGCTTTTGATTCTGGTTTTATGTCTTTGTGCCAAGTCATAATTGCCTCCCTGAATTCATCATTTGATTTGAATTCTCCGTCAGCAGGGAAATGTTGTACAATTTTCTCTAATTTGCTCTATTTTCCAAGGTAGCACTACACACTTCCCCGGTTAATAATTCATTGGTCACGGCACTTAATACCTTGTATTAGAACCGATACTATAGTGTCTGCATAAGTTTCACTGGACAATACAGATGACCTACTGGCTTATTCCTGTATTGCCTCAAATATAAACTATTATTGATAACACACATCACCAAAATGATTCACACTTGTCTTCCTATTTCCACATAATCTTTCATGGTTCCCCTCCCTAACAGTGCATACAACTAACCTCTCTTTCTTTCACACACACACTCACACCCTGCACTCTCCATCCACTGCGGCTGGGCTTCCAACCTCTCATTACAGGTTTAGCAAAGAACCAACCACCTAGGGATTTTCCCCCTAGGACTTACCCTATACGATTCTCATCTCACCAAGATGTAAAAATGAGTGGAAACAAGTGTAGGAATCTTTGCTTACCTTGTTTGTTGCCAGATCCTGCATCACTGATCTGGACTCTCTGGTTTGACTACAAATCGTGGGGAATCCTGCCGACAACGCCATCTTTTAGTTTCTAATTTTAAGAGTAAATGACTTCACGGCTTAACCAAGTTTAGGTCTTCCGAAAGGGTCGATACAGCTGCATTCAGACATCATATTTCCACCACCACAAGTATATATACTCCACTTTATACTCCTCTTCCTCTCCAATCCTTACATCTTTTATGGTCTGACAGGAAGACGCAGTGATAGATTAATAAACCATTCTGTCTCCCTTAATTATGGCTGCCATCCCGCTACCGGGATGATATGACTACAGTGAGTGAAAGTGCAGGGCGCCAAATTCAAAAAAGCAGAAATCTCATAATTAAAATTCCTCAAACATAGATGTGTTTTATATCATTTTAAAGGTAATCTTGTTGTTAATCCCACCAAAGTGTCCGATTTCAAATATGCTTTTCAGCGAAAGCACTACAAATGATTATGTTAGGTCACCACAAAACCACAATAAGCACAGCCATTTTTCCAGCCACAGATAGCTTTCACAAAAAACAGAAATAGAGAAAATTAATCACTAACCTTTGATTATCTTCATCAGATGACACTCATAGGACTTCATGTTACACAATACATGCATGTTTTGTTTGATTAAGTTCATATTTATATAAAAAAATCTGAGTTTACATTGGCTCGTTAGATTCACTAGTTGCAAAAACATCAAGTGATTTTGCATAGCCACATCGTTTCAACAGAAATACTCATCATAAATGTAGATGATAAAACAAGTTATACACATGGAATTATAGATATACCTCTCCTTAATACAACCGTTGTGTCAGATTTCAAAAAATCTTTACGGAAAAATAAACCATGCAATAATCTGAGACGGAGCTCAGATGAATAGCCAAATTAGCCGCCATGTTGGACTCAGCAGAAACCAGAAAATACATGATAAATGTTTCCTTACCTTGATGAATTCATCAGAATGCAGTCCTAGGAATCCCAGGTCCACAATAAATGCTTGATTTGTTCGATAATGTCCGTTATTTATGTCCAATTAGCTGCTTTGGACATGTTTACCAAACGCCCAACCCAAAGTGCGTCCACTACCGTCCACTATAACGTGACGAAATGTCCAAAAGTTCCGTTACAGTCAGCAGAAACATGTCAAACGATGTAATGAATAACGTTCCAACCGGAGAATTTCATCGACTTCAGTTGACTGAAGGAACGGAGCTCCCTCTCACGTGAATGTGCCTCTTCAATGCGTGATCATCTCTTGGCAGTGGTCACTAATTCCTGTCTCTTTTGGCCCCCCTTCACATTAGAGTCATCAGACAAAGTTCTATTGACTGTTGACATCTAGTGTAAGCCGTAGGAAGTGAAAACCCATCAATATCTCGCTGTAATTTCAATGAGAGCTTGGTTGAAAATCTGGCACCCCCAGAAAAAATACAAACAGGAAGTGGAACTTCTCAGGTTTTTGCCTGCCATTTGAGTTCTGTTATACTCACAGACATAATTCAAACAGTTTTAGAAACTTCAGAGTGTTTTCTATCCAATACTAATAATACTATGCATATATTAGCAACTATGACATAGGAGCAGGCCGTTTACTCTGGGCACCTCTGTGCACCTTTCACCTTTCCAAGCTACTCAATACTGCCCCTTCAGCCATAATAAGTTAAGGTGACCTGACCTCAACCCCCTTGATGTCACCCACAGCTCTCCACCCGTATCACCTATACCACTCCCGTGACTTCCTCCTGTCCACCCAGCACATTCCATAGCCATCTGGCTCCTACAGATAAACATTGACTTCTGATGTAAAAACCAGTCTCTATCACCCCTCAGATACTATAGTATTACTCATGATATATCATATCTCTAGTATAGCAATGTTCAAAGTTTCACCCAGAATCCAACAATATATTATATACAGCTGGTGCTGTGATCCTGGAGAGGCCTGTTAATTCTTATGGCTGCAGGGGGCGTTACTGAGTAGCCAGCTAAATCGTGCCCATTTCAAACGGCCTCGTACTCAATTCTTGCTCGTACAATATGCATATTATTATTATTATTGGATAGAAAACACTCTCTAGTTTCTATAGCCGTTGGAATTTTGTCTGAGTGAAACATTACTCCTTCTACAGCACTTTTCATGAGAGGGAGTCAGATTTCAGAAATCTTGGCCCCTGATCTGGGGTCGGTTTTAAGGTCCCTGTAAATGCTATGGAGAAACAGACACTGCTTACGTCTTCCCCTGGGTGTCAGTACGTGGTGACGCTTTGAATGGAGTCAATTGCGCAATCAGGGCCTGTATAAAACACCAAATACCGGAAGTAGCTTTCTTTTGCTGCCTGCGCCTGACGCACGAAGGACATCGGACTCGCCTCCTTCCAACCTGTTGTTTAGCCAGTAATATTTCTCCGGTCATGTTTTTACTCGTCATAGGTGTTAAAAACATCATAAGGTAGTTAATTTGAACCGTTTTATTGCAATTTATATCCGTTTAGGGCGATTTTATGGCATTTCTGTGTAATGCACTTTGAAGCGCTGGGCACTTTTCGAGTGCATGGTGAACGTTAGTGACCATTTCGACCGGACCACAGGAGATCTTTTGACCAAAAGACGATTAGACCGGAGAAAGGATTCATTGCCCAAGATTCTGATGGAAGAACAGCTCATAGTAAGAACAATTTATGATGATAAATCGTGTTTCTGTCGAAAAATGTTAAACGCTTATGCCGCCATTTTGTTTGGTATAGCTTCGCTTGGCGCAACCTGTATTGAAAAGTAAGGATAATTTTAAAAATGTAATTCAGCGATTGTATTAAGAATTAAATTGTCTATCAATCGCTGTCCACCCTGTATTTTTTAGTCAAGTTTATGAGTATTTATGTATAAGACTAGATCACTGTCTAATATGGCGCACGACATTTTCTGACCAGCTGGGCTACTTTTCTCATTGTCTAACCATGATTTTGGTGGATAAATATGCACATTTTCGAACAAACTCTATATGTATGTTGTAATATGATGTTACAGGAGTGTCATCTGAAGAATTCTGAGAAGGTTAGTGAAAAAATTTATACATTTTGGTGGTGATAATGCTATCGCTCTTTTTGCCGTGAATCAATGCTGGGGTAATGTTTGCACATGTGCTATGGTAATATAACGATTTATTGTGTTTTTCCGCTGTAAGACACTTAGAAAATCTGAAATATTGTCTGGATTCACAGGATCTGTGTCTTTCAATTAGTGTACGCTGTGTATTTTTAAGAAATGTTTTATGATGAGTAAATTGGTAATACACGTTGCTCTCTGTAGTAATTCTAGTCGCTTTGGTGAGATTTGTGATGGTGGCTGCAATGGCAAACTATGATTTATACCTGAAATATGCAAATTTTTCTAAAAAAACTATGCTATACAATAAATATGTTATCAGACTGTCATCTGATGAGGTTTTTTCTTGGTTAGTGGCTATCAATATCTTTATTTGGTCGAATTGGTGATAGCTACTGGTGTTGAGAAAAAATTATGGACTAAGAAAAATGGTGTCTTTTGCGAACGTGGTTAGCTAATAGATTTACATATTTTGTCTTCCCTGTAAAACATTTTAAAAATCGGACATGTTGGCTTGATTCACAAGATGTGTACCTTTCATATGCTGTATTGGACTTGTTAATGTGAAAAAGTTAAATATTTAAAAAAAATAGATTTTGAATTTCGCGTCCTGCACTTTGAGCTGGATGTTGTCATAAGTGTACCGATGTCGGGACAGCCCGCCTAACAGGTTTATATATGATGTTTATATATTATATACAGCTGGAGCTGTGATCCTGGAGAGACCTGTTTATATATTATATACAGCTGGAGCTGTGATCCTGGAGAGAACTGTTTATATATGATGTTTATATATTATATACAGCTGGAGCTGTGTTCCTGGAGAGACCTGTTTATATATGATGTTTATATATTATATACAGCTGGAGCTGTGATCCTGGAGAGACCTGTTTATATATGATGTTTATATATTATATACAGATGGAGCTGTGATCCTGGAGAGACCTGTTTATATATTATATACAGCTGGAGCTGTGATCCTGGAGAGACCTGTTTATATATGATGTTTATATATTATATACAGCTGGAGCTGTGATCCTGGAGAGACCTGTTTATATATTATATACAGCTGATGCTGTGATCCTGGAGAGACCTGTTTATATATGATGTTTATATATTATATACAGATGGAGCTGTGATCCTGGAGAGACCTGTTTATATATTATATACAGCTGGAGCTGTGATCCTGGAGAGTCCTGTTTATATATGATGTTTATATATTATATACAGCTGGAGTTGTGATCCTGGAGAGACCTGTTTATATATGATGTTTATATATTATATACAGCTGGAGCTGTGATCCTGGAGAGACCTGTTTATATATGATGTTTATATATTATATACAGCTGGAGCTATGATCCTGGAGAGACCTGTTTATATATTATATACAGCTGGTGCTGTGATCCTGGAGAGACCTGTTTATATATGATGTTTATATATTATATACAGCTGGAGCTGTGATCCTGGAGAGTCCTGTTTATATATGATGTTTATATATTATATACAGCTGGAGTTGTGATCCTGGAGAGTCCTGTTTATATATGATGTTTATATATTATATACAGCTGGAGCTGTGATCCTGGAGAGTCCTGTTTATATATGATGTTTATATATTATATACAGCTGGAGCTGTGATCCTGGAGAGACCTGTTTATATATGATGTTTATATATTATATAAAGCTGGAGCTGTGATCCTGGAGAGACCTGTTTATATATGATGTTTATATATTATATACAGCTGGAGCTGTGATCCTGGAGAGACCTGTTTATAAATGATGTTTATATATTATATACAACTGGTGCTGTGATCCTGGAGAGACCTGTTTATATATGATATTTATATATTATATACAGCTGGAGCTGTGATCTTGGAGAGCCCTGTTTATATATTATATACAGCTGGAGCTGTGTTCCTGGAGAGACCTGTTTATATATGATGTTTATATATTATATACAGCTGGAGCTGTGATCCTGGAGAGACCTGTTTATATATGATGTTTATATATTATATACAGCTGGAGCTGTGATCCTGGAGAGACCTGTTTATATATGATGTTTATATATTATATACAGATGGTGCTGTGATCCTGGAGAGACCTGTTTATATATGATGTTTATATATTATATACAGATGGAGCTGTGATCCTGGAGAGACCTGTTTATATATTATATACAGCTGGAGCTGTGATCCTGGAGAGACCTGTTTATATATGATGTTTATATATTATATACAGCTGGAGCTGTGATCCTGGAGAGACCTGTTTATATATTATATACAGCTGATGCTGTGATCCTGGAGAGACCTGTTTATATATGATGTTTATATATTATATACAGATGGAGCTGTGATCCTGGAGAGACCTGTTTATATATTATATACAGCTGGAGCTGTGATCCTGGAGAGTCCTGTTTATATATGATGTTTATATATTATATACAGCTGGAGTTGTGATCCTGGAGAGACCTGTTTATATATGATGTTTATATATTATATACAGCTGGAGCTGTGATCCTGGAGAGACCTGTTTATATATGATGTTTATATATTATATACAGCTGGAGCTATGATCCTGGAGAGACCTGTTTATATATTATATACAGCTGGTGCTGTGATCCTGGAGAGACCTGTTTATATATGATGTTTATATATTATATACAGCTGGAGCTGTGATCCTGGAGAGACCTGTTTATATATGATGTTTATATATTATATACAGCTGGAGCTGTTATCCTGGAGAGACCTGTTAATATATGATGTTTATATATTATATACAGCTGGAGCTGTGATCCTGGAGAGACCTGTTTATATATGATGTTTATATATTATATACAGCTGGAGCTGTGATCCTGGAGAGTCCTGTTTATATATGATGTTTATATATTATATACAGCTGGAGCTATGATCCTGGAGAGACCTGTTTATATATTATATACAGCTCGTGCGTGATCCTGGAGAGACCTGTTTATATATTATATACAGCTGGAGCTGTGATCCTGGAGAGACCTGTTTATATATTATATACAGCTGGAGCTGTGATCCTGGAGAGACCTGTTTATATATTATATACAGCTCGTGCGTGATCCTGGAGAGACCTGTTTATATATTATATACAGCTGGAGCTGTGATCCTGGAGAGACCTGTTTATATATGATGTTTATACATTATATACAGCTGGAGCTGTGATCCTGGAGAGACCTGTTTATATATTATATACAGCTCGTGCGTGATCCTGGAGAGACCTGTTTATATATTATATACAGCTGGAGCTGTGATCCTGGAGAGACCTGTTTATACATTATATACAGCTGGAGCTGTGATCCTGGAGAGACCTGTTTATATATTATATACAGCTCGTGCGTGATCCTGGAGAGACCTGTTTATATATTATATACAGCTGGAGCTGTGATCCTGGAGAGACCTGTTTATATATGATGTTTATATATTATATACAGCTGGTGCTGTGATCCCGGAGAGACCTGTTTATATATTATATACAGCTCGTGCGTGATCCTGGAGAGACCTGTTTATATATTATATACAGCTGGAGCTGTGATCCTGGAGAGACCTGTTTATATATTATATACAGCTGGAGCTGTGATCCTGGAGAGACCTGTTTATATATTATATACAGCTCGTGCGTGATCCTGGAGAGACCTGTTTATATATTATATACAGCTGGAGCTGTGATCCTGGAGAGACCTGTTTATATATGATGTTTATACATTATATACAGCTGGAGCTGTGATCCTGGAGAGACCTGTTTATATATTATATACAGCTCGTGCGTGATCCTGGAGAGACCTGTTTATATATTATATACAGCTGGAGCTGTGATCCTGGAGAGACCTGTTTATACATTATATACAGCTGGAGCTGTGATCCTGGAGAGACCTGTTTATATATTATATACAGCTCGTGCGTGATCCTGGAGAGACCTGTTTATATATTATATACAGCTGGAGCTGTGATCCTGGAGAGACCTGTTTATATATGATGTTTATATATTATATACAGCTGGTGCTGTGATCCCGGAGAGACCTGTTTATATATTATATACAGCTCGTGCGTGATCCTGGAGAGACCTGTTTATATATTATATACAGCTGGAGCTGTGATCCTGGAGAGACCTGTTTATATATGATGTTTATATATTATATACAGCTGGAGCTGTGATCCTGGAGAGACCTGTTTATATATGATGTTTATATATTATATACAGCTGGTGCTGTGATCCTGGAGAGACCTGTTTATATATGATGTTTATATATTATATACAGCTGGTGCTGTGATCCTGGAGAGACCTGTTTATATATGATGTTTATATATTATATACAGCTGGAGCTGTGATCCTGGAGAGACCTGTTTATATATTATCTACAGCTGGAGCTGTGATCCTGGAGAGACCTGTTTAAATATTATATACAGCTGGAGCTGTGATCCTGGAGAGACCTGTTTATATATGATGTTTATATATTATATACAGATGGAGCTGTGATCCTGGAGAGTCCTGCCCTTCCTGTGACTGAGGGAGATTCTGTGACTCTGCGCTGCAGATATCAGGGAACTCCCTCTGACCTCACAGCTGATTTCTACAAAGATGGATCCCTCATCAGGACTGAGACTACAGGAGAGATGACCATCCCTGCAGTGTCCAAGTCAGATGAAGGACTCTACAAGTGTACCAACTCTGAAGGAGAATCACCAGAGAGCTGGATGACTGTGACAGGTGAAGAGAGATTTACTTTTTTATGTAATGTTGTTACCAATGTTACCAAAACCTTTTCCTTACTGGGCGTACTACTACAACATAATTAGTACTGGTTCCTTACTGGGCGTACTACTACAACATAATTAGTACTGGTTCCTTACTGGGCGTACTACTACAACATAATTAGTACTGGTTCCTTACTGGGCGTACTACTACAACATAATTAGTACTGGTTCCTTACTGGGCGTACTACTACAACATAATTAGTACTGGTTCCTTACTGGGCGTACTACTACAACATAATTAGTACTGGTTCCTTACTGGGCGTACTACTACAACATAATTAGTACTGGTTCCTTACTGGGCGTACTACTACATCATAATTAGTACTGGTTCCTTACTGGGCGTACTACTACATCATAATTAGTACTGGTTCCTTACTGGGCGTACTACTACATCATAATTAGTACTGGTTCCTTACTGGGCGTACTACTACATCATAATTAGTACTGGTTCCTTACTGGGCGTACTACTACATCATAATTAGTACTGGTTCCTTACTGGGCGTACTACTACAACATAATTAGTACTGGTTCCTTACTGGGCGTACTACTACAACATAATTAGTACTGGTTCCTTACTGGGCGTACTACTACAACATAATTAGTACTGGTTCCTTACTGGGCGTACTACTACAACATAATTAGTACTGGTTCCTTACTGGGCGTACTACTACAACATAATTAGTACTGGTTCCTTACTGGGCGTACTACTACAACATAATTAGTACTGGTTCCTTACTGGGCGTACTCCTACAACATAATTAGTACTGGTTCCTTACTGGGCGTACTACTACAACATAATTAGTACTGGTTCCTTACTGGGCGTACTACTACAACATAATTAGTACTGGTTCCTTACTGGGCGTGCTACTACAACATAATTAGTACTGTTTCCTTACTGGGCGTACTACTACAACATAATTAGTACTGGTTCCTTACTGGGCGTACTACTACAACATAATTAGTACTGGTTCCTTACTGGGCGTACTACTACAACATAATTAGTACAGGTTCCTTACTGGGCGTACTACTACAACATAATTAGTACTGGTTCCTTACTGGGCGTACTACTACAACATAATTAGTACTGGTTCCTTACTGGGCGTACTACTACAACATAATTAGTACTGGTTCCTTACTGGGCGTACTACTACAACATCATTAGTACTGGTTCCTTACTGGGCGTACTACTACAACATAATTAGTACTGGTTCCTTACTGGGCGTACTACTACAACATAATTAGTACTGGTTCCTTACTGGGCGTACTACTACAACATCATTAGTACTGGTTCCTTACTGGGCGTACTACTACAACATAATTAGTACTGGTTCCTTACTGGGCGTACTACTACAACATCATTAGTACTGGTTCCTTACTGGGCGTACTACTACAACATAATTAGTACTGGTTCCTTACTGGGCGTACTACTACAACATAATTAGTACTGGTTCCTTACTGGGCGTACTACTACAACATAATTAGTACTGGTTCCTTACTGGGCGTACTACTACAACATAATTAGTACTGGTTCCTTACTGGGCGTACTACTACAACATAATTAGTACTGGTTCCTTACTGGGCGTACTACTACAACATAATTAGTACTGGTTCCTTACTGGGCGTACTACTACAACATCATTAGTACTGGTTCCTTACTGGACGTACTACTACAACATAATTAGTACTGGTTCCTTACTGGGCGTACTACTACAACATAATTAGTACTGGTTCCTTACTGGGCGTACTACTACAACATAATTAGTACTGGTTCCTTACTGGGCGTACTACTACAACATAATTAGTACTGGTTCCTTACTGGGCGTACTACTACAACATAATTAGTACTGGTTCCTTACTGGGCGTACTACTACAACATAATTAGTACTGGTTCCTTACTGGGCGTACTACTACAACATAATTAGTACTGGTTCCTTACTGGGCGTACTACTACAACATAATTAGTACTGGTTCCTTACTGGGCGTACTACTACAACATAATTAGTACTGGTTCCTTACTGGGCGTACTACTACAACATAATTAGTACTGGTTCCTTACTGGGCGTACTACTACAACATAATTAGTACTGGTTCCTTACTGGGCGTACTACTACAACATAATTAGTACTGGTTCCTTACTGGGCGTACTACTACAACATAATTAGTACTGGTTCCTTACTGGGCGTACTACTACAACATAATTAGTACTGGTTCCTTACTGGGCGTACTACTACAACATAATTAGAAAATTACATGTTTTGTCATACCCGTGGTATACGGCTTCCAGCCAATCAGCATTCAGGTATACGATATTGGCCCCTGGGCCTTAATGCTTCAATATGTACTGATGTTCTTACACTGTATTGGCTGTAACCATGACAATATACTGTGTTTCCATGTCTCTCTCCCGCTGTCATTCTTCCTCCAACTCCCATTCCATCTCCAGCAGTCCCAGTGTTGTCCATGTCTCTACCCAGGCTTCTGTGTAGTCTACTGCTGGGGTCTCCCTACCTGCTGGTGACCATCATACTGCTGGTGAAATGCTGCAGGAGCAGGACTCAAGGTGGGAACCAGAGTTTTTACAGGATCACCTCAAAATAAATATAAATTCAAAATATATTTTTTAGAAATATTTAACTTTCACACATTAACAAGTCCAATACAGCAAATGAAAGGTACACATCTTGTGAATCCAGCCAACATGTCCGATTTTTTAAATGTTTTACAGCGAAAACACCACGTATATTTATGTTAGCTCACCACCAAATACAAAAAAGGACAGACATTTTTCACAGCACAGGTAGCATGCACAAAGCCAACCTAACTAACCAAGATCCAACCAAACTAACCAAGAAACAACTTCATCAGATGACAGTCTTATAACGTGTTACACAATAAATCTATGCTTTGTTCGAAAAATTTGCATATTTGAGGTATAAATCAGTTTTACATTGCAGCTACCATCACAGCTACCGTCAAAAATAGCACCGAAGCAGCCAGAGTAATTATAGAGACCAACGTGGAATACCTAAATACTCATCATAAAACATTTCTGAAAAATACATCATGTAAAGCAAATGAAAGATAAACATCTTGTGAATCCAGACAATATTTCAGATTTTTTAAGTGTTTTACAGCGAAAACACAATATAGCATTATATTAGCTTACTACAATAGCCTACCACACTACCGCATTCATTCATCAAGGCACGTTAGCGATAGCAATAGGCACGTTAGCGTTAGCGAATAAACCAGCAAAATATATTAACCTGTCTAGGATGAGCGTGCCGCTAGCGGCACACCCCCCCCCCCCCCCCTACTGAAAAACCAGTGCCGCGAAGTTCAAAAAAAATATTTTTTTTAAATATTTAACTTTCACACATTAAAGTCCAATACAGCTAATGAAAGACACAGATCTTGTGAATCCAGTCAACATGTCCGATTTTTAAAATGTTTTACAGGGAAGACACAATATGTAAAGATGTACATCTATTACCTAAAAACACATTAGCATAATCCACCATCTTTTATTTGTCCACCAACACCAGTAGCTATCACCAATTCGGCTAAACTAAGATATTTATAGCCCCTAACCAAGAAAAAAACTCATCAGATGACAGTCTGATAACATATTTATGGTATGGGATAGGTTTTGTTAGAAAAAAGTGCATATTTCAGGTAGATGGCATAGGTTACAATTGCACCCACCGTCACAAATGGACTAGAATAATTACAATGAGCAACGTGTTTACCTAACTACTAATCATCAAACATTTCGTAAAAATACACAGCATACACTAATCGAAAGACACAGATCCTGTGAATACAGACAATATTTCAGATTTTCTAAGTGTCTTACAGCGAAAACACAATAAATCGTTATATTAGCATAGCACATAGCACATAGCAGCCCAGCATTGATTCTAGCCAAAGTGAGCGATAAAAGTCAACATCGCCAAAATATATAAATTTTTTCACTAACCTTCTCAGAATTCTTCCGATGACACTCCTGTAACATCATATTACACAATCCATATAGAGTTTGATCGAAAATGTTTATATTTAGCCACCAAAATCATGGTTAGACAATGTGAAATGTAGCTCAGCTGGTCAGAAAATGTCCTTGCGCCACTTAGACAGTCATCTACTCTTATACATAAATACTCATAAACGTGACTAAAAAATATAGGGTGGACAGGGATTGATAGACAATTTAATTCTTAATACAATTGCGGAATTACATTTTTTAAATTATCCTTACTTTTCAATACAGTTTGCGCCAAGCGAAGCTACGTCAAAAAACATGGCGTCCTAAGCCACTAACATTTTTCGACAGAAACACGATTTATCATAATAAAAATTTCCTACTTTGAGCTGTTCTTCCATCAGTATCTTGGGCAAAGGATCCTTTCTTGGGAGTAATCGTCTTTTGGTGGAAAGCTGTCCTCTTGCCATGTGGAAATGCCAACTGCTTTCGGGATGAACTGAAAAGCGTGCCCAGCTATTCACAGCGTTTCAAAAATAAATGTCCCAAAATCGCACTAAACGGATATAAATTGCTATAAAACGCTTTAAATTAACTACCTTATGATGTTTTTAACTCCTATAACGAGTAAAAAGATGACCGGAGAAATATAACAGGCTAAACTAACGCTTGGAACAGGAGCGGGTCGGTGTCCTCCACGCGCGTTACGCACCAAGAAAAGACTTGCTAGCTACAGGGTTTTTTAATTTATAGTGCCTGTGAACGCGCAATCGACCCCATTCAAATCGTCATCACGTAAAGGCATCCAGGGGAAGACGTAAGCAGTGTCCGTATAGTCATAGCAATAACAGTGCCCTTTTAACTGACTCCAGAACAGTGGCCAAAATTTCTGAAATCTGACTCCATGTCAGGGAAATTGCTGTAGAATGGGCTCTGTTCCACTTAGAGACAAAATTTCAACTCCTATAGAAACTATAGACTGTTTTCTATCCAATAATAATAATAATATGCATATTGTACGATCAAGGATTTTGTGGGAAGCCGTTTCAAAAATTACACGATTAGCATAAATAGTCACAACAGCGCCCCCATCCTCAACAGGTTAATTTTCACTAACCTTCATAAACCTTCCTCAGATGACAGTCCTATAACATCAGGTTATACATACACTTATGTTTTGTTCGAAAATGTGCATATTTAGAGCTGAAATCAGTGGTTATCCATTATGCTAACGTAGCTTCCTTTTCACAGAATGTGCGGATATTTCTATTAGACTCTCACCTATTCTGACCAAATAGCTATTCATAAACATTACAAAAAAATACATGTTGTATAGGAAATGATAGATACACTAGTTCTTAATGCAATCGCAGTGTTAGAATTCTAAAAATATCTTCATTACGACATAAGGCTTATGTATAGCGAGAGAGTGGCCAAAACCTGGGCGCAAAACTACTAGTACACAGTTCGACAGATATATGAAATAGCATCACAAAATGGGTCCTACTTTTGATGATCTTCCATCAGAATGTTGTACAAGAGGTCCTTTGTCCAGAACAATCGTTGTTTGGATTTAGAAGGTCCTTTTTCCCTCTTGAATTAGCAAGTACACTGGCCAAGTGGCGCGAAGCTCTCCTTTCTGAACAAAGGCACACAACGCAACACATCTAACGTCCCGAATAAATTTCAAAAAATCTAATAAAACTATATTGAAAAAACATACTTTACGATGATATTGTCACATGTATCAAATAAAATCAAAGCCGGAGATAGTAGTCGCCTATAACGAAAGCTTTTCAGAAGGCAATTCCGGGTCCAACCTCGCGCCTTCCTGAAAACAGGAAATGGGTGACACGTCATTCCAAGACGATTTATTCCATCTCAGACCAAGATAAACACTCCATTTCTTCTCTCACAGCCTCTTGACATCCAGGGGAAGGTGTATGACGTGCATGTATACTAATACGTATCATGCCCATTTATAGGCAGGACCTAGAAGAGAGCATCGATTTCAGATTTTCCACTTCCTGGTCAGGAAGTTTGTGCCAAATGAGTTCTGTTTTACTTACAGATATAATTCAAACGGTTTTAGAAACTAGAGAGTGTTTTCTATCCAATAGTAATAATAATATGCATATTGTACGAGCAAGAATTGAGTACGAGGCCGTTTGAAATGGGCACCTTTTATCTGGCTACTCAATACTGCCCCTGCAGCCCAAACAGGTTAAACACTAACCTTATCTACCCCTACACCAACCCTACCTACCCCTCCAATCCAAAATTACATCTAGAATCGGCTTCCTATTTCGCAACAAAGCATCCTTCACTCATGCTGCCAAACATACCCTCGTAAAACTGACCATCCTACCGATCCTTGACAAAGAATCTGCCACGAAAAATAAACAAATAAACAAATCATATAATTTGGATCAAAATAAAACATAATATCTTTCAAATTAACATTAATAGTAGTTAATTTTAAAATCAAATATTTTTACTCACCCCAACATCTTCTGACATGAGAACAGAAACCAAAATAAATGGTCAAGAGTCTCTGGGTCACAACCACAAAATACACATTTGTTTTCAACAGCAATTTAGAATCTGTGTATAATAAAGGTATTTACAGCTTGACTGCTGCTGTTAGTACAGAACGCTCAGTTCAACCCGTAAAGAGATGGGTGGGGCTAAATCTGAAGAGGGTGGGGCTAAAGCTTAAGAGATGGGTGGGGCTAAAACGGAAGAGGGTGGGGCTAAAGCTTAAGAGATGGGTGGGGCTAAAGCTGAAGAGGGTGGGAACAATGCTGAATGGGTGTATGCAAAGAAGGGCTCTACAGTAGTAGTACCAAAACATTCAAATGCCATTTTCTCAGAATTCAGTTTATAAATTTATCAACTTTCAAAGCAGAATTACTTTCCCATCATTTCTCAACTGTAGTGTATGATATACCATTTTGGCGCTCTGAGTCTCTACTTTAACCAACGTAAAAAATACAATTTCAAATGATGCTACAAAAGACCGACTTGAGCCGGGTCGGTCACATATGGGAGAGTTGGTATGGACATAAATAGTAAGTAGCCCTAGTATTGATAAGGAGTAAATAGCCCAGGTATTGATAAGGAGTAAATAGCCCAGGTATTGATAAGGAGTAAATAGCCCAGGTATTGATAAGGAGTAAAAAGCCCAGGCATTGATAAGGAGTAAATAGATCTGGTATTGATAAGGAGTAAATAGCCCATGTATTGATAAGGAGTAAATAGCCCTGGTATTGATAAGGAGTAAATAGCCCTGGTATTGATAAGGAGTAAATAGCCCTGGTATTGATAAGGAGTAAATAGCCCTGGTATTGATAAATAGCTATTAGTAGCCCAGGTATTGATATATTGTAAATAGCCCTGGTATTGATAAATGGTAAATAGCCCTGGTATTGATATGGGAGAGCTGGACATAAGGAGTAAATAGCCCTGGTATTGATAAGGGAGAACTGGACATAAGCAGGAGCCCCATTGGAAGTAATTTGATAGGATTCTAAGTAGCACAGTATTGACTAGTAAATCATCTGATATGATTTCCATTTCTAAGTGGTTCTGTATTGGATAAGTAAATACATGGCCACACTGATGAACTACTTCTGTGTTGAACAGGTGATCGTGTTGAAGAAGAGTGAGGCTGAGGTCACCTGATCACCATAACAACCATCAGAATGGAACTCATGGAATTCTAATATAGAACTGTGAGTCACTATGCTGTATGTTGTTACATTGTAGCTCCACCTGCTGGAACAATAGTGGCATTTGATCAAATGTGATCTATTAACTGATACATGTATTATTCTGATTGGAATGTGTTTTAATATAATGTGTGTTGTATTATTCATTCAGCAGCTTTAACATCAGTCATATACTGGTCATATACTGTATAGCATTATGGTTGATACATTGTAAATGCCTTCACTTTTCATGTCTATACACATCAACTGATAGGTGTTGAGGTTCAGGCATTATTGTTACAGGTTCAGTATAATGTTATACCGCTACATGTTACAGAGATAGAAAACATACAGGACAGGAGAATTCAATTATTATAAATATTATCTTACTTTTTTCCATTTTGGTCTCCATATGGTCATTTGGTCAGCATTATTTGATTTAAACATAAACTAATGTAGTCCTATAATTTAATTAAGGTTGTTTTGTGCAAAATTATAATTATTATATTAATCATCTAGCTAAGATATTGCTTTTGTATCATATAGATTGAAATAAATGATTTTCCTCAAGCATGTATCCTGTTTTAATCTGTTCTGAATGACATCAAAACCACTCTGTTTTTAATCCCCTTACAGCCCCCAGGCCCTTGAGTATCTTCTACATGATCCATTCCAGGTTTCCCCTACAGCCCCCAGGTCCTTGAGTATCTTCTAAATGCTCCATTCCAGGTTTCCCCTACAGCCCCCAGGGCCTTGGGTATCTTCTAAATACTCCATTCCAGGTTTCCCCTACAGCCCCCAGGTCCTTGAGCATCTTCTAAATGCTCCATTCCAGGTTCCCCCTACAGCCCCCAGGGCCTTGAGTATCTTCTAAATACTCCATTCCAGGTTTCCCCTGCAGCCCCCAGGGCCTTGAGTATCTTCTAAATGCTCCATTCCAGGATCCCCCTACAGCCCCCAGGGCCTTGAGTATCTTCTAAATACTCCATTCCAGGTTTCCCCTACAGCCCCCAGGGCCTTGAGTATCTTCTAAATACTCCATTCCCGGTTCCCCCTACAGCCCCCAGGGCCTTGAGTATCTTCTAAATGCTCCATTCCAGGATCCCCCTACAGCCCCCAGGGCCTTGAGTATCTTCTAAATGCTCCATTCCAGGTTTCCCCTACAGCCCCCAGGGCCTTGAGTATCTTCTAAATGCTCCATTCCAGGTTTCCCCTACAGCCCCCAGGGCCTTGAGTATCTTCTAAATACTCCATTCCCGGTTCCCCCTACAGCCCCCAGGGCCTTGAGTATCTTCTAAATACTCCATTCCAGGATCCCCCTACAGCCCCCAGGGCCTTGAGTATCTTCTAAATGCTCCATTCCAGGTTTCCCCTACAGCCCCCAGGGCCTTGAGTATCTTCTAAATGCTCCATTCCAGGTTTCCCCTACAGCCCCCAGGGCCTTGAGTATCTTCTAAATGCTCCATTCCAGGTGCCCCCTACAGCCCCCAGGGCCTTGAGTATCTTCTAAATACTCCATTCCAGGTTTCCCCTACAGCCCCAGTCATTTCTGCCATACTGCTCAACTATCTAGTCACATGTATTTTATATGATCAATGTTCTTGGCACATCCCAAGTTGTTGTAAATGTAAATATTTATTACAGCTTTGTTGTCCAGTGGTGATTTTAGCAGTAAATCTCAAGGCCATTTTTCTTCCATTCATGCCACTACACAACACAATACATTAATTGCACTAACTTTGACAAACGGTGCCCACAAACTGTTAGGGTCGACATAAAGCTGTCCCAACAGCAGAGCCTTTTCAGCACCATGGAGTGACTCCTTACCACCGCTACCCCTGAGCCTCAGTGGAGCCTTGTCTGGCAGAGAAACAGACTCCTTACCACCGCTACCCCTGAGCCTCAGAGGAGCCTTGTCTGGCTGAGAAACAGACTCATACCACCTTGTCTGGCAGCACAACAGTTCATTCAGCCTCATTTACTGCCTTTTTAAAAACATAGCTGATATGGCTGACTTGTTTAAAGAAATGTGGTTTCTACTGACAACTGAGATGAACAAACTATGGCATAAGGGAATGATGAGTGGATAAGAGGCAGTCGTAGTTTTGATTAAGACAATGAGCTGAGACGGACGTAATCAATATAACTATTTGTTCAGCACTTTTGAAATGTACAGCGACAGAATTCAGAACATGGGCCGTTCTTACAGTATTCTACCTGTACACCAAGTCAGAACCGTAGGATATAAAAAGGGGGCATATAAGCAGACAATGAAAGCTCTTACTATATTTCATGATGGCATTTCTCTAAAACAGTTTATAGGCTACATGTGCAACACCAAGTCAGAACAGTAGGCTAAATTATGAGGGGGAAAGAGACCAAATTATTTGGGTGAGGAATATGGGCTACTAACAGCTTACTACCCAACATACACGTAGGATGACTTTCTTAGCTACAGCATTCAAAACATTTTTGGAGGTGGCACGGCGGTCCTTCTTGTGGGCAAATGTTCTAATCAAACTTTGTCATCAAAGTCTGTCATTCTCTGGATGTATGGTGCTTTCAAGACAACTGGGAACTCTGAAGAAAACAAGGTTGAATACCACCCCTTGTCACAACACAACAATCAACACTGTTTCCATAAACACTGAGCAGACACTGTTGTCGGTGTCAGGAGAGGAGAATGGCTGCCGTTTTACTGTCCCCTAACCACCATCAAGTTTGCTGACGACACAACGGTGGTAGGCCTGATCACCGACAACCATGAGACAGCCTATAGGGAGGAGGTCAGAGACCTGCAGTGTGGTGCCAGGACAACAACCTCTCCCTCAATGTGATCAAGACAAAGGAGATGATCGTAGACTACAGGAAAAGGATGGACAAGGAGGGCTGAACAGGCCCCCATTAACATCGACAGGACTGTAGTGGAGCCAAATTCAAACAGAAATCTCATAGTGCAGCGGGTGGAGAGTTTCAAGAGTTTCCACATCACCAACAAACTGTCTGGTCCAAACACATCTGTAACGGCTTTCCTCCTCATCTGAGGAGGAGTAGTAACAAGGATCGGAGGACCAATGCGCAGCGTGGTAAGTGTTCATGATGAAACTTTAATAGAACAAACTGAACACTGAAATACATAACAAAGTGAACGAACGAAAACCGAAACAGTTCCGTGTGGAACACACAGACACGGAAGACAACCACCCACGAAACCCAGGTGAAAAAAGGCTACCTAAGTATGATTCTCAATCAGAGACAACTAACGACACCTGCCTCTGATTGAGAATTGAGAATCATACCAGGCCAAACGAAAAAACCAACATAGAAAAGCGAACATAGAATACCCACCCAAGTCACGCCCTGACCACACTAAAACAAAGAAATAACACAAGAACTAGGGTCAGAACACCAAGGCAGTCATCAAGAGGGCACGACAATAGCTTTTCCCCCTCAGGAGACTGAAAAGATTTGTCTTGGGTCCCCAGATCCTCAAAAAGTTATACAGCTGCACCATCGAGAGCATCCTGACCGGTTGCATCACCGCCTGGTATGGCAGCTGATCGGCCTCCGACCACAAGGCACTACAGAGGGTAGTGCGAATGACCCAGTACATCACTGGGGCCGAGCTTCCTGCCATCCAGGACCTATATACCAGCCGTTGTCAGAGGAAGGCCCAAAAAATGGTCAGAGACTCCAGTCATCAAGTCATAGACTGTTCTCCCTGCTACCACACGGCAAGCAGTACCAGAGCACCAAGTCTGGGTCCAAAAGGCTCCTTAACAGCTTTTACCGCCAAGCGATAAGACTGCTGAAAAATGTATAAAATGGCCACCCGGACAATTACATTTTGTTTTTGCACTGCTGCTATTCACTGTTTATTACGTATGCATAGTCACTTTACCCCTACCTCCATGTACAAATTACCTCGTCTAACCTGTATCCCCACATATTGACTTGGTACCGGCACCCCCTGTATATAGCCTCGTTATTGTTATGTAATTTTATTGTGATACTTTATATTTTCTTTTTAACTTTAGATTATTTAGTAAATATTTTCTTAACTCTAATTCTTGAACTACATTGTTGGTTAGGGGCTTGTAAGTAAACATTTCACGGTAAAGGTCTACACCTGTTGTATTCGGCACATGATAAATAAAGCATGGCTTCAGAATGTGAGGTAGAGTAATCTGATCCTAGATCTGTGGTTTGGGACAACTTCTATTTAAAGTTTCATCCATGGGAATGTAATAGAGGTATCACAGTGTTCAACATTACACCATTACAACACATGGACCACTGCCATCTAGTGGTTAAATCAGGATACAACACATGGAGCACTGCCATCTAGTGGACAGATCAGGATACAACACATGGAGCACTGCCATCTAGTGGTTAAATCAGGATACAACACATATAAGCTCCAGGTCTTGGAAGCTTTATTTGGCAAGTTGGCACCTATTAAGTGGTCAGTGGTGTCTGTATGTTCTCATGATAAACTAACTCTTGTTGTTGATAGTTCCAGTCAGTGGTGTCTGTATGTTCTCATGATAAACTAACTCTAGTTGTTGATAGTTCCAGTGGTGTCTGTATGTTCTCATGATAAACTAACTCTTGTTGTTGACAGTTCCAGTCAGTGGTGTCTGTATGTTCTCATGATAAACTAACTCTTGTTGTTGATAGTTCCAGTCAGTGGTGTCTGTATGTTCTCATGATAAACTAACTCTTGTTGTTGATAGTTCCAGTCAGTGGTGTCTGTATGTTCTCATGATAAACTGACTCTAACTCTGCTGTGGAAACTTCACACCTCTCTGTTGCTGATGCTGTTGATGGCGGTCAAGGCTGCAGCATCTAAAGAGAGTGTGTTGGTGTGAAAAGGGAAGGATTGAGAGAGAAGATAAGAGAAAGGAGAAGTAAAGAGATGGACTGACAGGGTTGTGGTTATTCATCGCTGCTGAAGAGAGCATCTTTTTCCATCCACCATGACGTTCTGATGAACAGGGTCACTAGGTAAAGAGAGAGGAGAGAGAGATGAGTGAGGGACAGAGGCGCTGATCCAGTTTACTGCAGTGAAGACCTCCAACACCACAGGAACAGTTATAGACCCCAACAGGTCTCAGTGTTTAATGTGTAGTTAGATACATTTATACACCCAAACAGGTCTCAGTGTTTAATGTGTAATTAGATACATTTATACACCCCAAAAGGTCTCAGTGTTTAATGTGTAGTTAGATACATTTATACACCCCAACAGGTCTCAGTGTTTAATGTGTAGTTAGATACATTTATATACCCCAACAGGTCTCAGTGTTTAATGTGTAGTTAGATACATTTATACACCCAAACAGGTCTCAGTGTTTAATTTGTAGTTAGGTACATTTATACACCCCAACAGGTCTCAGTGTTTAATTTGTAGTTAGATACATTTATACACCCCAACAGGTCTCAGTGTTTAATTTGTAGTTAGATACATTTATACACCCCAACATACATAGTGTATATAAACTGCTCAAAAAATAAAGGGAACACTTAAACAACACAATGTAACTCCAAGTCAATCACACTTCTGTGAAATCAAACTGTCCACTTAGGACGCAACACTGATTGACAATAAATTTCACATGCTGTTGTGCAAATGGAATAGACAACAGGTGGAAATTATAGGCAATTAGCAAGATACCCCCAATTAAGGAGTGGTTCTGTAGGTGGTGACCACAGACCACTTCTCAGTTCCTTTGCTTCCTGGTTGATGTTTTGGTCACTTTTAAATGCTGGCGGTGCTTTCACTCTAGTGGTAGCATGAGACGGAGTCTACAACCCACACAAGTGGCTCAGGTAGTGCAGCTCATTCAGGATGGCACATCAATGCGAGCTGCGGCAAGAAGGTTTGCTGTGTCTGTCAGCGTAGTGTCCAGAGCATGGAGGCGCTACTAGGAGACAGGCCAGTACATCAGGAGACGTGGAGGAGGCCATAGGAGGGCAACAACCCAGCAGCAGGACCGCTACCTCCGCCTTTGTGCAAGGAGGAGCACTGCCAGAGCCCTGCAAAATGACTTCCAGCAGGCCACAAATGTGCATGTGTCTGCTCAAATGGTCAGGAACAGACTCCATGAGGGTGGTATGAGGGCCCGACGTCCACAGGTGGGAGTTGTGCTTACAGCCCAACATCGTGCAGGACGTTTGGCATTTGCCAGAGAACACCAAGATTGGCAAATTCGCCACTGGCGCCCTGTGCTCTTCACAGATGAAAGCAGGTTCACACGCACATGTGACAGACGTGACAGAGTCTGGAGACGCCGTGGAGAACGTTCTGCTGCCTGCAACATCCTCCAGCATGACCGGTTTGGCTGTGGGTCAGTCATGGTGTGGGGTGGCATTTCTTTTGGGGGACACACAGCCCTCCATGTGATCGCCAGAGGTAGCCTGACTGTCATTAGGTACTGAGATGAGATCCTCAGACCCCTTGTGAGACCATATGCTGGTGCGGTTGGCCCTGGGTTCCTCCTAATGCAAGACAATGCTAGACCTCATGTGGCTGGAGTGTGTCAGCAGTTCCTGCAAGAGGAAGGCATTGATGCTATGGACTGGCCCGCCCGTTCCCCAGACCTGAATCCAATTGAGCACATCTGGGACATCATGTCTCGCTCCATCCACCAACGCCACGTTGCACCACAGACTGTCCAGGAGTTGGCGGATGCTTTAGTCCAGGTCTGGGAGGAGATCCCTCAGGAGACCATCCGCCACCTCATCAGGAGCATGCCCAGGCGTTGTAGGGAGGTCATACAGGCACGTGGAGGCCACACACACTACTGAGCCTCATTTTGACTTGTTTTACGGACATTACATCAAAGTTGGATCAGCCTGTAGTGTAGTTTTCCACTTTAATTTTGATTGTGACTCCAAATCCAGACCTCCATGGGTTGATAAATTTGATTTCCATTGATAATGTTTGTGTGATTTTGTTGTCAGCACATTCAACTATGTAAAGAAAAAAGTATTTAATAACAATATTTCATTCATTCAGATCTAGGATGTGTTATTTTAGTGTTCCCTTAATTTTTTTGAGCAGTGTATATACAGTTGAAGTCGAAAGTTTACATACACCTTAGCCAAAATCATTTAAACTCAGTTTTTCACAATTCCTGACATTTAATCCTAGTTAAAATATCCCTGTCTTAGGTCAGTTAGGATCAACACTTTATTTTAAGAATGTGAAATGTCAGAATAATAGTTGATAGAATGTCACGAGGATAATGAGTGGACCAAGGCGCAGCGTGTGAAAAATACAGTCTCTTTTATTAGAGATGAGTGAAACACGAAACGAACACTTACAACAAAACTAAACAAAACAACAAACGACCGTGAAGCTACAAACGTTCTACATAGACAATTACCCACAAACACATAATGCCTAAATATTAAATATGGCTCCCAATCAGAGACAAATGAAATACAGCTGTCTCTGATTGAGAACCACTCAGGCATAGACATACCTAGACACATTCACTAAACACAACCCCATACACTAAACCCAACACCCCCTTACCATATAACCACCCAAGACGAGACAAAACACAAACATTCCCCATGTCACACCCTGACCTAACTAAAATAATAAAGAAAACAAAGAATACTAAGGCCAAGGCGTGACATAGAATGATTTATTTCAGCTTTTGTTTCTTTCATCACATTCCCAGTGGGTCAGAAGTTTACACACCCTCAATTAGTATTTGGTAGCATTGCCTTTAAATTGTTTAACTTGGGTCAAACGTTTCGGGTAGCCTTCCACAAGCTTCCCTCAATAAGTTGGGTGACTTTTGGCCCATTCCTCCTGACAGAGCTGGTGTAACTGAGTCAGGTTTGCAGGCCTCCTTGCTCGCACACACTTTTTCAATTCTGCCCACAAATTTTCTGTAGGATTGAGGTCAGGGCTTTGTGGTGGCCACTCCAATACCTTGACTTTGTTGTCCTTAAGCCATTTTGCCACAACTTTGGAAGTATGCTTGGGGTCATTGTCCATTTGGAAGACCCATTTGCGACCAAGCTTTAACTTCCTGACTGATGTCTTGAGATATAGCTTCAATATATCCACATAGATGTCATCATGAGGATGGAAAATTATTTTGTGAAGTGCACCAGTCACTCCTACAGCAAAGCACCCCCACAACATGATGCTGCCACCCCGTGCTTCACGGTTGGGATGGTGTTCTTCGGCTTGCAAGCGTCCCCCTTTTTCCTCCAGACATAACGAGGGTCATTATGGCCAAACAGTTCTATTTTTGTTTGATCAGACCAGAGGACATTTCTCAAAAAAGTATGATCTTTGTCCCCATGTGCAGTTGCAAACCGTAGTCTAGCATTTTTATGGCTTCTTCCTTGCTGAGCGACCTTTCAGGTTATGTCGATATAGGACTCATTTTACTGTGGATACAGATAATTTTGAGACAGAACATGTCACCATCCTGAGCGGTATGATGGCTGCGTGGTCCCATGGTGTTTATACTTGCGTACTATTGTTTGTACAGATGAACGTGGTACCTTCAGGCGTTTGGAAATTGCTCCCAAGGATAAACCAGACTTGTGGAGGTCTACAATTATTTTTTCTGAGGTCTTGGCTGATTTCTTTTGATTTTCACATGATGTCAAACAAAGAGGCAGTGAGTTTGAAGGTAGGCCTTGAAATACATCCATAGGTACACCTCCAATTGACTCAAATTATGTCTTTTAGCCTATCAGAAGCTTCTAAAGCCATGACATACGCTGTTTAAAGGCACAGTCAACTTAGTGTATGTAAACTTCTGACCCACTGGAATTGTGATACAGTGAATTATAAGTGAAATAATCTGTCTGTAAACAATTGTTGGAAAAATGACTTGTGTCTTGCACAAAGTAGATGTCCTAACGGACTTGCCAAAAATACAGTTTGTTAATAAGAAATGTGTGGAGTGGTTGAAAAATTAGATTTATTGACTCCAACCTAAGTGTATGTAAACTTCCGACATCAAGGGGCCTCCCGGGTGGCGCAGTGGTCTAGGGCACACCAGAGTCTCTGGGTTCGCGCCCAGGCTCTGTCGCAGCCGGCCGCGACCGGGAGGTCCGTGGGGCGATGCACAATTGGCATAGCGTCGTCCAGGGTAGGGAGGGTTTGGCCGGTAGGGATATCCTTGTTTCATCGCGCTCCAGCGACTCCTGTGGCGGGCCGGGCGCAGTGCGCGCCAACCAAGGGGGCCAGGTACACGGTGTTTCCTCCGACACATTGGTGCGGCTGGCTTCCGGGTTGGAGGCGCGCTGTGTTAAGAAGCAGTACGGCTGGTTGGGTTGTGCTTCGGAGGACGCATGGCTTTCGACCTTCGTCTCTCCCGAGCCCGTACGGGAGTTGTAGCGATGAGACAAGGTAGTAATTACTAGCGATTGGATACCACGAAAATTTGGGGGAAAATGGGATAAAAAAAAATATATATATATATAAAAAAAAAATAATAATAATAAAAAATAATAATAATTCCGACATCAACTGTACGTTCCCATTCAGACTAAAATAGACCAGCTGCAACAGTCAACAAAGGGAAGAAGAGGGAGGTACATGTGCACCCCTGTGTATGTGTGTGTGTGTGTTTGTGTGTGTGTGTGTGTGTGTGTGTGTCTGTGAGTCCGTGTGGGTCTCTGTGTCTCTGTGTGTGTGTTTGTGTTTGTTTTTGTTTCTCTGCATGTGTGTCTGTGTGTGTGGCTCAGTTTGTGTATCTGTGTCCTGTGTGGCTCGGTTGGCAGAGAATGGCGCATGGAAAAGTACACTAATGTATCCGCTCACTACAGTAAGTCGCTTTGGACAAGAGCGTTTGCTAAATGACTCACTACTGTAAGTCGCTAAATGAACAAAATACATAAAAATACATGTAAAATGTGTGACAGAGGGACAGAGGTGTGGGTGATGTTGTTCACATACAGCTCTAACCTCAAACTGCCACAGATCTACTGCTCTGATAAGTCTATGTGGAGACAGCCTCTATTTTTACTAATGCTTTCAGTTGTAAGGACATTGGCTTGGTGACTTTGGGTATTTTGAGCATCATGTTATACTGTTTAAATGTCAGCTACCAGACCAGAGCATCATGTTATACTGTTTAAATGTCAGCAACCAGAGCATCATGTTATACTGTTTAAATGTCAGCCACCAGAGCATCATGTTATACTGTTTAAATGTCAGCCACCAGACCAGAGCATCATGTTATACTGTTTAAATGTCAGGCACCAGACCAGAGCATCATGTTATACTGTTTAAATGTCAGCCACCAGAGCATCATGTTATACTGTTTAAATGTCAGCCACCAGACCAGAGCATCATGTTATACTGTTTAAATGTCAGCCACCAGAGCATCATGTTATACTGTTTAAATGTCAGCCACCAGACCAGAGCATCATGTTATACTGTTTAAATGTCAGCCACGAGACCAGAGCATCATGTTATACTGTTTAAATGTCAGCCACCAGACCAGAGCTTCATGTTATACTGTTTAAATGTCAGCCACCAGAGCATCATGTTATACTGTTTAAATGTCAGCCACCAGAGCATCATGTTATACTGTTTAAATGTCAGCCACCAAACCAGAGCATCATGTTATACTGTTTAAATGTCAGCCACCAGACCAGAGCATCATGTTATACTGTTTAAATATCAGGCACCAGAGCATCATTTTATACTGTTTAAATGTCAGCCACCAGAGCATCATGTTATACTGTTTAAATGTCATCCACCAGACCAGAGCATCATGTTATACTGTTTAAATGTCAGCCACCAGACCAGAGCATCATGTTATACTGTTTAAATATCAGCCACCAGACCAGAGCATCATGTTATACTGTTTAAATGTCAGCCACCAGACCAGAGCATCATGTTATACTGTTTAAATGTCAGCCACCAGACCAGAGCATCATGTTATACTATTTAAATATCAGGCACCAGAGCATCATTTTATACTGTTTAAATGTCAGCCACCTGAGCATCATGTTATACTGTTTAAATGTCAGCCACCAGAGCATCATGTTATACTGTTTAAATGTCAGCCACCAGACCAGAGCATCATGTTATACTGTTTAAGTGTCAGCCACCAGACCAGAAAATCATGTTATACTGTTAAATGTCAGCCACCAGACCAGAGCATCATGTTAGACTGTTTAAATGTCAGCCACCAGACCAGAGCATCATGTTATACTGTTTAAATGTCAGCCACTAGACCAGAGCATCATGTTATACTGTTTAAATGTCAGCCACCAGACCAGAACATCATGTTATACTGTTAAATGTCAGCCACCAGACCAGAGCATCATGTTATACTGTTTAAATGTCAGCCACCAGCCCAGAGCATCATGCTATACTGTTTAAACGTCAGCCACCAGAGCATCATGTTATACTGTTGAAATGTCAGCCACCAGAGCATCATGTTATGTTTAAATGTCAGCCACCAGACCAGAGCATCATGTTATACTGTTTAAATGTCATTCACCAGACCAGAGCATCATGTTATACTGTTTAAATGTCAGCCACCAGACCAGAGCATCATGTTATACTGTTTAAATGTCAGCCACCAGACCAGAGCATCACGTTATACTGTTTAAATGTCAGCCACCAGACCAGAGCATCACATTATACTGTTTAAATGTCAGCCACCAGACCAGAGCATCATGTTATACTGTTTAAATGTCAGCCACCAGACCAGAGCATCATGTTATACTGTTTAAATGTCAGCCACCAGACCAGAGCATCATGTTATACTGTTTAAATGTCAGCCACCAGACCAGAGCATCATGTTATACTGTTTAAATGTCAGCCACCAGACCAGAGCATCATGTTATACTGTTTCAATGTCAGCCACCAGAGTATCATGTTATGCTGTTTAAATGTCGGCCACCAGACGAGAGCATCATGTTATGCTGTTTAAATTTCAGCCACCAGACCAGAGCATCATGTTATACTGTTTAAATGTCAGCCACCAGAGCATCATGTTATACTGTTTAAATGTCAGCCACCAGACCAGAGCATCATGTTATACTGTTTAAATGTCAGCCACCAGAGTATCATGTTATGCTGTTTAAATGTCAGCAACCAGACCAGAGCATCATGTTATACTGTTTAAATGTCAGCCACCAGACCAGAGCATCATGCTATACTGTTTAAATGTCAGCCACCAGACCAGAGCATCATGTTATACTGTTTAAATGTCAGCCACCAGACCAGAGCATCATGTTATACTGTTTAAATGTCAGCCACCAGACCAGAGCATCATGTTATACTGTTTAAATGTCAGCCACCAGAGCATCATGTTATACTGTTTAAATGTCAGCCACCAGAGCATCATGTTATACTGTTTAAATGTCGGCCACCAGAGCAGAGGATCATGTTATACTGTTTAAATGTCAGCCACCAGAGCAGAGCATCATGTTATACTGTTTAAATGTCAGCCACCAGACCAGAGCATCATGTTATACTGTTTAAATGTCAGCCACCAGAGCATCATGTTAAACTGTTTAAATGTCAGCCACCAGACCAGAGCATCATGTTATACTGTTAAATGTCAGCCACCAGACCAGAGCATCATGTTATACTGTTTAAATGTCAGCCACCAGAGCATCATGTTATACTGTTTAAATGTCGGCCACCAGAGCATCATGTTATACTGTTTAAATGTCAGCCACCAGACCAGAGCATCATGTTATACTGTTTAAATGTCAGCCACCAGAGCATCATGTTATACTGTTTAAATGTCAGCCACCAGACCAGAGCATCATGTTATACTGTTTAAATGTCAGCCACCAGACCAGAGCATCATGTTATACTGTTTAAATATCAGGCACCAGAGCATCATTTTATACTGTTTAAATGTCAGCCACCAGAGCATCATGTTATACTGTTTAAATGTCAGCCACCAGACCAGAGCATCATGTTATACTGTTTAAATATCAGCCACCAGACCAGAGCATCATGTTATACTGTTTAAATGTCAGCCACCAGACCAGAGCATCATGTTATACTGTTTAAATGTCAGCCACCAGACCAGAGCATCATGTTATACTATTTAAATATCAGGCACCAGAGCATCATTTTATACTGTTTAAATGTCAGCCACCTGAGCATCATGTTATACTGTTTAAATGTCAGCCACCAGAGCATCATGTTATACTGTTTAAATGTCAGCCACCAGACCAGAGCATCATGTTATACTGTTTAAATGTCAGCCACCAGAGCAGAGCATCATGTTATACTGTTTAAATGTCAGCCACCAGACCAGAGCATCATGTTATACTGTTTAAATGTCAGCCACCAGACCAGAGCATCATGTTATACTGTTTAAATGTCAGCCACCAGAGCATCATGTTATACTGTTTAAATTTCAGCCACCAGACCAGAGCATCATGTTATACTGTTTAAATGTCAGCCACCAGAGCAGAGCATCATGTTATACTGTTTAAATGTCAGCCACCAGAGCATCATGTTATACTGTTTAAATATCAGCCACCAGAGCATCATGTTATACTGTTTAAATGTCAGCCACCAGACCACAGCATCATGTTATACTGTTTAAATGTCAGCCACCAGACCAGAGCATCATGTTATACTGGTTAAATGTCAGCCACCAGACCAGAGCATCATGTTATACTGTTTAAATGTCAGCCACCAGAGTATCATGTTATGCTGTTTAAATGCCAGCCACCAGACCAGAGCATCATGTTATACTGTTTAAATGTCAGCCACCAGACCAGAGCATCATGTTATACTGTTTAAATGTCAGCCACCAGAGCATCATGTTATACTGTTTAAATGTCAGCAACCAGACCAGAGCATCATGTTATACTGTTTAAATGTCAGCCACCAGAGCATCATGTTATACTGTTTAAATGTCAGCCACCAGACCAGAGCATCATGCTATGCTGTTTAAATGTCAGCCACCAGACCAGAGCATCATGTTATACTGTTTAAATGTCAGCCACCAGACCAGAGCATCATGTTATACTGTTTAAATGTCAGCCACCAGACCAGAGCATCATGTTATACTGTTTAAATGTCAGCCACCAGAGTATCATGTTATGCCGTTTAAATGTCAGCAACCAGACTAGAGCATCATATTATAAAGTTTACATGTCATCCACCAGAGCAGAGCATCATGTCTTGCTGTTTAAATATCAGTCACCAGAGCATCATGTTATACTGTTCAATTGTAGGCCACCAGACCAGAGCATCATGTTATACTGTTTAAATGTCAGCCACCAGACCAGAGCATCATGTTATACTGTTTAAATGTCAGCCACCAGAGCATCATATTATACTGTTTAAATGTCAGCCACCAGACCAGAGCATCATGTTATACTGTTTAAATGTCAGCCACCAGAGCATCATATTATACTGTTTAAATGTCAGCCACCAGACCAGAGCATCATGTTATACTGTTTAAATGTCAGCCACCAGAGCATCATATTATACTGTTTAAATGTCAGCCACCAGACCAGAGCATCATGTTATGCTGTTTAAATGTCAGCCACCAGACCAGAGCATCATGTTATACTGTTTAAATGTCAGCCACCAGACCAGAGCATCATGTTATACTGTTTAAATATCAGCCACCAAACCAGAGCATCATGTTATACTGTTTAAATGTCAGCCACCAGAGCATCATGTTATACTGTTTAAATATCAGCCACCAGAGCATCATGTTATACTGTTTAAATGTCAGCCACCAGACCACAGCATCATGTTATACTGTTTAAATGTCAGCCACCAGACCAGAGCATCATGTTATACTGTTTAAATGTCAGCCACCAGACCAGAGCATCATGTTATACTGTTTAAATGTCAGCCACCAGACCAGAGCATCATGTTATACTGTTTAAATGTCAGCCACCAGAGCATCATGTTATAAAGTTTACATGGCAGCCACCAGACCAGAGCATCATGTTATACTGTTTATATGTCAGCCACCAGAGCAACATGTTATACTGTTTAAATGGCAGCCACCAGACCAGAGCATCATGCTATACTGTTTAAATGTCAGCCACCAGACCAGAGCATCATGCTATGCTGTTTAAATGTCAGCCACCAGACCAGAGCATCATGTTATACTGTTTAAATGTCTGCCACCAGACCAGAGCATCATGTTATACTGTCTAAATATCGGCCACCAGAGCATCATGTTATACTGTTAAATGTCAGTCACCAGACCAGAGCATCATGTTATACTGTTTCAATGTCAGCCACCAGACCAGAGCATCATGTTATACTGTTTCAATGTCAGCCACCAGAGCAGAGCATCGTGTTAAACTGTTTAAATGTCAGCCACCAGACCAGAGCATCATGTTATACTATTTAAATGTCAGCCACCAGACCAGAGCTTCATGTTAAACTGTTTAAATGTCAGCCACCAGACCAGAGCATCATGTTATACTGTTTAAATGTCAGCCACCAGAGCATCATGTTTTACTGTTTAAATGTCAGCCACCAGACCAGAGCATCATGTTATACTGTTTAAATGTCAGCCATCAGACCAGAGCATCATGTTATACTGTTTAAATGTCATTCACCAGAGCATCATGTTTTACTGTTTAAATGTCAGCCACCAGACCAGAGCATCATGTTATACTGTTTAAATGTCAGCCACCAGACCAGAGCATCATGTTATACTGTTTAAATGTCAGCCACCAGACCAGAGCATCATGTTATACTGTTTAAATGTCAGCCACCAGACCAGAGCATCATGTTATACTGTTTAAATGTCAGCCACCAGACCAGAGCATCATGTTATACTGTTTAAATGTCAGCCACCAGACCAGAGCATCATGTTATACTGTTTAAATGTCAGACACCAGACCAGAGCATCATGCTATACTGTATAAATGTCAGCCACCAGACCAGAGCATCATGTTATACTGTTTAAATGTCAGCCACCAGACCAGAGCATCATGTTATACTGTTTAAATGTCAGCCACCAGACCAGAGCATCATGTTATACAGTTTAAATGTCAGCCACCAGACCAGAGCATCATGTTATACTGTTTAAATGTCAGCCACCAGAGCATCATGTCTTGCTGTTTAAATATCAGTCACCAGAGCATCATGTTATACTGTTTAAATGTCAGCCACCAGACCAGAGCATCATGTTATACTGTTTAAATGTCAGCCACCAGACCAGAGCATCATGTTATACTGTTTAAATGTCAGCCACCAGAGCAGAGCATCATGTTATACTGTTTAAATGTCAGCCACCAGAGCAGAGCATCATGTTATACTGTTTAAATGTCAGCCACCAGAGCATCATGTCTTGCTGTTTAAATATCAGTCACCAGAGCATCATGTTATACTGTTTAAATGTCAGCCACCAGACCAGAGCATCATGTTATACTGTTTAAATGTCAGCCACCAGACCAGAGCATCATGTTATACTGTTTATATGTCAGCCACCAGAGCATCATGTTATACTGTTTAAATGTCAGCCACCAGAGCAGAGCATCATGTTATACTGTTTAAATGTCAGCCACCAGACCAGAGCATCATGTTATACTGTTTAAATGTCGGCCACCAGAGCATCATGTTATACTGTTAAATGTCAGTCACCAGACCAGAGCATCATGTTATACTGTTTCAATGTCAGCCACCAGACCAGAGCATCATGTTATACTGTTTAAATGTCAGCCACCAGAGCAGAGCATCGTGTTAAACTGTTTAAATGTCAGCCACCAGACCAGAGCATCATGTTATACTATTTAAATGTCAGCCACCAGACCAGAGCATCATGTTATACTGTTTAAATGTCAGCCACCAGACCAGAGCATCATGTTATACTGTTTAAATGTCAGCCACCAGAGCATCATGTTATACTGTTTAAATGTCAGCCACCAGACCAGAGCATCATGTTATATTGTTTAAATGTCAGCCACCATACCAGAGCATCATGTTATACTGTTTAAATATCACCTACCAGAGCATCTTGTTATACTGTTTAAATGTCAGCCACCAGACCAGAGCATCATGTTATACTGTTTAAATGTCAGCCACCAGACCAGAGCATCATGTTAAACTGTTTAAATGTCAGCCACCAGACCAGAGCATCATGTTATACTGTTTAAATGTCAGCCACCAGACCAGAGCATCATGTTATACTGTTTAAATGTCAGCCACCAGACCAGAGCATCATGCTATACTGTATAAATGTCAGCCACCAGACCAGAGCATCATGTTATACTGTTTAAATGTCAGCCACCAGACCAGAGCATCATGTTATACTGTTTAAATGTCAGCCACCAGACCAGAGCATCATGTTATACTGTTTAAATGTCAGCCACCAGAGCATCATGTCTTGCTGTTTAAATATCAGTCACCAGAGCATCATGTTATACTGTTTAAATGTTAGCCACCAGACCAGAGCATCATGTTAACTGTTTAAATGTCAGCCACCAGACCAGAGCATCATGTTATACTGTTTAAATGTCAGCCACCAGACCAGAGCATCATGTTACACTGTTTAAATGTCAGCCACCAGACCAGAGCATCATGTTATACTGTTTAAATGTCAGCCACCAGACCAGAGCATCATGTTACACTGTTTAAATGTCAGCCACCAGACCAGAGCATCATGTTATACTGTTTAAATGTCAGCCACCAGACCAGAGCATCATGTTATACTGTTTAAATTTCAGCCACCAGTGTTGTATAGCCCACCTTCTTTACTGATTTCTCTGAAATATTGTCTATTGTCCTTGAGAATTATGATAAAATCATTGTGTTGGGCGATTTTAAAATTCAGTTTGACAAAGAGACTGACTCCAAGGCCATTGAATTTCTGAATCATTTTAGCTCTATGGACTTTATCCAACATGTTACTGGGCCCACCCATAACCACAGTCAAACTCTAGACCTGGTTATTACCAATGGGCTTTCTACTTGACCCACCCATAACCACAGTCATACTCTAGACCTGGTTATTACCAAGGGGCTTTCTACTGGGCCCACCCATAACCACAGCCATACTCTGGACCTGGTTATTACCAAGGGGCTTTCTACTGGGACCACCCATAACCACAGCCATACTCTGGACCTGGTTATTACCAAGGGGCTTTCTACTGGGCCCATCCATAACCACAGCCATACTCTGGACCTGGTTATTACCAAGGGGCTTTCTACTGGGCCCACCCATAACCACAGCTATACTCTGGACCTGGTTATTACCAAGGGGCTTTCTACTGGGCCCACCCATAACCACAGCCATACTCTGGACCTGGTTATTACCAAGGGGCTTTCTACTGGGCCCACCCATACCCACAGCTATACTCTGGACCTGGTTATTACCAAGGGGCTTTCTACTGGGCCCACCCATAACCACAGCCATACTCTGGACCTGGTTATTACCAAGGGGCTTTCTACTGGACCTGGTTATTTCCAAGGGGCTTTCTACTGGGCCCACCCATGACCACAGCTATACTCTGGACCTGGTTATTAACAAGGGGCTTTCTACTGGGCCCACCCATAACCACAGCCATACTCTGGACCTGGTTATTACCAAGGGGCTTTCTACTGGGCCCACCCATAACCACAGCCATACTCTAGACCTGGTTATTACCAAGGGGCTTTCTACTGGGCCCACCCATAACCACAGCCATACTCTGGACCTGGTTATTACCATGGGGCTTTCTACTGGGCCCACCCATAACCACAGCCATACTCTGGACCTGGTTATTACCAAGGGGCTTTCTACTGGACCTGGTTATTTCCAAGGGGCTTTCTACTGGGCCCACCCATGACCACAGCTATACTCTGGACCTGGTTATTACCAAGGGGCTTTCTACTGGGCCCACCCATAACCACAGCCATACTCTGGACCTGGTTATTACCAAGGGGCTTTCTACTGGGCCCACCCATAACCACAGCCATACTCTAGACCTGGTTATTACCAAGGGGCTTTCTACTGGGCCCACCCATAACCACAGCCATACTCTGGACCTGGTTATTACCAAGGGGCTTTCTACTGGGCCCACCCATAACCACAGCCATACTCTGGACCTGGTTATTACCAAGGGGCTTTCTACTGGGCCCACCCATAACCACAGCCATACTCTAGACCTGGTTGTTACCAAGGGGCTTTCTACTGGGCCCACCCATAACCACAGCCATACTCTGGACCTGGTTATTACCAAGGGGCTTTCTACTGGGCCCACCCATAACCACAGCCATACTCTGGACCTGGTTATTACCAAGGGGCTTTCTACTGGGCCCACCCATAACCACAGCCATACTCTGGACCTGGTTATTACCAAGGGGCTTTCTACTGGGCCCACCCATAACCACAGCCATACTCTGGACCTGGTTATTACCAAGGGGCTTTCTATTGCCATATCCTCTACTGTTGATGTTGCTTTCTCTGATCACCACTGGGGATTTATACGACCTTCTTGCCCAGAGCACAGGGTAATACTGAACTCATTATTAAGAAACAATGTCTTACCTCTGAAGTTGATACAGATTTAAATCAGTTAATGAACAATATTCCACCACCTATTCTGCCTTCCTCTTGTGGTGATTTAGTTGATAACTTTAATAGTAAATTAAGGGCAACCAATGATGCCATAGATCCAGTAAAGTTGAAAAAGGACACATCCAAACAGAGAGACCCTCGGATGAGTGAGGAAACAAATAAATTAAAGAGAAACTGCAGAAAGGCAGAGTTGAATTTGAATTGGATGAAGTCAAAGTTGCAGGTCCATTATGATATTCTGAGAGAGCAACTTTGCATATATAACAATGCCATTAGAAATGAGAGAGCATCACATATAACAAGGCCATTAGAAATGAGAGAGCATCACATATAACAAGGCCATTAGAAATGAGAGAGCATCATATATAACAAGGCCATTAGAAATGAGAGAGCATCACATATAACAAGGCCATTAGTAATGAGAGAGCATCATATATAACAAGGCCATTAGAAATGAGAGAGCATCATATATAACAAGGCCATTAGAAATGAGAGAGCATCATATATAACAAGGCCATTAGAAATGAGAGAGCATCACATATAACAAGGCCATTAGAAATGAGAGAGCATCATATATAACAAGGCCATTAGAAATGAGAGAGCATCACATATAACAAGGCCATTAGAAATGAGAGAGCATCACATATAACAAGGCCATTAGAAATGAGAGAGCATCACATATAACAAGGCCATTAGAAATGAGAGAGCATCACATATAACAAGGCCATGAGACATGAGAGATGGGCTCATTTTGCTAACTTGATCACTAATAATCAGAATAACTAGAGAATAAACAGAGATTGCTCTTCTCCACCATTGATGGCCTGATAAATCCTACCTCCGCAAACCTATGTGAACTCTACATATCTAAATGTGATGAGATTGCAGCATATTTCAGAGATAAGATTCAACATTAGACTGGGTATCAGTCAAGACCTGACTAGAAGTCTGATGATATGTGTACTAGCCTACAACATTAGACTGGGTATCAGTCAAGACCTGACTAGAAGTCTGATGATATGTGTACTAGCCTACAACATTAGACTGGGTATCAGTCAAGACCTGACTAGAAGTCTGATGATATGTGTACCAGTCTACCACACAAAGGCACTATGGATTTATTTTCCCTGGTTGACACAGACTCAATAAATTAATATCACAACTTAACCTCTCTAGGGTATGTGGGACGCCACCTCATCAACAGTCAGTGATACTGCAGGGTGCCATTTTCAAAACAACAGAAATTCCTCAAACATACAATTATTTTACACCATTTTAAAGCTACAATTGTTGTAAATCCAGCCAAAGTGTCCGATTTCAAAAAGGTTTTACGACGAAAGCACACCAAAAGATTATGTATGAGCAGAAAAAGACAGCCATTTTTCCAGCATTAACAAAAAGCAGAAATAGAGATAAAATGTATCACTAACTTTTCATAATCTTCATCAGATGACACTCATGTTACACAAAACATGTATTTTATGTTCGGTAAAGTTCATATTTATATCCAAAAATATGAGTTTAGGCGGGACGCTACTGTATCACTTGGCAAAAAGCCTGAGAAAATGCATTGCGGCACATTAAAATGAATGACTATGAAAATTACTATAAAATCACACTTTCATTAAATCACACATGAAAGATATCAAATTAAAGCTACACTGGTTTTGAATCCAGCCAACATGTTAGAATTCAAATAGGCTTTTCAGCGAAAGCATACGATGCTATTATCTGAGCATATCACCATTGCAAACAAAAGAGAGAAAACATTTCATCCCTGCAGGAGCACAAAAACGCAGAATAAAAATATAATTCATGCTTTACCTTTGACGAGCTTCTGTTGTTGGCAATCCAATATGACCCATAAACATCACAAATGGTCCTTTATTTCGAATAATTCCGTTGTCCAAAATATCCATTTATTTGATCCAGAAAAACACCGGTTCAAACTTCCTCCAAACATGACGACAAAATATATCAAAGGTTACCATTAAACTTTGCCAAAAAAATGTCAAACTACTTATGTAATACAACTTTAGGTATTTTGTAACGTTAATAATCGATAAAATTGAAGACGGGGTGATCTGTGTTCAATACAGGATTAAAACGATATGTAGCATGCCTTCTGTTTGATTGAAACGCACCTGGAGTGCCTCGACTTCAAGATGGCCGTATTTCTTCATTGCACAAAGGAATAACCTCAACCTATTTCTCACGACTGTTGACATCCAGTGGAAGCCGTAGGAACTGCAAGCAAGTTGCTTAGAAATCTGGTGTCCCAATGAAACCTCATTGAAAAGACAGTGACCTCAATAAAAATAAAGATCTGAATGGTCTCTCTCTCTCTCTCTCTTCTCTCTCTCTCTCTCTCTCTCTTCTCTCTCTCTCTCTCTCTCTCTCTCTCTCTTCTCTCTCTCTCTCTCTCTCTCTCTCTCTCGCTCTCTCTCTTCTCTCTCTCGCTCTCTCTCTCTCTCTCTCTCTCTCTCTCTCTCTCTCTCTCTCTCTCTCTCTCTCGCTCTCTCTCTCTCTCTCTCTCTCTCTCTCTCTCTCTCTCTCTCTCTCTCTCTCTCTCTCTCTCTCTCTCTCTCTCTCTCTCTCTCTCTCTCTCGCTGTCTCTCTTCTCTCTAGGCCCCCTCATTCTCACACACATCTTTCACACCTCTCAGTCCATCTCAAGAGGAAGTATAGATGGTAGAAAGGAGAGGTGGGGGGGGGTGTACAGGCTACAAGTCACTAGAGTTTAGGTACAGTTAGTGATCGACAGGCTACAAGTCACTAGAGTTTAGATACAGTTAGTGATCGACACGTTGAGATGGAATGCACCTGTCTTCTACTCTGTGAGTTGAATATTATCTAAACCATTTAATATATATACGGTTCAATGTCTAGATATCATGATAATATCTGTATACTTTAATATCTGTATGGTTTAATATCTGTTTAGATTAATATATATCTATATAGTTTAATATATATATAGTTTAATATCTGTATGGTTTAATATCTGTATGGTTTAATATCTATATGGTTCAATGTCTAGATACATTTTAATATCTGTATGGTTTAATATCTATATATAGTTTAATATCTATATGGTTTAATATCTAGAAATCAATGTAATATCTGTATGGTTTAATAAATGTGTAGTTTAATATCCATAATGTTAAATATCTGTATAGTTTCATATCGGTATGGTTTAATACATATAATGTTTAAAATCTATATAGTTTAAAATCTATATAGTTTAATGTCTATATAGTTTAATATCTATATAGTTTAATATCTATATGGTTTAATATCTATATAGTTTAATATATATATATTTTAAAATCTATACAGTTTAATATCTATAGAGTTTAAAATCTATATAGTTTAATGTCTATATAGTTTAATATCTGTATGGTTAAATATGTGTAATGTTTAATATTTATATAGTTTAAAATCTATATAGTTTAATATATATGGTTTAATATATGTATTGTTTAATATCTATATAGTTTAATATCTATATAGTTTAATATCTATATAGTTTAATATCTATATAGTTTAATATCCATATAGTTTAATATCTGAGTGTTATCTGTATGGTTTAATATCTATATAGTTTAGTATCTGTATGATTTAATATCTGTATGGTTTAATATATGTGTGGTTTTATATCTATATGGTTTAATATCTGTAAAGTTTCATATCTGTATGGTTAAATATCTGTATAGTTTAATATCTATGTAGTTTAATATATATAAAGTTTAATATCTATTCATTTTAATATCAATATGGATTAATATATGTGTGGTTTTATATCTATATGGTTTAATATCTATAAAGTTTAATAGCTATATAGTTTAATATCTATATAGTAAAATATCTATATAGTTTAATATCTGTATAGTTTAATATCTATTTAGTTTAATATGTATATATAGTTTAATATCTATATAGATTAATATATATATATTGTTTAATATCTGTATAGTTTAAAATATGTATATGTCAATATCTGTAAAGCCTATTATCAATATAGTTTAATATCAATATAGTCTATTATCAATATAGTTTAATATCAATATAGTTTAATATCTATAACGTGTAATATCTATTTGGTTTAATATCTGTATATTTTAATATCTGTATAGTTTAATATCTATATAGTTTAATATCTATATAGTGTAATATCTATTTAGTCTATTATCTATATAAATATGGTTTAATATCTATATAGTTTAATATCAATATAGTTTAATATCTATACCGTGTAATATTTATATGGTTTAATATCTGTATAGTTTAATATCTATATGGTTTAATATCTATATGGTTTAATATCTGTATAGTTTAATATCTATATGGTTTAATATCTATATAGTTTAATATCTATATGGTTTAATATCTATATAGTTTAATATCTATATGGTTTAATATCTATATAGTTTAATATCTATATAGTTTAATATCTATATAGTTAAATATCTATATAGTTTAATATCTGTATAGTTTAATATCTATATAGTTTAATATCTATATGGTTTAATATCTATATGGTTTAATATCTGTATAGTTTAATATCTATATAGTTTAATATCTATATGGTTTAATATCTATATAGTTTAATATCTATATGGTTTAATATCTTTATGGCTTAATATCTTTGTAGTCTATTATCAATATAGTTTAATATCTGTAGAATGTCAATTCTATGTGGTTTAATCTCTATATAGTCTATTATCAATAAGGTAAAATATCTATATAGTTTAATATCTATATGGTATACTATCTATATAGTTTAATATCTATATGGTTTAATATCTTTATGGCTTAATATCTTTGTAGTCTATTATCAATATAGTTTAATATCTGTAGAATGTAATTTCTATGTGGTTTAATCTCTATATAGTCTATTATCAATAAGGTAGAATATCTATATAGTTTAATATCTATATGGTATACTATCTATATAGTTTAATATCTATATAGTTGAATATCTATATTGTTTAATATCTATATGGTTTAATATCTATATAGTTTAATATCTATATAGTTTAATATCTACATAGTTTAATATCTATATATTTTATTATCTATATAGTTTTATATCTATAATTTTTAATATCTATATGGTTTAATATCTGTATGGTTTAATATCTGTATGATTTAATATGTCCTCTTAAAATGGTGGTTCTGGTAAGCTAACATATATAATTGTTTTAGATGGTCTACCATGGATCATTTGTCTGTATAATTTTTTTTAAATAAAGATGATTCGATAAAATATTGATTTGGGCCTGTAATTCTAACACATTCAGAAATTTCAAAAAAGACAGTCAAAAAATGTGTCATATGTAAGGTTTAAGTTTAAGTTTGTAAGGTTTGTAATAAGGTTTTGGAGAGTCTCTCCTATATCTACGAGATATAAGAAAGCAGGAAATATATTTGTATATTCCATTTATTTGTATGGGTTACCTTCAGATGAGTCCCTTGACACTTGTGATCGTAGAGTCTCCTCTTTCCATAGTGGGGTCATATTAGTTTGTAGCTGAGTCTCCTCTTTCCATAGTGGGGTCATATTAGTTTGTAGCTGAGAGTCTCCTCTTTCCATAGTGGGGTCATATTAGTTTGTATCTGAGAGTCTCCTCTTTCCATAGTGGGGTCATATTAGTTTGTAGCTGAGTCTCCTCTTTCCATAGTGGGGTCATATTAGTTTGTAGCTGAGTCTCCTCTTTCCATAGTGGGGTCATATTAGTTTGTAGCTGAGAGACTCCTCTTTCCATAGTGGGGTCATATTAGTTTGTAGCTGAGTCTCCTCTTTCCATAGTGGGGTCATATTAGTTTGTAGCTGAGTCTCCTCTTTCCATAGTGGGGTCATATTAGTTTGTAGCTGAGAGTCTCCTCTTTCCATAGTGGGGTCATATTAGTTTGTAGCTGAGTCTCCTCTTTCCATAGTGGGGTCATAATATTAGTTTGTAGCTGAGAGTCTCCTCTTTCCATAGTGGGGTCATATTAGTTTGTATCTGAGTCTCCTCTTTCCATAGTGGGGTCATATTAGTTTGTAGCTAAGTCTCCTCTTTCCATAGTGGGGTCATATTAGTTTGTAGCTGAGTCTCCTCTTTCCATAGTGGGGTCATATTAGTTTGTATCTGAGTCTCCTCGTTCCATAGTGGGGTCATATTAGTTTGTATCTGAGTCTCCTCGTTCCATAGTGGGGTCATATTAGTTTGTATCTGAGAGTCTCCCATTTCCATAGTGGGGTCATATTAGTTTGTATCTGAGAGTCTCCCATTTCCATAGTGGGGTCATATTAGTTTGTATCTGAGAGTCTCCTCTTTCCATAGTGGGGTCATGTTAGTTTGTATCTGAGAGTCTCCCATTTCCATAGTGGGGTCATATTAGTTTGTAGCTGAGTCTCCTCTTTCCATAGTGGGGTCATATTAGTTTGTAGCTGAGAGTCTCCTCTTTCCATAGTGGGGTCATATTAGTTTGTAGCTGAGAGTCTCCTCTTTCCATAGTGGGGTCATATTAGTTTGTAGCTGAGTCTCCTCTTTCCATAGTGGGGTCATATTAGTTTGTAGCTGAGAGTCTCCTCTTTCCATAGTGGGGTCATATTAGTTTGTAGCTGAGTCTCCTCTTTCCATAGTGGGGTCATATTAGTTTGTAGCTGTCTCCTCTTTCCATAGTGGGGTCATATTAGTTTGTAGCTGTCTCCTCTTTCCATAGTGGGGTCATATTAGTTTGTAGCTGAGAGTCTCCTCTTTCCATAGTGGGGTCATATTAGTTTGTAGCTGAGAGTCTCCTCTTTCCATAGTGGGGTCATATTAGTTTGTAGCTGAGTCTCCTCTTTCCATAGTGGGGTCATATTAGTTTGTAGCTGAGAGTCTCCTCTTTCCATAGTGGGGTCATATTAGTTTGTAGCTGAGAGTCTCCTCTTTCCATAGTGGGGTCATATTAGTTTGTAGCTGAGTCTCCTCTTTCCATAGTGGGGTCATATTAGTTTGTAGCTGAGTCTCCTCTTTCCATAGTGGGGTCATATTAGTTTGTATCTGAGAGTCTCCTCTTTCCATAGTGGGGTCATATTAGTTTGTATCTGAGAGTCTCCTCTTTCCATAGTGGGGTCATATTAGTTTGTAGCTGAGTCTCCTCTTTCCATAGTGGGGTCATATTAGTTTGTATCTGAGAGTCTCCCCTTTCCATAGTGGGGTCATATTAGTTTGTAGCTGAGTCTCCTCTTTCCATAGTGGGGTCATATTAGTTTGTAGCTGAGTCTCCTCTTTCCATAGTGGGGTCATATTAGTTTGTAGCTGAGTCTCCTCTTTCCATAGTGGGGTCATATTAGTTTGTAGCTGAGTCTCCCCTTTCCATAGTGGGGTCATATTAGTTTGTATCTGAGAGTCTCCCCTTTCCATAGTGGGGTCATATTAGTTTGTATCTGAGAGTCTCCCCTTTCCATAGTGGGGTCATATTAGTTTGTAGCTGAGTCTCCTCTTTCCATAGTGGGGTCATATTAGTTTGTAGCTGAGAGTCTCCTCTTTCCATAGTGGGGTCATATTAGTTTGTAGCTGAGAGTCTCCCCTTTCCATAGTGGGGTCATATTAGTTTGTAACTGAGAGTCTCCTCTTTCCATAGTGGGGTCATATTAGTTTGTACCTGAGAGTCTCCTCTTTCCATGGTGGGGTCATATTAGTTTGTAGCTGAGTCTCCTCTTTCCATAGTGGGGTCATATTAGTTTGTAGCTGAGTCTCCCTTTTCCATAGTGGGGTCATATTAGTTTGTAGCTGAGTCTCCCTTTTCCATAGTGGGGTCATATTAGTTTGTATCTGAGAGTCTCCCCTTTCCATAGTGGGGTCATATTAGTTTGTAGCTGAGTCTCCCTTTTCCATAGTGGGGTCATATTAGTTTGTAGCTGAGTCTCCTCTTTCCATAGTGGGGTCATATTAGTTTGTATCTGAGAGTCTCCCCTTTCCATAGTGGGGTCATATTAGTTTGTAGCTGAGTCTCCTCTTTCCATAGTGGGGTCATATTAGTTTGTAGCTGAGAGTCTCCTCTTTCCATAGTGGGGTCATATTAGTTTGTAGCTGAGTCTCCTCTTTCCATAGTGGGGTCATATTAGTTTGTAGCTGAGAGTCTCCTCTTTCCATAGTGGGGTCATATTAGTTTGTAGCTGAGAGTCTCCTCTTTCCATAGTGGGGTCATATTAGTTTGTAGTTGAGTCTCCTCTTTCCATAGTGGGGTCATATTAGTTTGTATCTGAGAGACTCCTCTTTCCATAGTGGGGTCATATTAGTTTGTAGCTGAGAGTCTCCTCTTTCCATAGTGGGGTCATATTAGTTTGTAGCTGAGAGTCTCCTCTTTCCATAGTGGGGTCATATTAGTTTGTATCTGAGTCTCCTCTTTCCATAGTGGGGTCATATTAGTTTGTAGCTGAGTCTCCTCTTTCCATAGTGGGGTCATATTAGTTTGTAGCTGAGTCTCCCCTTTCCATAGTGGGGTCATATTAGTTTGTATCTGAGAGTCTCCCCTTTCCATAGTGGGGTCATATTAGTTTGTATCTGAGAGTCTCCCCTTTCCATAGTGGGGTCATATTAGTTTGTATCTGAGTCTCCCCTTTCCATAGTGGGGTCATATTAGTTTGTAGCTGAGAGTCTCCTCTTTCCATAGTGGGGTCATATTAGTTTGTAGCTGAGAGTCTCCCCTTTCCATAGTGGGGTCATATTAGTTTGTATCTGAGAGTCTCCTCTTTCCATAGTGGGGTCATATTAGTTTGTAGCTGAGTCTCCTCTTTCCATAGTGGGGTCATATTAGTTTGTAGCTGAGAGTCTCCTCTTTCCATAGTGGGGTCATATTAGTTTGTAGCTGAGTCTCCTCTTTCCATAGTGGGGTCATATTAGTTTGTAGCTGAGAGTCTCCTCTTTCCATAGTGGGGTCATATTAGTTTGTAGCTGAGAGTCTCCTCTTTCCATAGTGGGGTCATATTAGTTTGTAGCTGAGAGTCTCCCCTTTCCATAGTGGGGTCATATTAGTTTGTAACTGAGAGTCTCCTCTTTCCATAGTGGGGTCATATTAGTTTGTAGCTGAGTCTCCTCTTTCCATAGTGGGGTCATATTAGTTTGTAGCTGAGTCTCCCCTTTCCATAGTGGGGTCATATTAGTTTGTATCTGAGTCTCCTCTTTCCATAGTGGGGTCATATTAGTTTGTAGCTGAGTCTCCTCTTTCCATAGTGGGGTCATATTAGTTTGTAGCTGAGTCTCCCTTTTCCATAGTGGGGTCATATTAGTTTGTAGCTGAGTCTCCCTTTTCCATAGTGGGGTCATATTAGTTTGTATCTGAGAGTCTCCCCTTTCCATAGTGGGGTCATATTAGTTTGTAGCTGAGTCTCCCTTTTCCATTGTGGGGTCATATTAGTTTGTAGCTGAGAGTCTCCCCTTTCCATAGTGGGGTCATATTAGTTTGTATCTGAGAGTCTCCTCTTTCCATAGTGGGGTCATGTTAGTTTGTAGCTGAGAGTCTCCTCTTTCCATAGTGTGGTCATTTTAGTAAGTCATAATTAGTAATTAGTAATTAGTAGTAATTAGTAATTATTAATCCAACAGAGGTATCTCTTAAGCAAAATGTTTTTATTATGTTAATTAGATTGGCACATTAATATACTGTTAAGGAAATTAATATCTGTGGTACAACTCAGTATTTACTTAGTTCTCTCTGTGTGTTTCAGTGTTTACATCATGTACCATAGTGATAGTTCGCTCTGTGTGTTTCAGTGTTTACATCATGTACCATAGTGATAGTTCTCTCTGTGTGTTTCAGTGTTTCCATCATGTACCATAGTGATAGTTCTCTCTGTGTGTTTCAGTGTTTACATCATGTACCATAGTGATAGTTCTCTCTGTGTGTTTCAGTGTTTACATCATGAACCATAGTGATAGTTCTCTCTGTGTGTTTCAGTGTTTACATCATGAACCATAGTGATAGTTCGCTCTGTGTGTTTCAGTGTTTCCATCATGTACCATAGTGATAGTTCTCTCTGTGTGTTTCAGTGTTTACATCATGTACCATAGTGATAGTTCTCTCTGTGTGTTTCAGTGTTTACATTATGTACCATAGTGATTGTTCTCTCTGTGTGTTTCAGTGCTGTTGAGTACACTGGTATACTGTAGCCTCGGACAAGGTGGAGGTGAGTACATTTATCTATATTCGTCACCTGTTCTATAATAGTAACATTTATCTATATTCATCACCTGTTCTATAATAGTAACATTTCTCTATATTCATCACCTGTTCTATAATAGTAACATTTATCTATATTCATCACCTGTTCTATAATAGTAACATTTATCTATATTCATCACCTGTTCTATAATAGTAACATTTATCTATATTCATCACCTGTTCTGATCTGGGATCAGGTCCCCCCTGTCTGTCCATGTATGTTATTCATAGTACAGACCCTGTATCTCAGAGTGCTGATCTGGGATCAGGTCCCCCCTGTCTGTCCATGTATGTTATTCATAGTACAGACCCTGTATCTCAGAGTGCTGATCTGGGATCAGGTCCCCCCTGTCTGTCCATGTATGTTATTCTATAAAAAATATATATATATTTTATAACTGGTCCTAAGACATCACTTTACTGTGTATCTGGTGTCGTTTCCATATGTGTGTTTAGGTGTTTAGGTGTTTAGGTGTGTTTAGGTGTGTGTGTGTGTGTGTGTGTGTGTGTGTGTGTGTGTGTGTGTGTGTGTGTGTGTGTGTGTGTGTGTGTGTGTGTGTGTGTGTGTGTGTGTGTGTGTGTGTGTGTGTGTGTGTGTGTGTGTGTGTGTGTGTGTGTGTGTGTGTGTGTGTGTGTGTGTGTCATACTCTGGACCTGCACAACATATTAATCATTGTTGAGAGGAACGGGAGATTCGATATATGCCGATAGTTTTTATATTTTCTGGGTCAAGGTTTGGGGTTTTCAAGAGAGGCTATATTACTGCCCCTTTGAGTGAGTTTGGTACACATCCGGTGGATAGAGAGTCGTTTATTATGTTCAACATAGGAGGGCCAAGCACAGGAAGCAGCTCCTTCAGTAGTTTAGTTGGAATAGGGTCCAGTATGCAGCTTGAAGGTTTAGAGGCCATGATTATTTTCATCAATGTGTCAAGAGATATAGTATTAAAAAACTTTAGTGTCTCCCTTGATCCTTAGTCCTGGCAGAGTTGTGCAGACTCAGGACAGCTGAGCTTTGGAGGAATACGCAGATTTAAAGAGGATTCCGTAATTTGCTTTCTATTGATCATGACCTTTTCCTCAAAGAAGTTCATGAATTTATCACTGCTGAAGTGAAAGCCATCCTCACTTGGGGAATGCTTCTTTTTAGTTAGCTTTGCGATAGTATCAAAAATACATTTTTGTTTGTTGTTATTTTCCTCAATTAAGTTCGGAAAAATAGGATGATCGAGCATCAGTGAGGGCTCTTCGGTACTGCACGGTACTGTCTTTCCAAGCTAGTCGGAAGACTTTCAGTTTGGTGTGGCGCCATTTCCGTTCCAATTTTCTGGAAGCTTGATTCAGAGCTCGGGTATTTTCTGTATACCAGGGAGCTAGTTTCTTATGACAAATGTTTTTAGTTTTTAGAGGTGCGACTGCATCTAGGGTGTTGCGCAAGGTTAACTTCTACTTGCACACAATCCCGGATCCGGGAGCACCCCCATCAGTAAAAAAGCTGACTAGCATAGCCTAGCATAGCGTCATAAGTAAATACTAGCATCTAAATATCATTAAATCACAAGTCCAAGACACCAGATGAAAGATACACATCTTGTAAATCCAGCCATCATTTCTGATTTTTAAAATGTTTTACAGGAAAGACACAATATGTATTTCTATTAGCTAACCACGATAGCAAAATACACAACTTTTTTTCCCACAATTTTTTTCCTGCATAGGTAGCTACTACAATTTCGACCAAATAAAGATATAAATAGTCACTAACCAAGAAACAACTTCATCAGATGACATATTTATTGTATAGCATATGTTTTGTTCGAAAAATGTGCATATTTCAGGTATAAATCATAGTTTTACATTGCAGCCACCATCACAAATCTCACCAAAGCAACTAGAATAACTACAGAGACCAACGTGAATTACCTAAATACTCATCATAAAACATTTATGAAAAATACACAGCGTACGGCAAATGAAAGACAAAGATCTTGTGAATCCAGCCAATATTTCAGATGTTTTAAGTGTTTTACAGCGAAAACACAATATAGCATTATATTAGCTTACTACAATAGCCAACCACACAACAGCATTGATTCAAGCCAACAATAGCGATAACGAATAAACCAGCAAAAGATATAAATTTTTTCACTAACCTTCTCAAACTTCTTCAGATGACAGTCCTATAACATCATATTACACAATACATATAGAGTTTGTTCGAAAATGTGCATATTTAGCGGCACAAATCGTGGTTATACAATGAGAATGGTAGCCAAGCTGCAAAGAAAATGTCGGGAGAAATCTTGGGAGAGGCACCTAATCTAATCAATAACTAATCATAAACTTGACTAAAAAATACAGGTTGGACAGCAAATGAAAGATACATTAGTTCTTAATGCAACCGCTGTGTTAGATTTTTAAAATTAACGTTACTACGACATACAGCATGCGTTAAAGCGAGACCGCACCGAAATTAATGGCGGGATAGTAGATTTACATTTTCCAACAGAACAACGAATTAACTTCATAAATACTTCTTACTTTTTGATGAGCTCCCATCAGAATCTTGGGCAAGTTGTCCTTTGTCCAGAGGAATCGTTGCTCGGTTGTAGATTGTCGCCTTCAACTTTGGAATTAGCAGTAAACATTAGCCATGTGGCGAAGACGTGCCCAACTCAGCATAATGCAGAGCAAAGAAAATCCCGAAAATCGCAATATACTGATATAAACTGATATAACTCGGTTTAAAATAACAACATTATGATGTCTTTAACACCTATATCGAATAAAATGAGAGCCGGATATATCTAAGGCCTATAACGGCAGCTTTCCAGAACGCAATCCTGAGGTCTGTCTTGCGTCGTGGCGAAAGATGAAAAGACTGGACCCCACGTTCCCAGACCCTTTATATGCCCTCAGATCTGCCTAGCAACTCCATTTAAATTCTCACTATTTGCTGACATCCAGGGGAAGGCGTATGCAGTGCATGTCGACCAATAGAATAAACCGACCCTGGAACAGATTGCCTTATTTCAGATTTCTCACTTGCTGACAGGAAAATTGCTCCAACTCGAGTTCTGTTTTACTCACAGATATAATTCAAACGGTTTTAGAAACTAGAGAGTGTTTTCTATCCAATAGTAATAATAATATGCATATTGTACGAGCAAGAATTGAGTACGAGGCAGTTTAATTTGGGAACAAATTTTTTACAAAGTGAAAACAGCACCCCCTATTGAGAAAAGGTTAAATTGAGTTCCTCAGTTAGGTGGTTAAACGATTTTTGTACCCTGACGTCCTTGGGTAGGTGGAGGGAGTCTGGGAGGGCATCTAGGAATCTTTGGGTTGTCCGAGAATTTATAAATCAAATCAAATGTTATTGGTCACATTCACATGGTTAGCAGATGTTATTGGTCACATGGTTAGCAGATGGTATTGGTCACATACACATGGTTAGCAGATGTTATTGGTCACATGGTTAGCAGATGTTATTGGTCACATGGTTAGCAGATGTTATTGGTCACATGGTTAGCAGATGGTATTGGTCACATACACATGGTTAGCAGATGTTATTGGTCACATGGTTAGCAGATGTTATTGGTCACATGGTTAGCAGATGTTATTGGTCACATGGTTAGCAGATGTTATTGGTCACATACACATGGTTAGCAGATGTTATTGGTCACATGGTTAGCAGATGGTATTGGTCACATTCACATGGTTAGCAGATGTTATTGGTCACATGGTTAGCAGATGTTATCGGTCACATTCACATGATTAGCAGATGTTATTGATCACATACACATGGTTAGCAGATGTTATTGGTCACATTCACATGGTTAGCAGATGTTATTGGTCACATTCACATGGTTAGCAGATGTTAATGGTCACATACACATGGTTAGCAGATGTTATTGGTCACATACACATGGTTAGTAGATGTTAATGGTCACATACACATGGTTAGCAGATGTTATTGGTCACATACACATGGTTAGCAGATGTTATTGGTCACATGGTTAGCAGATGTTATTGGTCACATACACATGGTTAGCAGATGTTAATGGTCACATACACATGGTTAGCAGATGTTATTGGTCACATGGTTAGCAGATGTTATTGGTCAAATGGTTAGCAGATGTTATTGGTCACATGGTTAGCAGATGTTATTGGTCACATACACATGGTTAGCAGATGTTAATGGTCACATACACATGGTTAGCAGATGTTATTGGTCACATGGTTAGCAGATGTTATTGGTCAAATGGTTAGCAGATGTTATTGGTCACATGGTTAGCAGATGTTATTGGTCACATACACATGGTTAGCAGATGTTATTGGTCACATACACATGGTTAGCAGATGTTATTGGTCACATACACATGGTTAGCAGATGTTATTGGTTATCAGATGTTATTGGTCACATACACATGGTTAGCAGATGTTATTGGTCACATACACATGGTTAGCAGATGTTAATGGTCACATGGTTAGCAGATGTTATTGGTCACATACACATGGTTAGCAGATGTTATTGGTCACATGGTTATCAGATGTTATTGGTCACATACACATGGTTAGCAGATGTTATTGGTCACATGGTTAGCAGATGTTAATGGTCACATACACATGGTTAGCAGATGTTATTGGTCACATGGTTAGCAGATGTTATTGGTCACATGGTTAGCAGATGTTATTGGTCACATGGTTAGCAGATGTTATTGGTTATCAGATGTTATTGGTCACATACACATGGTTAGCAGATGTTATTGGTCACATACACATGGTTAGCAGATGTTATTGGTCACATGGTTAGCAGATGTTATTGGTCACATTGTTAGCAGATGTTATTGGTCACATGGTTAGCAGATGTTATTGGTTATCAGATGTTATTGGTCACATACACATGGTTAGCAGATGTTATTGGTCACATACACATGGTTAGCAGATGTTATTGGTCACATGGTTATCAGATGTTATTGGTCACATACACATGGTTAGCAGATGTTATTGGTCACATACACATGGTTAGCAGATGTTAATGGTCACATACACATGGTTAGCAGATGTTATTGGTCACATACACATGGTTAGCAGATGTTATTGGTCACATACACATGGTTAGCAGATGTTATTGGTCACATACACATGGTTAGCAGATGTTATTGGTCACATGGTTAGCAGATGTTATTGGTCACATACACATGGTTAGCAGATGTTATTGGTCACATGGTTAGCAGATGTTATTGGTCACATACACATGGTTGGCAGAAGTTTTTGGTCACATGGTTAGCAGATGTTATTGGTCACATGGTTAGCAGATGTTATTGGTCACATGGTTAGCAGATGTTATTGGTCACATGGTTAGCAGATGTTATTGGTTATCAGATGTTATTGGTCACATACACATGGTTAGCAGATGTTATTGGTCACATACACATGGTTAGCAGATATTATTGGTCACATGGTTAGCAGATGTTATTGGTCACATGGTTAGCAGATGTTATTGGTCACATGGTTAGCAGATGTTATTGGTTATCAGATGTTATTGGTCACATACACATGGTTAGCAGATGTTATTGGTCACATACACATGGTTAGCAGATGTTATTGGTCACATGGTTAGCAGATGTTATTGGTCACATGGTTAGCAGATGTTATTGGTCACATGGTTAGCAGATGTTATTGGTTATCAGATGTTATTGGTCACATACACATGGTTAGCAGATGTTATTGGTCACATACACATGGTTAGCAGATGTTATTGGTCACATGGTTATCAGATGTTATTGGTCACATACACATGGTTAGCAGATGTTATTGGTCACATACACATGGTTAGCAGATGTTAATGGTCACATACACATGGTTAGCAGATGTTATTGGTCACATACACATGGTTAGCAGATGTTATTGGTCACATACACATGGTTAGCAGATGTTATTGGTCACATACACATGGTTAGCAGATGTTATTGGTCACATGGTTAGCAGATGTTATTGGTCACATACACATGGTTAGCAGATGTTATTGGTCACATGGTTAGCAGATGTTATTGGTCACATACACATGGTTGGCAGAAGTTTTTGGTCACATGGTTAGCAGATGTTATTGGTCACATGGTTAGCAGATGTTATTGGTCACATGGTTAGCAGATGTTATTGGTCACATGGTTAGCAGATGTTATTGGTTATCAGATGTTATTGGTCACATACACATGGTTAGCAGATGTTATTGGTCACATACACATGGTTAGCAGATATTATTGGTCACATGGTTAGCAGATGTTATTGGTCACATGGTTAGCAGATGTTATTGGTCACATGGTTAGCAGATGTTATTGGTTATCAGATGTTATTGGTCACATACACATGGTTAGCAGATGTTATTGGTCACATACACATGGTTAGCAGATGTTATTGGTCACATGGTTATCAGATGTTATTGGTCACATACACATGGTTAGCAGATGTTATTGGTCACATACACATGGTTAGCAGATGTTAATGGTCACATACACATGGTTAGCAGATGTTATTGGTCACATACACATGGTTAGCAGATGTTATTGGTCACATACACATGGTTAGCAGATGTTATTGGTCACATACACATGGTTAGCAGATGTTATTGGTCACATGGTTAGCAGATGTTATTGGTCACATACACATGGTTAGCAGATGTTATTGGTCACATGGTTAGCAGATGTTATTGGTCACATACACATGGTTGGCAGAAGTTTTTGGTCACATGGTTAGCAGATGTTATTGGTCACATGGTTAGCAGATGTTATTGGTCACATGGTTAGCAGATGTTAATGCGAGTGTAGTGAAATGCTTGTGGTTCTAGTTCCGACAATGCAGTAATATCTAACAAGTAATCTAACAACTTCACAACAACCACCTTATACACACACGTGTAAAAGAATGAATAAGAATAGGTACATATAATGGATGAGTGATGGCCGAACGACATAGACAAGATGCAGTAGATGGTGTAGAAAACAGTATATACATATGAGATGCGTAACTTAGGGTATGTAAACATTATAGAAGGTGGCATTGTTTAATGTGACTAGTGATACATTTATTTTTATTTTTATTTTTTTTATTATTAAAGTGGCTAGAGATTTGAGTCAGTATGTTGGCAGCAGCCACTCAATGTTAGTGATGGCTGTTTAACAGTCTGATGGCATTGAGACAGAAGCTGTTTTTTAGTCTCTCGGTCCAAGCTTTGATGCACCTGTACTGACCTCGCCGTCTGGATGATAGCGGGGTGAACAGGCAGTGGCTCGGGTGGTTGTTGTCCTTGATGATCTTTATGGCCTTCCTGTGACATCAGGTGGTGTAGGTGTCCTGGAAGGCATGTAGTTTGCCCCCAGGGATGCATTGTGCAGACCTCACTACCCTCTGGAGAGCCTTACGGTTGTGGGCGGAGCAGTTGCCGTACCAGGCGGTGATACAGCCCGACAGGATGTTCTTGATTGTGCATCTGTAAAAGTTTGTGTGTGTGCCAAATTTCTTCAGCCTCCTGAGGTTGAAGAGGCGCTGTTGCGCCTTCTTCACCACACTGTCTGTGTTGGTGGACCATTTCAGTTTGTCAGTGATGTGTACACCGAGGAACATAAAACTGCCCACCTTCTCCACTACTGTCCCGTCGATGTGGATAGGGGGGTGCTCCCTCTGCTGTTTCCTGAAGTCATCTCCTTTGTTTTGTTGACGTTGAGTGTGAGGTTATTTACCAGTGTAGTGTCATCTGCGAATAGCTGCACTGTTTGTATTCAGTCATGTTTCTGGTCATGATTAAAAGCAGTGGTTCGCGCTTTCAGTTTTACACAAATGCTGTCATTCATCCACGGTTTCTGGTTGGGGAAGGTTTTAATAATTACTGTCGGTACAACATCACCGATGAACTTGCTACTACACTCGCTCACTGAATCAGAGTATACATCAATGTTGTTATCCACGTTAAACCATATTCAGGTAGCCTGTTTTGTGTTGGGTTTTGTGGGTGGTGGTTTTCAGTCTTTGTCTTTGTCTGCACCAGATTTATCTGTTTCGGTTGTCACTTTTGTTGTTTTGTATTTTGAGTGTTCACCTTTATTAAAATAAGATGAACAATTACCACGCTGCACATTGGTCCACCGATCCTTCTAACTTATCCTCCTCACACGAGGAGGACGACAGCCGTTACAGACCCACCCACCAAAACAGCTGCAGCGGCAAAGTACACAGGACTCCTTGACATGGGAGGAAATTCTGGACGGTAAGGGATCCTGGGTTCAAGCTGGAGAATATCGCCGCCCTCGTGAAGAGCTGGAGGCAGCTAAAGCCGAGAGGCGGTGGTATGAGGAGGCAGCACGGAAGCGCGGCTGGAAGCCAGAGAGGCATCCCCAAATATTTATTGGGGAGGGGGGAACAGGGGTGTGTGGCGAGTCCAGGTAGGAGACCTGCGCCAACCCCCCGTGCTTACCGTGGAGAGAGAGGGCGTCGTACTGGTCAGGCACTGTGTTATGCGGTGGAGCGCACGGTGTCCCCAGTACGCGTGCTTAGCCCGGTGCGGTACATTCCAGCTCCTCGTTTCGGCCGGGCTAGATTGGGCATCGAGCATGAAGCAGGCTCAACGCATCTGGTGTCCAGTGCGTCTCCTCGGGCCGGCGTACATGGCACCAGCCTTACGCATGGTGTCCCCGGTTCGCCAGCACAGCCCAGTGTGGGCAATTCCACCTCGCCGCACTGGCCGAGCTACAGGGAGTATTCAACCAGGTAAGGTTGGGCAGGCTCGGTGCTCAAGAGCTCAACTGCGCCTTCACGGTCCGGTCTACTCGGTGCCACCTCCTCGCACCAGCCCAGTACCACCAGTGCCAACACCACGCACTAGGCTTCCTGTGCATCTCCAGAGCCCAGTATGCCCTGTTCCTGCTCCCCGCACTCGCCCAGTGGTGCGTGTTCTCAGCCCGGTACCGCCAGTTCCGGCACCACGCACAAGGCCTACTGTGCGCCTCAGCAGGCCAGAGTCTTCCGTCTGCCCAGCGCCGCCTGAGCTGCCCGTCTGCCCAGCGCCGCCTGAGCTGCCCGTCTGCCCAGCGCCGCCTGAGCTGCCTGTCTGCCCAGCGGCGTCTGAGCTGCGGGGCTGCCCAGCGCCGTCTGAGCCGCCCGTCTGTCCTTAGCCGTCATAGCCGCCCGTCTGTCCTGAGCTGTCAGAGCCGCCCGTCTGTCCTGAGCCACTAGAGCGTCCGTCAGTCAGGAGCCGCTAGAGCCGTCCATCAGTCAGGAGCCGCCAGAGCCGTCCGTCAGTCAGGAGCCGCCAGAGCCGTCCGTCAGTCAGGAGCTGCCAGAGCCGCCCGCCAGTCAGGAGCCACCAGAGCCGCCCGCCAGTCAGGAGCCGCAAGAGCCGCCCGCCAGTCAGGAGCCGCCAGAGCCGCCCGCCAGTCAGGAGCTGCCAGAGCCGCCCGCCAGTCAGGAGCTGCCAGGGCCACCACCCAGTCAGGAGCTGCCAGAGCCGCCCGCCAGTCAGGGGCTGCCAGAGCCGCCCGCCAGTCAGGAGCTGCCAGGGCCACCACCCAGTCAGGAGCTGCCAGAGCCGCCCGCCAGTCAGGAGCTGCCAGAGCCGCCCGCCAGTCAGGAGCTGCCAGGGCCACCACCCAGTCAGGGGCTGCCAGAGCCGCCCACCAGTCCGGAGCTGCCCTTCAGTCCGGAGCTGCCCTTCAATCCGGAGCTGCCATTCAGTCATGAGCTGTCCTCAGTCCTGAGCTACCCCTCAGTCCTGAGCTACCTCTCAGTTATGAGCTACCTCTCAGTCATGAGCTACCTCTCAGTCTTGAGCTACCCCTCCGTCATGAGCTACCCCTCTGTCATGAGCTACCCCTCAGTCCTGAGCTGCCCCTCAGTCCGGAGCTGCCACTCAGTTGAGGATGCCTGGTCATTCTTTAAAAGTTACTTCCTCACCATATTAGACAAGCATGCTCCATTCAAAAAATGCAGAACCAAGAACAGATATAGCCCTTGGTTCACTCCAGACCTGACTGCCCTCGACCAGCACAAAAACATCCTGTGGCGAACTGCAATAGCATCGAAGAGCCCCCGCGATATGCAACTGTTCAGGGAAGTCAGGAACCAATACACGCAGTCAGTCAGGAAAGCAAAGGCCAGCTTTTTCAAGCAGAAATTTGCATCCTGTAACTCTAACTCCAAAAAGTTCTGGGATACTGTAAAGTCCATGACCAGGAGGTGAGGCCTCATTTAACACAGTAAATTAATAAGGCTCAAGCCATTTTTCAGTCAGGCCAATCACATCAAGATTATGATCAGCGATTGACCACTGCAACACAACAATCAGCACAAGTAGCTAATAGCTAATCAAATTTGACACATGTTATTGAATTTACTTTAGTAGGAGCTTGACTTCCTGTAGCCTGTTGGACATGCTGCTTATGCATCAAAGTTAAAGTAACGGCTGCATAAAACACTCAGGGTTTTACTTTTTTGAAGCCTCCTTTCATCATGGATGAATGAGGCCTCTAGTGGACAACATACCCAACACATAACCCTAACCTCCCTCTACTTCTCCACTTCTCTGTCTTCTTTAATGCAGAAATGGACCTAAGTCAGAACCATAGAGAATGATAGAGGCCTGCCATGTAACAGAAAAAAACCCATTGGGCCTGTCCTGTAGACACCATGTAACAGACAAAACCCACTGGGCCTGTCCTGTAGACACCATGTAACAGACACCATGTAACAGACACAACCCACTGGAACTGTCTCGTAGACACCATGCAACAGACACCATGTAACAGACACAACCCACTGGACCTGTCCTGTAGACACCATGTAACAGACACAACCCACTGGACCTGTCCCGTAGACACCATGTAACAGACACAACCCACTGGACCTGTCCCGTAGACACCATGTAACAGACACAACCCACTGGACCTGTCCTGTAGACACCATGTAACATAAATGAGTGAAGGATGCTTTGTTGTGAAATAGGAAGCTGATTCTAGATATAATTTTGGATTGGAGATGCTTCTTGTGAGTCTGGAAGGAGAGTTTACAGTCTAACCAGACACCTTGGTATTTGTAGTTGTCCACATTTTCTAAGTCAGAACTGTCCAGAGTAGTGATGCTGGACGGGCGGGTGGTTGTGGGCAGTGATCGGTTGAAGAGCATGCATTTTGTTCTACTAGCATTTAAGAGCAGTTGGAGGCCACGGAAAGAGTGTTGTATGGCATTGAAGCTCGTTTGGAGGTTAGATAGCACAGTGTCCAAAGAAGGGCTAGATGTATACAGAATGGTGTCGTCTGTGTAGAGGTGGATCAGAGAATCACCAGCAGCAACAGCAACATCATTGATATATACAGAGAAGAGAGTCAGCCAGAGAATTGAACCCTGTGGCACCCCCATAGAGACCGCCAGAGGTCCGGACAACAGGGCCCTCCGATTTGACACATTGAACTCTATCTGAGAAATAGGTGGTGAACCAGGCGAGGCAGTCATTTGAGAAACCAAGGCTATTGAGTCTGCCGATAAGAATGCGATGATTGACAGAGAGGGTCCAGATTGTCTAGCCCAGCTGATTTGTACGGATCCAGGTTTTGCAGCTCTTTCAGGACATCAGCTATCTGGTTTTGGGTGAAGGAGTGGAGGGGGCTGGGGAAAGTTGCTGCGGGGGGTGCAGAGCTGTTGGCTGGGGTTGGGGTAGCCAGCTGGATATTCTCTTGTTTGTCTGGAAGTAGCGTTACCTAAATTAACCAGCCAGTTAGCTTGGGTGCTTGACTGCCTTGTGGCAAGAAAAATATTTTCCATTATGAATCAGAAAGCTTGGCCCAACCCTGTTCCTTAGAGTATTTTGGCGGTTGAATAATCCTTGTGAGAATCAAGGACAGTGGATATTAGATAACGTATTAAAATGGGCAGTATACATGGTCAAGAGCACAAATTATGTTTAAAATAGTCAAACTTTGTATCACACCGCATTCAAACAATCGCTAATGGGTTTATATTTGGGGTTCTGTGTTGATACAATATGTAAGGTAGTGTATTTGTTATTGGCGTAAAAATACGAAGACTCTCACATGCCAAACATCGCCACATTAGTAAACTATGTGGTAGAACAGGGTCACTAGGAATTATATGTTAAAGTAAAACCGGTGAAACAAGAGAACATATTTGGGGTTTAGAGAACCTGTCAGCGATTGGGTGCAGAGATGTAGCGGAGTCAGGTGACCCTAACCCTAACCCTAACCCTAACCTAAGAAATCAGGCGCAGGACACAGGTTTGAGCAACACAACTGAGTTTACTCACAAAAAGGCAAGCAATATTCCAATAAGGAAAATACAGACAGACATGAACCACTAAGACCCCAACAATCATGGACAGAACAGAAAGGTATACCAGAGGGTTAAATAAGGAACATGATATGTGGTGACTAGAAAGCTGGTGACGTCGACCCGCGAACACCTCCCGAACAAGGAGAGGGGCCAACCGGTGGTGAATAGAAAGCCGGTGACGTCGACTGCCGAACAATGAGAGGGGCTTCGGCGGAAGTCGTGACAGAACCATGCGACCGTAGTAGTCTGAAACTCGTGAGTCTTTATTTAGTTTTATTCTAAAATAGATTTATTGAATTGAGGAAAGGGAGGAAGAGATAAGAGTAATTAAAGTGGCCTCCCTGTGAAAAGTATAAGTTATGTTTGTTTTGACTATAATTGAAATGTTAAAAAATCACCTGGTAACATTAACAGAAAGACAGAGGTAGAATATGGTTGAGATTGTAGAGAGCTTTCTGAGTTTAATAATAATATGCATATATTAGCATCTGGGACAGAGTAGGAGGCAGTTCACTATGGGCACGCAATTATTCCAAAAGTGAAAATGCTGCCCCCTATATCAAAGAAGTTAAGGCAAGAGATGTACAGTAGACTAGTGAAGGTAACAAAAGTCAATTGGAAAGTAAGAATTTTGAATTGTTTGGATTGATTAAGAATTGGCTGATGTATTTTCTACATTACAGGTTAATTACAGATTGGCAGTCAGAATCCTTGGCAGTCAGAATCCTTGGCAGTCAGAATCCTTGGCAGTCAGAATCCTTGACAGTCAGAATCCTTGACAGTCAGAATCCTTGGGAGTCAGAATCCTTGGCAGTCAGAATCCTTGGCAGTCAGAATCCTTGGCAGTCAGAATCCTTGGCAGTCAGAATCCTTGGCAGTCAGAATCCTTGGGAGTGAGAATCCTTCGTAGTAAGAGTACATAATACTGGGGATTCTGGCGCCCCTATGGGGGGGGGGTACTGTCACACTTGCTCCCGCTCTTCTTCCCCCTGGCACTCGAGGGCGCCAGGACCCCCAGCATTAAGCACTCAAGCCACCATCAGTACGCACACCTGCCTTCCCCCCGTCACTCAGCAATCATTGGACTCACGTGAACTCCATTACTTGAGTCATTACATTCCCTATATCTGTCTGTTCCCAAGCTCTGTTCCCTGCTTCGGGATTAATTGTCTCATGTCCGTGTTACCCGTGTTCTGACGCTGTTCCTGTCTTGTTTCCTTGTCTGTTCCCAAATAAATGTCTGACTCCCCGTACCTGCTTCTCCTGTCTGGCGTCGGTCCTCACAGAATGTTATTTTGCGGAGGGTAGTATCTTGTATATCCTTGTAAAAACAAAACGTTTATCTAACTCTAAATCTATTATTTTGTTAAAAAAAAGCTGAAAGATTCAGGAGCTCATCTTCATCACATTCTCTCTCTCTCTCTCTCTCTCTCTTTCTAAGATATCTCTCTTCCAGCCTCTCTGAGTTTCAGTCCTGACAGATCTCAATTCTTTGAATTTGAGCCTGTCTCTCTGAGCTGTGAGGTTCAGGGGAACTCTACTGGATGGAGAGTGGTGAGGAACACAACGAGAGGAATCCTTTCAGAGTGTAATACTGACTGGGGAAACCAACATGGGTCTTCATGCATCGTGTCACTAATACCAACACACAGTGGAGTGTACTGGTGTGAGTCTGGGTCTGGAGAACACAGCAATACTGTCAACATCACAGTACATGGTATGTCCACAAACACCATCTACTAACATTATAGTGTTTAGTGGTTCATCTGGTTTCAGATAGCTGATGTGTTTATATATGATTTTATATATTATATACAGTTGGTGCTGTGATCCTGGAGAGCCCTGCCCTTCCTGTGACTGAGGGAGATTCTGTGACTCTGCGCTGCAGATATCAGGGAACTCCCTCTAACCTCACAGCTGTTTTCTACAAAGATGGATCCCTCATCAGGGCTGAGACTACAGGAGAGATGACCATCCCTGCAGTGTCCAAGTCAGATGAAGGACTCTACAAGTGTTCCAACTCGAAAGGAGAATCACCAGAGAGCTGGATGACTGTGACAGGTGAGAATATGAGAAGCCTTGACATTCAGATAATCTGGTTCTTCTTTACACTGTTAAGTGGTGCTGAAACCTGCATTATAAACTGGGTGGTTCTTCTTTACACTGTTAAGTGGTGCTGAAACCTGCATTATAAACTGGGTGGTTCTTCTTTACACTGTTAAGTGGTGCTGAAACCTGCATTATAAACTGGGTGGTTCTTCTTTACACTGTTAAGTGGTGCTGAAACCTGCATTATAAACTGGGTGGTTCTTCTTTACACTGTTAAGTGGTGCTGAAACCTGCATTATAAACTGGGTGGTTCTTCTTTACACTGTTAAGTGGTGCTACAACCTGCATTATAAACTGGGTGGTTCTTCTTTACACTGTTAAGTGGTGCTGAAACCTGCATTATAAACTGGGTGGTTCTTCTTTACACTGTTAAGTGGTGCTGAAACCTGCATTATAAACTGGGTGGTTCTTCTTTACACTGTTAAGTGGTGCTGAAACCTGCATTATAAACTGGGTGGTTCTTCTTTACACTGTTAAGTGGTGCTGAAACCTGCATTATAAACTGGGTGGTTCTTCTTTACACTGTTAAGTGGTGCTGAAACCTGCATTATAAACTGGGTGGTTCTTCTTTACACTGTTAAGTGGTGCTGAAACCTGCATTATAAACTGGGTGGTTCTTCTTTACACTGTTAAGTGGTGCTACAACCTGCATTATAAACTGGGTGGTTCTTCTTTACACTGTTAAGTGGTGCTGAAACCTGCATTATAAACTGGGTGGTTCTTCTTTACACTGTTAAGTGGTGCTGAAACCTGGTTATAAACTGGGTGGTTCTTCTTTACACTGTTAAGTGGTGCTGAAACCTGCATTATAAACTGGGTGGTTCCTCTTTACACTGTTAAGTGGTACTGAAACCTGCATTATAAACTGGGTGGTTCTTCTTTACACTGTTAAGTGGTGCTGAAAACTGCATTATAAACTGGGTGGTCCTTCTTTACACTGTTAAGTGGTGCTGAAACCTGCATTATAAACTGGGTGGTCCTTCTTTACACTGTTAAGTGGTGCTGAAACCTGCATTATAAACTGGGTGGTTCTTCTTTACACTGTTAAGTGGTGCTGAAACCTGCATTATAAACTGGGTGGTTCTTCTTTACACTGTTAAGTGGTGCTGAAACCTGCATTATAAACTGGGTGGTTCTTCTTTACACTGTTAAGTGGTGCTGAAACCTGCATTATAAACTGGGTGGTTCTTCTTTACACTGTTAAGTGGTGCTGAAACCTGCATTATAAACTGGGTGGTTCTTCTTTACACTGTTAAGTGGTGCTGAAACCTGCATTATAAACTGGTTGGTCCTTCTTTACACTGTTAAGTGGTGCTGAAACCTGCATTATAAACTGGGTGGTTCTTCTTTACACTGTTAAGTGGTGCTGAAACCTGCATTATAAACTGGGTGGTTCTTCTTTACACTGTTAAGTGGTGCTGAAACCTGCATTATAAACTGGGTGGTTCTTTACACTGTTAAGTGGTGCTGAAACCTGCATTATAAACTGGGTGGTTCTTCTTTACACTGTTAAGTGGTTATAAAACCTGCATTATAAACTGGGTGGTTCTTCTTTACACTGTTAAGTGGTGCTGAAACCTGCATTATAAACTGGGTGGTTCTTCTTTACACTGTTAAGTGGTGCTGAAACCTGCATTATAAACTGGGTGGTTCTTCTTTACACTGTTAAGTGGTGCTAAATTTGAGACGTTATATTCATAATAATTTGTGTTCTTGTAATCTCTCTTGGTCATTAGACGTAATACACACAGTATCAGTCAAAAGTTTGGACACACCTACTCATTCAAGGGTTTTTCTTTATTCTTTACTATTTTCTACATTGTAGAATAATAGTGAAGACATCACAATTATGAAATAACACATATGGAATCATGTAACAACCAAACAAGTGTTAAACAAATAAAAATATACTTTATATTGAGATTCTTCAAAGTAGCCCCTCTTTACCTTTATGACAACTTTGCACACTCTTGACATTCTCTCAACCAGCTTCTTGTGGAATGCTTTTCCAACAGTCTTGAAGGAGTTCACACATAAGCACTTGTTTGCAGCTTTTCCTTCACTTCTGCGGTCCCAAACCATCTCAATTGGGTTGTCGGGTGATTGTGGAGGCCAGGTCATCTGATGCAGCACTCCATCACTCTCCTTCTTGGTCAAATAGCCCTTACACAGCCTGGAGGTGTGCTTTGGGTCATTGTCCTGTTGAAAAACAAATGATAGTCCCAACTAAGCGTATCGCTGCAGAATGCTGTTGTGGCCATGCTGGTTAAGTGTGCCTTGAATTCTAAATAAATCACAGACAATGTCACCAGCAAAGCACCCCCACACCATAACACCGGCTCCTCCATGCTTTACGGTGGGAGATCATCATCCAAAAATCTCAAATTTTGACTCATCAGACCAAAGGACAGATTTACATTTACATTGCTCGTGTTTTTTTGTCCAAGCAAGTCTCTTCCTCTGATTGGTGTCCTTTAGTAGTGGTTTCTTTGCAGCAATTCTACCACGAAGGCCTGATTCATGCAGTCTCCTCTGAACAGTTGACGTTGAGATGTGTCTCTTACTTGACTTCTGTTAAGCATTTCTTTGGGCTGCAATCTGAGGTGCAGTTAATTGTCGATTTTTGAGGCTGGTCACGAATGAACTCATCCTCTGTAGGAAACTCTGTCTTCCTTTCCTGTGGCGGTCCTCATGAGAGCCAGTTTCATCATAGCACTTGGTGGTTTCTCCGACTCCACTTGAAGAATCTTTCAAAGTTCTTGACATTTTCCAGATTTGACTGACCTTCATGTCTTAAAGTATTGATGGACTGTCGTTTCTCTTTGCTTATTTGAGCTGTTTTTTGACATAATATGGACTTGGTCTTTTACCAAATAGGGCTATCTTCTGTATACCAACCCTAACTTGTCACAACACAACTGATTGGCTCAAATGCACTAAGGAGAGAAATTCCACAAATTCACTTTTAATAAGGCACCTGTTCATTGAAATGCATTCCACGTGACTACCTCATGAAGCTGGTTAAGAAAATGCCAAGAGTGTGAAAAAACTGTAATCAAGGGCTGCTCCTTTGAAGAATCTCAGATATTAAATATATTTGATTTTTTTAAAACCTCTTTCAGCTACCCCCGCCCCTTCTTTCAATTTCCGCCTGAAGACAAACGCAAATCTAACTGCCTGTAGCTCAGGCCCAGAAGCAAGGATATGCATGTTCGTGGTACCATTTGAAAGAAATTAGAAAACTTTTGAAAAGAAACTAACTAATTGAGTAATTCTCTGTGTAAATGTGAATTGAATGTAAGAGAATATAACACAATAGATCTGGTTTAGATAATACAATAAAAAAAACATACGTTTTTTCTTTTTAATTGTTGTATCATCATCTTTAAAATGAACAAGATAAAACAAACATTCAGATATGATTATGGGGACAATTTCAGTGAAAAACATGAGAGGGCAACAGTACTTGTGAAAAGTTTCAGAATGATAACTTCCAAAATGAGTGTGCTACATGACATTTAACATGAAGTCACCCAGGTGTCCCACACAAGTAGCCCAAATGTACCCAAGTGGCCAAATTGGAAGATATACATTTTGAAACAAATAACTATATACAAAATACCAAAATGGTATTATAACACACCCCCAAAAAATGGAGGGAAAAAATAAAATAGAGAAAAAAATTAATTATATATATATACATGTATATATATACATTTACAAAATAACATGGGTACCTATTTACACACTTACAATATTTGGAAGACCCTCAGTCCTCTATCAAATCAAACCTATTTATATAGCCCTTCGTACATCAGCTAATATCTCGAAGTGTTGTACAGAAACCCAGCCTAAAACCTAAAACAGCAAGCAATGCAGGTGTAGAAGCACGGTGGCTAGGGAAAACTCCCTAGAAAGGCCAAAACCTAGGAAGAAACCTAGAGAGGAACCAGGCTATGAAGGGTGGCCAGTCCTCTTCTGGCTGTGCCTGGTGGAGATTATAACAGAACTATGCCAAGATGTTCAAAATGTTCATAAGTGACAAGCATGGTCAAATAATAATCAGGAATAAATGTCAGTTGGCTTTTCATAGCCGATCATTAAGAGTTGAAAGCAGCAGGTCTGGGACAGGTAGGGGTTCCATAACCGCAGGCAGAACAGTTGAAACTGGAACAGCAGCAAGGCCAGGTGGACTGGGAACAGCAAGGAGTCATCATGCCCGGTTTGCCGTGACGTATGGTCCTAGGGCTCAGGTTCTCCGATAGAGAGAAAGAAAGAGAGAACGAAAGAGAGAACGAGAGAATTAGAGAGAGCATACTTAAATTCACACAGGACACTGGATAAGACAGGAGAAGTACTGCAGGTATAACCAACTGACCCTAGCCCCCCAACACATAAACTACTGCAGCATAAATACTGGAGGCTGAGACAGGAGGGGTCAGGAGACACTGTGGCCCCATCCGATGATACCCCCGGACAGGGCCAAACAGGAAGGATATAACCCCACCCACTTTGCCAAAGCACAGCCCCCGAACCACTAGAGGGATAACTTCAACCACCAACTTACAATCCTGAGACAAGGCCGAGTATAGCCCACAAAGATCTCCACCACAGTACAAACCAAGGGGGGACGCCAACCCAGACAGGAAGATCACGTCAGTAACTCAACCCACTCAAGTGACGCACCCCTCCTAGGGACGGCATGAAAGAGCACCAGTAAGCCAGTGACTCAGCCCCTGTAATAGGGTTAGAGGCAGAGAATCCCAGTGGAGAGAGGGGAACCGGCCAGGCAGAGACAGCAAGAGCGATTCGTTGCTCCAGAGCCTTTCCGTTCACCTTCACACTCCTGGGCCAGACTACACTCAATCATATGACCTACTGAAGAGATAAGTCTTCAGTAGACTTAAAGGTTGAGACCGAGTCTGCGTCTCTCACATGGGTAGGCAGACCGTTCCATAAAAATGGAGATCTATAGGAGAAAGCCCTGCCTCCCGCTGTTTGCTTAGAAATTCTAGGGACAATTAGGAGGCCTGCGTCTTGTGACCGTAGCGTACGTATAGGTATGTACAGCAGGACCAACTCGGAAAGATAGGTAGGAGCAAGCCCATGTAACACTTTATAGGTTAACAGTAAAACCTTGAAATCAGCCCTTGCATTAACAGGAAGCCAGTGTAGGGAAGCTAGCACTGGAGTAATATGATCAAATTTCTTGGTTCTAGTCAGGATTCTAGCAGCCGTATTTAGCACTAACTAAAGTTTATTTAGTGCTTTATCCGGGTAGCCGGAAAGTTGAGCATTGCAGTAGTCTAACCTAAAAGTAACAAATGCATGGATTAATTTTTCTGCATCATTTTTGGACAGAAAATTTCAGATTTTTGCAATGTTACGTAGATGGAAAAAAGCTGTCCTTGAAACAGTCTTGATATGTTCGTCAAAAGAGAGATCAGGGACAAGAGTAACGCCGAGGTCCTTCACAGTTTTATTTGAGACGACTTTACAACCATCAAGATTAATTGTCAGATTTAACAGAGATCTCTTTGTTTCTCGGGACCTAGAACAAGCATCTCTGTTTTGTCCGAGTTTAAAAGTAAAACGTTTTCAGCCATCCACTTCCTTATGTCTGAAACACAGGCTTCTAGCGAGGGCAATTTTGGGGCTTCACCATGGTTCATTGAAATGTACAGCTGTGTGTCATCTGCATAGCAGTGAAAGTTAACATTATGTTTTCGAATAACATCCCCAAGAGGTAAAATATATAGTGAAAACAATAGTGGTCCTAAAACGGAACCTTGAGGAACACCGAGTCGTCTTCCAAAAGCATATGTTACACTTTACAATCAATTTCCTCGATAATTTTGTCTACATTCGTATATCTAGTCTTAGATTTAGCTTTCCCTGACTTATTCGCCATGATGTTGATATATAAACAGCTGAAGATGCGTGTTAGCGAAATAGTGCTGTGCGTAACGAGCTTTGCTCCTTCCAGTATGAATCTTCAATGGCGAAAGACCGTCTTTAGGCCGGAGTTTACTACATGGGTTGGTCTTCCAACACAGAAACATTACATATTGCCATTTACCTCTGCTCATTGGCTATCTACCCAGCTAGATTTCAAGACGATCAGTGGTCATTGGATTAAAATACAGTCAATCAACGAAACAGCGGTCATATATTTGGTGCACAATGAGGTCATTACTTGTTGTCTTCCAATCGGTTTCTTTGGGTCAATACGTCCCGCGAAATGACCCATCATGTTTGGTTGTGTTACAAACAAACAGTTGATTGCAATAAAACCAAACATGACTGGATAAAGTCACGTGTAGTCTGTGTATTTACGTCGAATGTTTAGTCGAAAATTGAATGACACGGAATTCACGACACCAGCGCTTCACAAAATGTTTCGTGTTAGGCTATAAAAATGGATTTAACCGAACAAAAGACCATTCATTGTATAACAATGAGCCTTGCGATTGCAAACAGAGGAAAATCTTCAAAGGTAAACGATTTATTTTATTGCAATCTGTGATTTTGTTACACCTGTGCTGCTTGAAATAGTATTTTGGTATGGGGCTCTGTCCTCAGATAATTGCATCGTATTCTTTCGCAGTAAATCCTTTTTTAAATCTGAAAACGCAGTTGGATAAGCAAGATTATAGGCTTTTGAAGCATGTGAGACACATGTATTTTCAGGAATGTTTAATATGACTATTTATGGCGATCACCGTATGTTGTCGAATTTAATCCCGCTACCGGGATCCGTAGCATAGTGAAGTTAACACTGTTGTGGTTACTAAATGATTTCATATGTGTTATTTCATAGTTGTTGATGTCTTCACCATTATTCTACAATGTAGAAAATAGTGAAAATAAATAAAAACCCTTGAATGAGTAGGTGTGTCCAAACTTCTGACTGGTGTTGTATGTCTAAGATAATATTAGTCAGATTGATTATAACTATTTACTGTGTTGTTTCCTCTGGTGTGTTTCAAAAAGGGGGCTCTGCTTCATCCTCCTCATCCTCCCCTCTCCTTCTCCCTCTGTCTGTGTCTGGGTTGGTGGCTGCTCTCTCCATCTCTCTGATCATTCTACTGGTCCTGTTCTGCAAGAGGAACAAAGATGTAACAGCTGAACCCAGAGATGTTACGTATGCTGACGTCAGAATCATACAGGACCCAGAACCCAGGAGAAGGAGAGGTACACACACACAGACAGACAGACAGACAGACAGACGCACGCACGCAAGCACGCACGCACACACACACTGCTGGCTTGCTTCTGAAGCTAAGCAGGGTTGGTCCTGGTCAGTCCCTGGATGGGAGACCAGATGCTGCTGGAAGTGGTGTTGGATGGCCAGTAGGAGGCACTCTTTCCTCTGGTCTAAAAAATATCCCAATGCCCCAGGGCAGTGATTGGGGACACTGCCCTGTGTAGGGTGCCGTCTTTCGGATGGGACGTTAAACGGGTGTCCTGACTCTCTGAGGTCATTAAAGATCCCATGGCACTTATCGTAAGAGTAGGGGTGTTAACCCCGGTGTCCTGGCTAAATTCCCAATCTGGCCCTCAAACCATCATGGTCACCTAATAATCCCCAGTTTACAATTGGCTCATTCATCCCCCTCCTCTCCCCTGTAACTATTCCCCAGGTCGTTGCTGCAAATGAGAACGTGTTCTCAGTCAACTTACCTGGTAAAATAACGGTAAAATAAATAAATAAATAAATAAACACACACACACACAGACACACACACACACACACACAGACACACACACACACACACACACACACACACACACAGACACACACACACACACACACACACACACACACACACACACACACACACACACACACAGTACGGTGTCTTTATGTCTTTAACCCGTTGTCTCGTCTCCTCCAGAGAAGTCACCAGGAGCTGGTCCAGTCTACTCTGCAGTGAAGATCTCCAACACCACAGGTACTGTAGAACTGTATAACACTATAACACCACAGGTACTGTAATACTGTATAACACTATAACACCACAGGTACTGTAATACTGTATAACACTATAACACCACAGGTACTGTAATACTGTATAACACTATAACACCACAGGTACTTTAATACTGTATAACACTATAACACCACAGGTACTATAATACTGTATAACACCACAGGTACTGTAATACTGTATAACACTATAACACCACAGGTACTGTAATACTGTATAATACTATAACACCACAGGTACTGTAATACTGTATACCACTATAACACCACAGGTACTGTAATACTGTATAATACTATACCACCACAGGTACTGTAATACTGTATAACACTATAACACCACAGGTACTGTAGTACTGTATAACACTATAACACCACAGGTACTGTAATACTGATAACACTATAACACCACAGGTACTGTAATACTGTATAACACTCCAACACCACAGGTACTGTAATACTGTATAACACTATAACACCACAGGTACTATAATACTGTATAACACCACAGGTACTGTAATACTGTATAACACTATAACACCACAGGTACTGTAATACTGTATAACACTATAACACCACAGGTACTGTAATACTGTATAACACTATAACACCACAGGTACTGTAATACTGTATAACACTATAACACCACAGGTACTGTAATACTGTATAACACTATAACACCACAGGTACTGTAATACTGTATAACACTCCAACACCACAGGTACTGTAATACTGTATAACACTATAACACCACAGGTACTATAATACTGTATAACACCACAGGTACTGTAATACTGTATAACACTATAACACCACAGGTACTGTAATACTGTATAACACTATAACACCACAGGTACTGTAATACTGTATAACACTATAACACCACAGGTACTGTAATACTGTATAACACTATAACACCACAGGTACTGTAATACTGTATAACACTATAACACCACAGGTACTGTAATACTGTATAACACTATAACACCACAGGTACTGTAATACTGTATAACACTATAACACCACAGGTACTGCAATACTGTATAACACTATAACACCACAGGTACTGTAATACTGTATAACACTATAACACCACAGGTACTGTAATACTGTATAACACTATAACACCACAGGTACTGTAATACTGTATAACACCACAGGTACTGTAATACTGTATAACACTATAACACCACAGGTACTGTAATACTGTATAACACTATAACACCACAGGTACTGTAATACTGTATAACACTATAACACCACAGGTACTGTAATACTGTATAACACTATAACACCACAGGTACTGTAATACTGTATAACACTATAACACCACAGGTACTGTAATACTGTATAACACCATAACACCACAGGTACTGTAATACTGTATAACACCACAGGTACTGTAATACTGTATAACACTATAACACCACAGGTACTGTAATACTGTTTAACACTATAACACCACAGGTACTGTAATACTGTATAACACCACAGGTACTGTAATACTGTATAACACTATACCACCACAGGTACTGTAATACTGTATAACACTATACCACCACAGGTACTGTAATACTGTATAACACTATAACACCACAGGTACTGTAATACTGTATAACACTATAACACCACAGGTACTGTAGTACTGTATAACACTATAACACCACAGGTACTGTAGTACTGTATAACACTATAACACCACAGGTACTGTAATACTGTATAACACTATAACACCACAGGTACTGTAATACTGTATAACACTATAACACCACAGGTACTGTAATACTGTATAACACTATAACACCACAGGTACTGTAATACTGTATAACACTCCAACACCACAGGTACTGTAATACTGTATAACACTATAACACCACAGGTACTGTAATACTGTATAACACTATAACACCACAGGTACTGTAATACTGTATAACACCACAGGTACTGTAATACTGTAAAACACTATAACACCACAGGTACTGTAATACTGTATAATACTATAACACCACAGGTACTGTAATACTGTATAACAATATAACACCACAGGTACTATAATACTGTATAACACCACAGGTACTGTAATACTGTATAACACTATAACACCACAGGTACTGTAATACTGTATAACACTATAACACCACAGGTACTGTAATACTGTATAACACTATAACACCACAGGTACTGTAATACTGTATAACACTATAACACCACAGGTACTGTAATACTGGATAACACTATAACACCACAGGTACTGTAATACTGTATAACACCACAGGTACTGTAATACTGTATAACACTATAACACCACAGGTACTGTAATACTGTATAACACTATAACACCACAGGTACTGTAATACTGTATAACACTATAACACCACAGGTACTGTAATACTGTTTAACACTATAACACCACAGGTACTGTAATACTGTATAACACCACAGGTACTGTAATACTGTATAACACTATACCACCACAGGTACTGTAATACTGTATAACACTATAACACCACAGGTACTGTAATACTGTATAACACTATAACACCACAGGTACTGTAATACTGTATAACACTATAACACCACAGGTACTGTAATACTGTATAACACTATAACACCACAGGTACTGTAATACTGTATAACACTATAACACCACAGGTACTGTAATACTGTATAACACTATAACACCACAGGTACTGTAATACTGTATAACACTATAACACCACAGGTACTGTAATACTGTATAACACTCCAACACCACAGGTACTGTAATACTGTATAACACTATAACACCACAGGTACTGTAATACTGTATAACACTATAACACCACAGGTACTGTAATACTGTATAACACTATAACACCACAGGTACTGTAGTACTGTATAACACTATAACACCACAGGTACTGTAATACTGTATAACACTATAACACCACAGGTACTGTAATACTGTATAACACCACAGGTACTGTAAAAATGTATAACACTATAACACCACAGGTACTGTAATACTGTATAACACTATAACACCACAGGTACTGTAATGCTGTATAACACTATAACACCACAGGTACTGTAATACTGGATAACACCACAGGTACTGTAAAACTGTATAACACTATAACACCACAGGTACTGTAATACTGTATAACACTATAACACCACAGGTACTGTAATATTGTATAACACTATAACACCACAGGTACTGTAATACTGGATAACACTATAACACCACAGGTACTGTAATACTGTATAACACCACAGGTACTGTAATACTGTATAACACCACAGGTACTGTAATACTGTATAACACTATAACACCACAGGTACTGTAATACTGTATAACACTATAACACCACAGGTACTGTAATACTGTATAACACTATAACACCACAGGTACTGTAACGCTGTATAACACTATACCACCACAGGTACTGTAATACTGTATAACACCACAGGTACTGTAATACTGTTTAACACTATAACACCACAGGTACTGTAATACTGTATAACACCACAGGTACTGTAATACTGTATAACACTATAACACCACAGGTACTGTAATACTGTATACCACTATAACACCATAGGTACTGTAGTACTGTATAACACTATAACACCACAGGTACTGTAATACTGTATAACACCACAGGTACTGTAATACTGTATAACACCACAGGTACTGTAATACTGTATAACACTATAATACCACAGGTACTGTAATACTGTATAACACTATAACACCACAGGTACTGTAATACTGTATAACACTATAACACCACAGGTACTGTAATGCTGTATATCACTATAACACCACAGGTACTGTAATACTGTATAACACCACAGGTACTGTAATACTGTTTAACACTATAACACCACAGGTACTGTAATACTGTATAACACCACAGGTACTGTAATACTGTATAACACTATAACACCACAGGTACTGTAATACTGTATACCACTATAACACCACAGGTACTGTAGTACTGTATAACACTATAACACCACAGGTACTGTAATACTGTATAACACCACAGGTACTGTAATACTGTATAACACCACAGGTACTGTAATACTGTATAACACTATAACACCACAGGTACTGTAATACTGTATAACACCACAGGTACTGTAATACTGTATAACACCACAGGTACTGTAATACTGTATAACACCACAGGTACTGTAATACTGTATAACACTATAACACCACAGGTACTGTAATACTGTATAACACCACAGGTACTGTAATACTGTATAACACTATAACACCACAGGTACTGTAATACTGTATAACACCACAGGTACTGTAATACTGTATAACACTATAACACCACAGGTACTGTAATACTGTATAACACCACAGGTACTGTAATACTGTATAACACCACAGGTACTGTAATACAGTATAACACTATAACACCACAGGTACTGTAATACTGTATAACACCACAGGTACTGTAATACTGTATAAGACTATAACACCACAGGTACTGTAATACTGTATAACACTATCACACCACAGGTACTGTAATACTGTATAACACCACAGGTACTGTAATACTGTATAACACTATAACACCACAGGTACTGTAATACTGTATAACACTATCACACCACAGGTACTGTAATACTGTATAACACCACAGGTACTGTAATACTGTATAACACTATAACACCACAGGTACTGTAATACTGTATAACACTATAACACCACAGGTACTGTAATACTGTATAACAATATAACACCACAGGTACTGTAATACTGTATAACACACCAACACCACAGGTACTGTAATACTGTATAACACTATAACACCACATGTACTGTAATACTGTATAACACCACAGGTACTGTAATACTGTATAACACTATAACACCACAGGTACTGTAAAACTGTATAATACTATAACACCACAGGTACTGTAATACTGTATAACACTATAACACCACAGGTACTGTAATACTGTATAACACTATAACACCACAGGTACTGTAATACTGTTTAACACTATAACACCACAGGTACTGTAATACTGTTTAACACTATAACACCACAGGTACTGTAATACTGTATAACACCACAGGTACTGTAATACTGTATAACACTATAACACCACAGGTACTGTAATACTGTATAACACCACAGGTACTGTAATACTGTATAACACTATAACACCACATGTACTGTAATACTGTATAACACTATAACACCACAGGTACTGTAATACTGTATAACACTATAACACCACAGGTACTGTAATACTGTATAACACTATAACACCACAGGTACTGTAATACTGTATAACACTATAACACCACAGGTACTGTAATACTGTATAACACTCCAACACCACAGGTACTGTAATACTGTATAACACTATAACACCACAGGTACTGTAATACTGTATAAAACTATAACACCACAGGTACTGTAATACTGTATAACACTATAACACCACAGGTACTGTAATACTGTATAACACTATAACACCACAGGTACTGTAATACTGTATAACACTATAACACCACAGGTACTGTAATACTGTACAACACTATAACACCACAGGTACTGTAATACTGTATAACACTATAACACCACAGGTACTGTAATACTGTACAACACCACAGGTACTGTAATACTGTACAACACCACAGGTACTGTAATACTGTATAACACCACAGGTACTGTAATACTGTATAACACTATAACACCACAGGTACTGTAATACTGTGTAACACTATAACACCACAGGTACTGTAATACTGTATAACAATATAACACCACAGGTACTGTAATACTGTATAACACACCAACACCACAGGTACTGTAATACTGTATAACACTATAACACCACAGGTACTGTAAAACTGTATAATACTATAACACCACAGGTACTGTAATACTGTATAACACTATAACACCACAGGTACTGTAATACTGTATAACACTATAACACCACAGGTACTGTAACACTGTTTAACACTATAACACCACAGGTACTGTAAAACTGTTTAACACTATAACACCACAGGTACTGTAATACTGTATAACACCACAGGTACTGTAATACTGTATAACACTATAACACCACAGGTACTGTAATACTGTATAACACCACAGGTACTGTAATACTGTATAACACTATAACACCACATGTACTGTAATACTGTATAACACTATAACACCACAGGTACTGTAATACTGTATAACACTATAACACCACAGGTACTGTAATACTGTATAACACTATAACACCACAGGTACTGTAATACTGTATAACACTATAACACCACAGGTACTGTAATACTGTATAACACTATAACACCACAGGTACTGTAATACTGTATAACACTCCAACACCACAGGTACTGTAATACTGTATAACACTATAACACCACAGGTACTGTAATACTGTATAAAACTATAACACCACAGGTACTGTAATACTGTATAACACTATAACACCACAGGTACTGTAATACTGTATAACACTATAACACCACAGGTACTGTAATACTGTATAACACTATAACACCACAGGTACTGTAATACTGTATAACACTATAACACCACAGGTACTGTAATACTGTATAACATTATAACACCACAGGTACTGTAGTACTGTATAACACCACAGGTACTGTAATACTGTATAACACTATAACACCACAGGTACTGTAATACTGTATAACACTATAACACCACAGGTACTGTAATACTGTACAACACTATAACACCACAGGTACTGTAATACTGTATAACACTATAACACCACAGGTACTGTAATACTGTACAACACCACAGGTACTGTAATACTGTACAATACCACAGGTACTGTAATACTGTATAACACTATAACACCACAGGTACTGTAATACGGTATAACACTATAACACCATAGGTACTGTAATACTGTACAACACTATAACACCACAGGTACTGTAATACTGTATAACACTATAACACCACAGGTACTGTAATACTGTATAACACTATAACACCACAGGTACTGTAGTACTGTATAACACTATAACACCACAGGTACTGTAATACTGTATAACACTATAACACCACAGGTACTGTAATACTGTATAACACCACAGGTACTGTAAAACTGTATAATACTATAACACCACAGGTACTGTAATACTGTATAACACTATAACACCACAGGTACTGTAATGCTGTATAACACTATAACACCACAGGTAATGTAATACTGGATAACACCACAGGTACTGTAAAACTGTATAACACTATAACACCACAGGTACTGTAATACTGTATAACACTATAACACCACAGGTACTGTAATACTGTATAACACTATAACACCACAGGTACTGTAATACTGGATAACACTATAACACCACAGGTACTGTAATACTGTATAACACCACAGGTACTGTAATACTGTATAACACCACAGGTACTGTAATACTGTATAACACTATAACACCACAGGTACTGTAATACTGTATAACACTATAACACCACAGGTACTGTAATACTGTATAACACTATAACACCACAGGTACTGTAATGCTGTATAACACTATACCACCACAGGTACTGTAATACTGTATAACACCACAGGTACTGTAATACTGTTTAACACTATAACACCACAGGTACTGTAATACTGTATAACACCACAGGTACTGTAATACTGTATAACACTATAACACCACAGGTACTGTAATACTGTATACCACTATAACACCACAGGTACTGTAGTACTGTATAACACTATAACACCACAGGTACTGTAATACTGTATAACACCACAGGTACTGTAATACTGTATAACACCACAGGTACTGTAATACTGTATAACACTATAACACCACAGGTACTGTAATACTGTATAACACCACAGGTACTGTAATACTGTATAACACCACAGGTACTGTAATACTGTATAACACCACAGGTACTGTAATACTGTATAACACTATAACACCACAGGTACTGTAATACTGTATAACACCACAGGTACTGTAATACTGTATAACACTATAACACCACAGGTACTGTAATACTGTATAACACCACAGGTACTGTAATACTGTATAACACTATAACACCACAGGTACTGTAATACTGTATAACACCACAGGTACTGTAATACTGTATAACACCACAGGTACTGTAATACAGTATAACACTATAACACCACAGGTACTGTAATACTGTATAACACCACAGGTACTGTAATACTGTATAACACTATAACACCACAGGTACTGTAATACTGTATAACACTATAACACCACAGGTACTGTATTACTGTATAACACTATAACACCACAGGTACTGTAATACTGTATAACACTATCACACCACAGGTACTGTAATACTGTATAACACCACAGGTACTGTAATACTGTATAACACTATAACACCACAGGTACTGTAATACTGTATAACACTATAACACCACAGGTACTGTAATACTGTATAACAATATAACACCACAGGTACTGTAATACTGTATAACACACCAACACCACAGGTACTGTAATACTGTATAACACTATAACACCACATGTACTGTAATACTGTATAACACCACAGGTACTGTAATACTGTATAACACTATAACACCACAGGTACTGTAAAACTGTATAATACTATAACACCACAGGTACTGTAATACTGTATAACACTATAACACCACAGGTACTGTAATACTGTATAACACTATAACACCACAGGTACTGTAATACTGTATAACACTATAACACCACAGGTACTGTAATACTGTATAACACTATAACACCACAGGTACTGTAATACTGTATAACACTAACACCACAGGTACTGTAATACTGTATAACACTATAACACCACAGGTACTGTAATACTGTATAATACTATAACAACACAGGTACTGTAATACTGTATAACACTATAACACCACAGGTACTGTAATACTGTATAACACTATAACACCACAGGTACTGTAATACTGTATAACACTATAACACCACAGGTACTGTAATACTGTATAATACTATAACACCACAGGTACTGTAATACTGTATAACACTATAACACCACAGGTACTGTAATACTGTATACCACTATAACACCACAGGTACTGTAATACTGTACAACACTATAACACCACAGGTACTGTAATACGGTACAACACTATAACACCACAGGTACTGTAATACTGTATAACACTATAACACCACAGGTACTGTAATACTGTATAACACCACAGGTACTGTAATACTGTATAACACTATAACACCACAGGTACTGTAATACTGTATGACACTCCAACACCACAGGTACTGTAATACTGTATAACACTATACCACCACAGGTACTGTAAAACTGTATAACACTATAACACCACAGGTACTGTAATACTGTACAACACCATAACACCACAGGTACTGTAATACTGTATAACACTATAACACCACAGGTACTGTAATACTGTATAACACCACAGGTACTGTAATACTGTATAACACTATAACACCACAGGTACTGTAATACTGTATAACACTCTAACACCACAGGTACTGTAATACTGTACAACACTATAACACCACAGGTACTGTAATACTGTATAACACTATAACACCACAGGTACTGTAATACTGTATAACACCACAGGTACTGTAATACTGTATAACACTATAACACCACAGGTACTGTAATACTGTATAACACTATAACACCACAGGTACTGTAATACTGTACAACACTATAACACCACAGGTACTGTAATACTGTATAACACTATAACACCACAGGTACTGTAATACTGTATAACACTATAACACCACAGGTACTGTAATACTGTATAACACTATAACACCACAGGTACTGTAATACTGTATAACACTATAACACCACAGGTACTGTAATACTGTACAACACTATAACACCACAGGTACTGTAATACTGTATAACACTATAACACCACAGGTACTGTAATACTGTATAACACTATAACACCACAGGTACTGTAATACTGTACAACACTATAACACCACAGGTACTGTAATACTGTATAACACTATAACACCACAGGTACTGTAATACTGTATAACACCACAGGTACTGTAATACTGTATAACACTATAACACCACAGGTACTGTAATACTGTATAACACTCTAACACCACAGGTACTGTAATACTGTATAACACTCTAACACCACAGGTACTGTAATACTGTATAACACTATAACACCACAGGTACTATAATACTGTATAACACTATAACACCACAGGTACTGTAATACTGTATAACACCACAGGTACTGTAATACTGTATAACACTATAACACCACAGGCACTGTAGTACTGTATAACACTATAACACCACAGGTACTGTAATACTGTATAACACTATAACACCACAGGTACTGTAATTATGTATAACACTATAACACCACAGGTACTGTAATACTGTATAACACTATAACACCACAGGTACTGTAATACTGTATAACACCACAGGTACTGTAATACTGTATAACACTGTAACACCACAGGTACTGTAATACTGTATAACACTATAACACCACAGGTACTGTAATACTGTATAACACTATAACACCACAGGTACTGTAATACTGTATAACACTATAACACCACAGGTACTGTAGTACTGTATAACACTATAACACCACAGGTACTGTAATACTGTACAACACCACAGGTACTGTAATACTGTTTAACACTATACCACCACATGTACTGTAATACTGTATAACACTATAACACCACAGGTACTGTAATACTGTATAACACTATAACACCACAGGTACTGTAATACTGCATAACACTCTAACACCACAGGTACTGTAGTACTGTACAACACTATAACAACACAGGTACTGTAATACTGTATAACACTATAACACCACAGGTACTGTAATACTGTATAACACTATAACACCACAGGTACTGTAATACTGTATAACACTATAACACCACAGGTACTGTAATACTGTATAATACTATAACACCACAGGTACTGTAATACTGTATAACACTATAACACCACAGGTATTATAATACTGTATAACACCACAGGTACTGTAATACTGTATACCACTATAACACCACAGGTACTGTAAAACTGTATAACACTATAACACCACAGGTACTGTAATACTGTATAACACCACAGGTACTGTAATACTGTATAACACTATAACACCACAGGTACTGTAATACTGTATAACACTATAACACCACAGGTACTGTAATACTGTATAACACTATAACACCACAGGTACTGTAATACTGTACAACACTATAACACCACAGGTACTGTAATACTGTATAACATTATAACACCACAGGTACTGTAATACTGTATAACACTATAACACCACAGGGACTGTAATACTGTATAACACTATAACACCACAGGTACTGTAATACTGTATAACACTATAACACCACAGGTACTGTAATACTGTATAACACTATAACACCACAGGTACTGTAATACTGTATAACACTATAACACCACAGGTACTGTAATACTGTATAACACTATAACACCACAGGTACTGTAATACTGTATAACACTATAACACCACAGGTACTGTAATACTGTATAACACTATAACACCACAGGTACTGTAATACTGTATAACACTATAACACCACAGGTACTGTAATACTGTATAACATTATAACACCACAGGTACTGTAGTACTGTATAACACCACAGGTACTGTAATACTGTATAATACTATAACACCACATGTACTGTAATACTGTATAACACTATAACACCACAGGTACTGTGATACTGTATAACACTATAACACCACAGGTACTGTAATACTGTATAACACTATAACACCACAGGTACTGTAATTATGTATAACACTATAACACCACAGGTACTGTAATACTGTATAACACTATAACACCACAGGTACTGTAATACTGTATAACACCACAGGTACTGTAATACTGTATAACACTGTAACACCACAGGTACTGTAATACTGTATAACACTATAACACCACAGGTACTGTAATACTGTATAACACCACAGGTACTGTAATACTGTATAACACTATAACACCACAGGTACTGTAATACTGTATAACACTATAACACCACAGGTACTGTAATACTGTATAACACTATAACACCACAGGTACTGTAGTACTGTATAACACTATAACACCACAGGTACTGTAATACTGTACAACACTACAGGTACTGTAATACTGTTTAACACTATACCACCACATGTACTGTAATACTGTATAACACTATAACACCACAGGTACTGTAATACTGTATAACACTATAACACCACAGGTACTGTAATACTGCATAACACTCTAACACCACAGGTACTGTAGTACTGTACAACACTATAACAACACAGGTACTGTAATACTGTATAACACTATAACACCACAGGTACTGTAATACTGTATAACACTATAACACCACAGGTACTGTAATACTGTATAACACTATAACACCACAGGTACTGTAATACTGTATAACACTATAACACCACAGGTACTGTAATACTGTATAACACTATAACACCACAGGTACTGTAGTACTGTATAACACTATAACACCACAGGTACTGTAATACTGTATAACACTATAACACCACAGGTACTGTAATACTGTATAACACCACAGGTACTGTAATACTGTATAACACTATAACACCACAGGTACTGTAATACTGTATAACACTATAACACCACAGGTACTGTAGTACTGTATAACACTATAACACCACAGGTACTGTAATACTGTATAACACTATAACACCACAGGTACTGTAATACTGTATAACACTATAACACCACAGGTACTGTAATACTATATAACACTATAACACCACAGGTACTGCAATACTGTATAACACTATAACACCACAGGTACTGTAGTACTGTATAACACTATAACACCACAGGTACTGTAGTACTGTATAACACTAACACCACAGGTACTGTAATACTGTATAACACTATAACACCACAGGTACTGTAGTACTGTATACCACTATAACACCACAGGTACTGTAGTACTGTATAACACTATAACACCACAGGTACTGTAGTACTGTATAACACTATAATACCACAGGTACTGTAATACTGTATAACACTATAACACCACAGGTACTGTAATACTGTATAACACTATAACACCACAGGTACTGTAATACTGTATAACACCACAGGTACTGTAATACTGTATAACACCACAGGTACTGTAATACTGTATAACACTATAACACCACAGGTACTGTAATACTGTATAACACTATAACACCACAGGTACTTTAGTACTGTATAACACTATAACACCACAGGTACTGTAATACTGTATAACACTCCTACACCACAGGTACTGTAATACTGTATAACACTATAACACCACAGGTACTGTAATACTGTATAACACCACAGGTACTGTAATACTGTATAACACTATAACACCACAGGTACTGTAATACTGTATAACACTATAACACCACAGGTACTGTAATACTGTATAACAATATAACACCACAGGTACTGTATTACTGTAAAACACTATAACACCACAGGTACTGTAATACTGTATAACACTATAATACCACAGGTACTGTAATACTGTATAACACTATAACACCACAGGTACTGTAATACTGTATAACACTATAACACCACAGGTACTGTAATACTGTATAACACTATAACACCACAGGTACTGTAATACTGTATAACACTATAACACCACAGGTACTGTAATACTGTATAACACTATAACACCTAAGGTACTGTAATACTGTATAACACCACAGGCACTGTATAACACCACAGGTACTGTATAACACTCCAACACCACAGGTACTGTAATACTGTATAACACTATAACACCACAGGTACTGTAATACTGTATAACACTATAACACCACAGGTACTGTAATACTGTATAACACTATAACACCACAGGTACTGTAATACTGTATAACACTATAACACCACAGGCATAACAGTGTTTAGTTCCAGGTGGATCTGGTCCAGTCTGTGTTAATATCCTCTCTCTCTCCTGTGTTTAGTTCCAGGTGGATCTGGTCCAGTCTGTGTTAATATCCTCTCTCTCTCTCTCCTGTGTTTAGTTCCAGGTGGATCTGGTCCAGTCTGTGTTAATATCCTCCCTCTCTCCTGTGTTTAGTTCCAGGTGGATCAGTTCCAGTCTGTGTTAATATCCTCTCTCTCTCCTGTGTTTAGTTCCAGGAGGATCTGGTCCAGTCTGTGTTAATATCCTCTCTCTCTCCTGTGTTTAGTTCCAGGTGGATCTGGTCCAGTCTGTGTTAATATCCTCTCTCTCTCCTGTGTTTAGTTCCAGGTGGATCTGGTCCAGTCTGTGTTAATATCCTCTCTCTCTCTCTCCTGTGTTTAGTTCCAGGTGGATCTGGTCCAGTCTGTGTTAATATCCTCTCTCTCTCCTGTGTTTAGTTCCAGGTGGATCTGGTCCTGTCTGTGTTAATACCCTCTCTCTCTCCTGTGTTTAGTTCCAGGTGGATCTGGTCCAGTCTGTGTTAATATCCTCTCTCTCTCCTGTGTTTAGTTCCAGGTGGATCTGGTCCAGTCTGTGTTAATATCCTCTCTCTCTCTCCTGTGTTTAGTTCCAGGTGGATCTGGTCCAGTCTGTGTTAATATCCTCTCTCTCTCTCCTGTGTTTAGTTCCAGTTGGATCTGGTCCAGTCTGTGTTAATATCCTCTCTCTCTCTCCTGTGTTTAGTTCCAGGTGGATCTGGTCCAGTCTGTGTTAAACCTGTTTGGGGTGCAAGCCCGAAATCGGAACGAAAATGACAACAGCTGCAGGGCGCGAAATTCAAAATCTATTTTTTAAAAATATTTAACTTTCACACATTAACAAGTCCAATACAGCATTTGAAAGATAAACATCTTGTCAATCCAGCCAACATGTCCGATTTTTTAAATGTTTTACAGAGAAAACACCACATATATTTATGTTAGCTCACCACCAAATACAAAAGTGGACAGACACGTATGAATATGATTATGATGTATGAATTATGATTCAAGTAGCATGCACAAGCCAACCGAAATAAACTAAAACCAACCTAAAGAACCCAGAAAAAACTACCTCAGATGACAGTCATATAACATGTTACACAATAAATCTATGTTTTGTTCATAAAAAGTGCATATTTTAGCTATAAATCAGTTTTACATTGATGCTACCATAAATGCTACCACATAGCTACAGCCTGAATTCAGACGGGAGTAGCCAGAGAAAATACATACACCAACGTCGACTACTAATTACACCTCATAAAACATTTCAGAAAAACATATGGTGGATAGCTAATGAAAGACAGATATCGTGTGAATAAAGCCAATATTTCCGATTTTTGAAGTGTTTTACAGCGAAAACACAATATATCGTTATATTAGCTAACAACATAAGCTAGCATAAGGCAGCACTAGCATAAGTCAAGCGCTAGCCTAGCACAGTTAGCAGAGTTAGCATAGCACAGTTCGACAGATATATGAAAAAGCATCCCAAATTGGGTCCTTATCTTTGTTGATATTCCATCAGAATGTTGTAACGGGGTCCAATGTCCAGTAGAGTCTTTAGTTGGGTTCCAGAACGAACTATTTCCCTCTTTGGTTAGCAAGCACAATAGCATTGCGGCGCTAACCTCTCCTTCTTCAAAAAATTCTTCCAAAACATCACGTCTAAAGTCCAGAATAAATTGCAATAATATAATTAAAGTATATTGAAAAAACATACTTTAGGATGATTTTGTGACATGTATCAAATAATATCGCAGTCAGAGATCATATTCACCGTTATCGACCTTCTTCCAGAAGCCGAGACCAAATTATGCTTCGCGCCCGGAATTTTTTTTTAACTGCGCAGGTCTTACAAGAAGGTGTGTTATTCAGTCCATGGACGAGATATTCGACTGCTTTCAATTCTCACTTCCGCATTACAGCCTGATGAAGGCGTGTGACGTGTTTCTACGGTCCTAAGTGTAATGACCTTTTATAGACAAGGTCTTAAAGAGACACATCGCATTTTGGAAATCTCAATTCGGCTGGGAAAATGGCTGTAAAAATATTTCTGTTCGACTTAGAGAAACAATTCAAACCTTTTTAGAAACTATAGACTGTTATCTATCCAACAGTAGTAAATATATGCATATTGTAAAATAAAAAGTTTCTTAGGAGGCCGTTTGAAAATGTGCACATATTTTCCAGTTTTTTCAATATTCAGCTTGCAGCCCAAACAGGTTTTAATATCCTCTCTCTCTCTCCTGTGTTTAGTTCCAGGTGGATCTGGTCCAGTCTGTGTTAATATCCTCTCTCTCTCCTGTGTTTAGTTCCAGGTGGATCTGGTCCAGTCTGTGTTAATGTCCTCTCTCCTGTGTTTAGTTCCAGGTGGATCTGGTCCAGGTGATATGACCTATGCTGACATCAACCACACAGAGAAGAGACAACACAACAGGAGGAGAGGTAGGAAAAAGGGAGAGACCAACAATACTCCCCTCATCTTTCTGAAGTAAGTAATATGTTTTTAGTGTTTTAACATGTCACTAGTTGTAACCTGTTTACGTGTTTCTTTCAGAGAACATTGTTCCAGACCCTGTCTACTCAGCGGTGAAGACAGACAGACAGAGATACAGGTCAGTAGGGCGTTCCAGACCCTGTCTACTCAGCAGTGAAGACAGACAGACAGAGATACAGGTCAGAAGGTCGTTCCAGACCCTGTCTACTCAGCAGTGAAGACAGACAGACAGACATACAGTGGGGCAAAAAAGTATTTAGTCAGCCACCAATTGTGCAAGTTCTCCCACTTAAAAAGATGAGAGAGGCCTGTAATTCAGAAAAAAATCCAGAAAATCACATTGTAGGATTATTAATGAATTTATTTGCAAATTATGGTGGAAAATAAGTATTTGGTCAATAACAAAAGTTTATCTCAATACTTTGTTATATACCCTTTGTTGGCAATGACAGAGGTCAAACGTTTTCTGTAAGTCTTCACAAGGTTTTCACACACTGTTGCTGGTATTTTGGCCCATTCCTCCATGCAGATCTCCTCTAGAGCAGTGATGTTTTGGGGCTGTTGCTGGGCAACACGGACTTTCAACTCCCTCCAAAGATTTTCTATGGGGTTGAGATCTGGAGACTGGATAGGCCACTCCAGGACCTTCAAATGCTTCTTACGAAGCCACTCCTTCGTTGCCCGGGCGGTGTGTTTGGGATCATTGTCATGCTGAAAGACCCAGCCACGTTTCATCTTCAATGCCCTTGCTGATGGAAGGAGGTTTTCACTCAAAATCTCACGATACATGGCCCCATTCATTCTTTCCTTTAGATGGATCAGTCGTCCTGGTCCCTTTGCATAAAATCAGCCCCAAAGCATGATGTTTCCACCCCCATGCTTCACAGTAGGTATGGTGTTCTTTGGATGCAACTCAGCATTCTTTGTCCTCCAAACACGACGAGTTGAGTTTTTACCAAAAAAGTTCTATTTTGGTTTCATCTGACCATATGACATTCTCCCAATCTTCTTCTGGATCATCCAAATGCTCTCTAGCAAACTTCAGACGGGCCTGGACATGTACTGGCTTAAGCAGGGGGACATGTCTGGCACTGCAGGATTTGAGTCCCTGGCGGCGTAGTGTGTTACTGATGGTAGGATTTGTTACTTTGGTCCCAGCTCTCTGCAGGCCATTCATTAGGTCCCCCCGTGTGGTTCTGGGATTTTTGCTCACCGTTCTTGTGATCATTTTGACCCCACGGGGTGAGATCTTGCGTGGAGCCCCAGATCTAGGGAGATTATCAGTGGTCTTGTATGTCTCCCATTTCCTAATAATTGCTCCCACAGATGATTTCTTCAAACCAAGCTGCTTACCAATTGCAGATTCAGTCTTCCCAGCCTGGTGCAGGTCTACAATTATCTTTCTGGTGTCCTTTGACAGCTCTTTGGTCTTGGCCATAGTGGAGTTTGGAGTGTGACTGTTTGAGGTTGTGGACAGGTGTCTTTTATACTGATAACAAGTTCAAACAGGTGCCATTAATACAGGTAACGAGTGGAGGACAGAGGAGCCTCTTAAAGAAGAAGTTACAGGTCTGTGAGAGCCAGAAATCTTGCTTGTTTGTAGGTGACCAAATATTTATTTTCCACCATAATTTGCAAATAAATTCATAAAAAATCCTACAATGAGATTTTCTGGAATTTTTTTTCTCATTTTGTCTGTCATAGTTGAAGTGTACCTATGATGAAAACTACAGGCCTCTCTCATCTTTTTAAGTGGGAGAACTTGCACAATTGGTGGCTGACTAAATACTTTTTTGCCCCACTGTAAATGAAACCCTGTGTATAGTGTAGATAATCATTGTACACATAGTGTAGATCTCAACCTCTGTGTTTTGTATAACCAAAAATATTGTTGTTTCAGCTCTTTGCAAAAGATGCAAAAACTAACGGGAAGCATAGAAATTGCTCACAAAGAACAGATGTACAGCTACTAAGATTTGCTTTAAAGTAGCATGACAGATCTATAACACATTTCTATGTGGATTTTGTCAGGTCGCTCAAAAAGTTACATATTGCCGTTTTAACAAATATAATCTGTGTGAACTTTAGGTAGAGCTGTATCTGGATCCAGGGACGTAATGTACAGAGAGGTAGGTCCAGATGACTGTATCACTAACCCTAATGTACAGACTGAGGTAGGTTGTTGTGTTTGTTATGAATGATGTAGCATGTTGTGTTATGAATGATGTAGCATGTTGTGATTGTTATGAATGATGTAGCATGTTGTGTTATGAATGATGTAGCATGTTGTGTTATGAATGATGTAGCATGTTGTGTTTGTTATGAATGATGTAGCATGTTGTGTTATGAATGATGTAGCATGTTGTGATTGTTATGAATGATGTAGCATGTTGTGTTATGAATGATGTAGCATGTTGTGTTCTGAATGATGTAACATGTTGTGTTATGAATGATGTAGCATGTTGTGTTTGTTATGAATGATGTAGCATGTTGTGTTATGAATGATGTAGCATGTTGTGTTATGAATGATGTAGCATGTTGTGTTTGTTATGAATGATGTAGCATGTTGTGTGTGGTATGAATGATGTAGCATGTTGTGTTATGAATGATGTAGCATGTTGTGTTATGAATGATGTAGCATGTTGTGTTATGAATGATGTAGCATGTTGTGTTTGTTATGAATGATGTAGCATGTTGTGTTTGTTATGAATGATGTAGCATGTTGTGTTATGAATGATGTAGCATGTTGTGTTATGAATGATGTAGCATGTTGTGTTATGAATGATGTAGCATGTTGTGTTATGAATGATGTAGCATATTGTGTTTGTTATGAATGATGTAGCATGTTGTGTTATGAATGATGTAGCATGTTGTGTTATGAATGATGTAGCATGTTGTGTTATGAATGATGTAGCATGTTGTGTTATGAATGATGTAGCATGTTGTGTTTGCTATGAATGATGTAGCATGTTGTGTTATGAATGATGTAGCATGTTGTGTTTGTTATGAATGATGTAGCATGTTGTGTTATGAATGATGTAGCATGTTGTGTTATGAATGATGTAGCATGTTGTGTTATGAATGATGTAGCATGTTGTGTTATGAATGATGTAGCATGTTGTGTTATGAATGATGTAGCATGTTGTGGTTGTTATGAATGATGTAGCATGTTGTGTTTGTTATGAATGATGTAGC